>NC_138862.1:145819931-146229545 GCF_965194805.1 Balaenoptera borealis
CCCACCTTTTACAAGTGTTCTTTGAAATTTTTATCTTATGAAAAGGATCCAATTTGTGATTTTTTTCCCCATCTGTTTTTCTTGCTTCATTTTTCTTTCGTGTTACTTTTCTGCCTTAATACACAACTATCACAGGAATAGCTATATCCTCTATCATTAAAACTCCTCACACTAAACCATGTAAACCTGCAACCTCTAATCCTTTCTTTCCAGGGTAACCGTCTCTTAACCAGGCCCAGGTGCTGGATTCAGAAATAACATTTTCCCGCTGCCAGGTAGAGCTGTGACCTATTTCCTCATCCCATTGTTCTAAGGGTTGCCATGTTACCACGTCCTTTGTGATTCATTGGCTGCTCTAATTATAAATCTGTGCTATTCCTGTAATAGACACCAAGTCTCAGGGTACATCTCCGTATCCCACATCCTGGATATCTCTTCCTTCAGGGACCACTTCTCTTCTCTTCTGTGGAAACGTGGATGTGGGAAGCACCCATCCCAAGAAGGCTTGTTCTCTACATCCCTGTCTTGACCGAAATAATTCCATGTGCAGTTTTAAAATTAGTCCCTCCTGGGGCAATCCAAGACCTAACATCAAAATCATTACTCTAATTTCCAGCTGAAGGAGTTTCTTTCCCTCTCTCTCCCATTTACTTTTTTGGCTGCTCTGTGCAGCTTGTGGGATTTTAGTTCCCCAACCAGGGATTGAACCCGGGGCCCTGGCAGTGAAAGTGCCAGGTCCTAACCACTGGACTGCCAGGGCAGTCCCCCTTTTTCCCTCTCTAATGTAAGCTACATTACAACACGTTCCTGATCATTGAACCCTTGGCCACTTCTCTATATTCCTTTTTTTTAAAATTGAAGTATAGTTGATTTACAATGTTGTGCTAATTTCTGCTGTACAGCAAAGTGACTCAGCCACACACACATGTATGTTCTTTTTTATATTCTTTTCCATTATGGTGCCACTTCCCTATATTTCCTGGTTTGATCCCAGACAACTCAGCATGTAATCTATGTAAACAGGACTCCACAGCCCTATGGGCATCATTCCCTAATGGCTCTCCCACAGCTTTGCAGATCATGTACCCCAAGTACATGGTAGCCTGGGCTACCATGGTTCACTTCTAGAAAACATGACCAGAACCAAACACGTTACTCAGCTCTGGGAGATCCTCTTTATACTGCATGCCACCACCATGGGCAGAGGCCTTGGATTTCAAATATAAGAGCTCAGCAGAATCAAAGTCCTGCCCATACCAGAGAAGAAGTAAATAGATTTTTAAAAATATTAATTTCACATTGAATCTTGAATACATTTTCCCTATAGATGAGGTGAAATTCCCCATTAACCTCCATCCCCAGTACCCCACTAACTCCCCAGTTTTAACAATGGTCATCTTTTTTTTATTTTGGTGTATATTTCCAGATCTTTGTCTATACATTTTTATACTTCAGCATATTACCCGTAAATAATGAATAATATCATTCTGCATTTTGCTGTTTTTTTCTTTAACCTAATAACATGCTGTCTTAGTTTGCTAGGGCTGCCATAACAAAGCACTGCAGACTGGGTGGCTTAAACAACAGAGATTTATTTTCTCACGGTTCTGGAGGATTGAAGTCCAAGGTCAAGGTTTGCTTTCTCCTGAGGCCTCTCTCCTTGGCTTGCAGATGGCTGCCTTCCTCCTGTGAGCTCACAGCGTCCCACACTGTGCACTTATCCCTGGTGTCTGTGTATGCTAGTCTCCTCTGCTTGTAAAGACACTAGGTGGTGTGGGTTAGGGCCTACCCTAACAGCCTCATTTTCGCTTAATCACATCTTTAAAGGCTCTATTCCAAATAGTCATATTCTGAGGTACTAGGGGTTAGGGCTTCTTTTTATTATTTTTTAAAAAAATTTGTTTATTTTAATTTTTAATTTAATTTTTTTATATTGGAGTATAGTTGATTTACAGTGTTGTGTTAGTTTCAGGTGTACAGCAAAGGGATTCAGCCATACATATACATATATCCATTCTTTTTCAGATTCTTTTCCCATTTAGGTTATTACAGAGTATTGAGTAGAGTTCCCTGTGCTATACAGTAGGTCCTTGTTGATTATCTATTTTATATAGAGTAGTGTGTATATGTTAACACCAAACTCCTAATTTATCCCTCCCCCCGACCTTTCTCCCTTGGTAACCATAAGTTTGTTTTCAAAGTCTGTGAGTCTGTTTCTATTTTGTAATTAAGTTCATTTGTATCATTTTTTAAGATTCCACATATAAGTGATATTATATGATATTTGTCTTTCTCTGTCTGACTTACTACACTTAGTATGATAATCTCTAGGTCCATCCATGTTGCTGCAAATGGCATTATTTCATTCTTTTTTATGGCCGAGTAGTATTCCATTGCTACTAGTAATGCTACTAAAAGTAGCATTACTAGTAGTAGATAAAGAAGATGTGGAATACTACTGTGCTAATAGTATTCCACATTTTCTTTATCCATTCATCTGTCAGTGGGCATTTAGGTTGCTTCCATGTCCTGGCTATTGTAAATAGTGCTGCAATGAACATAGGGGTGCATGTGTCTTTTCGAATTATGCTTTTCTCTGGATATATGCCCAGGAGTGGGATTGCTGGATCATATTGTAGCTCTATTTTCAGTTTACTAGGAGTTAGGGCTTCTTTATATGAATTTAGGTGGGTGGTGGTGGCATAATTTAACCCTTAATGTATGCCTTTGCTGATTTTTCCATGTTAGAACTTAAAGATTATGTTAGTCATAATTAGATTCAAGCAATAGGAACCACTAAATAAATGGCTTAAGAATATAAGAATTTATTTCTCCACCCACTTACAAAGTGGAGAGAGAGTCAACCCAGGGTTGGTCTCGTGTTCCCTGGTGTCAGAAATGCAGCCTCCGGGACTTCCCTGGTGGCACAGTGGTTAAGAATCTGCCTGCCCATGCAGAGGACATGGGTTTGATTCCTGGTCTGCGAGGATCCCACATGCCACGGAGCAACTAAGCCCGTGCGCCACAACTACTGAGCCTGTGCACCTAGAGCCCGTGCTCCACAACAAGAGAAGCCACCGCAATGAGGAGCCCGTGCACCACAACGAAGAGTAGCCCCCGCTCACTGCAACTAGAGAAAACCCGTGTGCAGCAACAAAGACCCAACGCAGCCAAAAATAAATAAATAAAGTTTTAAAAAATGCAGGCTCCTTCCAGCTTGTTGCCCCTGCAGTGTGATACAATCCTTGTCAAAATCAGCTATGATCCAAGACAGCTCAGAATGCCGGCCACTTTGCCTGAATTCACAGTCAGCAGGAAGGAGGTGCTTTAAGAACAATCCCTGTAGTTATGGACATCACTTATACTTGTGTACCATTGGCTAGAACCTAGTCACATTGTCTGCCTAACTGTACGGGAAACATATCTGCCAGGTGTGATGACCACACTCCCAGCTAAATAAGAAGATAAGGCTGTTCTTACCTTCTTTACTGATAAAGAAGTTAAGAACAATCATTAGGGAAAACTAGCAATGAAATATAACTATTTTCTGGATGGCTGAGTGGTTTGGGTGTTTGATACCTTCTTGAGAAGAAAGCAATTGGAGTACAGAAGAAGAAGAAGAATTTCTAGTTTTTGCTGTGATTTCCAGAAATCTCTGGCCATTCTTGACTATTGTGTCAAACAGCTCCCATATGCCCTCTCAAGTTCACCTCCATCTTTTCCCTCACCCCACTCTCTGCCTGGGGAGGCGGCTTGTGTGGATTATACCCACGAGTTCCTTTGCCTTCTGGCTTCCAATTGGGTTGACCCAGAAGGAAGCCCTGATACAATCAGAGGGAGTGTGGAGAGTGAGGTCAGAGAATTTTGACACTTGGATTCCTCCCTGTGAGACAGCCTCAGGCTGGCTGTGTCCCATGAGTAAAATCACTGCACTTATTTTCTTTCTTTCTTTTATTTTTTCCTTTCCAATCTGGATACCTTTTATTTCTTTTCCTTGCCTGATTGCACTGGCTAAAATCTCCAGTACAATGTTTTTGTTGTTGTTATTTTTTGTTTTTGTTTTCAGCTTTAATTTTTTTTTTATTGAAGTGTAGTTGATTTACAATGTTGTCACTGCACTTTTCAAGGCTTCCTTGTCTACATGGCTTCTTCCCTTTGTCCCTTTTCCCCTTTAGGCCTGTGAGTGGTACCTGCTTTTCTGATCTTACCAGCTCTAAGTTATTACACTACCTCTTGAGGTTTCCTTATACTTCAACCCATATCTGTATAAATACACACACACACACACACACACACACACACACACACACACACACACACAAAGTTATCCAATTTGACAGGGTCAAGTAATTCCTGTGAAAAGCCTGACTAATAAAAATACTGAGGCTTGAGGTGGTGGTTCTCTGGTATTCCAGTAGCAACCTTACTTTGTGCTGTGTGAGATTTCCACCTGGTGCTTGTCATTCTTTTTGGCCCACTTGTTTTACCTCTGGGGATCACTGTGGTCATCTCCAAAGTAAGAAACTATCTAAATCAGTGGTTCTCAAACTTGAGCGGGCACCAAAATCCCCTGAAGGGCTTGTTAAAACACAGATTGATGGACCCCCACCTCAAAGTTTCTAATTCAGTGGGTCTGGGATGGGGCCAAGAACGTACACTTCTAACACGTTCCCAGGTGATCCTGCTGCCACTGCTGCCAGGACTTCATTCTGTGGAACCCTGGTCTAGAAGATGGTCTCTAAGACCTGATCCACTTCAGTATTCAGTGACCTCTTATCAGCCAGTGTGGCATCGCTCTGCTTTACTGTTCTCGTGGGTGAAATGATTCTACTTGTCTTTTGGAGGAATCCTCCCAGTAATAGCTACCACAGATGCTGTGCCATAGCCATCTGAATCAGATGGCCATCATGTTGAATTATTTAGCAAATAATAGAAACTGGGTCAAAGCATACACACTTGGAGAAATAAAGTCATCAATGCCAGGTCCACTTTTACAGCGCACATTCAAGGATTTGCCATTTGTGTCATTCCTTAATAGATTGCAATATCCAAATGTTTTCATTCATCTCTCATTTTCACATTTGGCTTGCCTCTGAATTTTACATTTGGTCAAAAGTATGTGACAATTGGTGAATATGTCTTAGCCATCTGCTAGAGGATTAGTTTGCAGACTGAGATATGTACTCAATTTTTCTTCTCTGCCCAACAACTCCTATTATAGTTCTCAGCCTATGTTAGGTAGTCAATAGTGTTAAAGAATAAAACATATATAATGCCATTCAAGGAACCTTCTCAGGCCAGTTGGATAAACTGTCCAGAGAGGCAATCTTTATTTTGTTTTAGTATACTGATGTCTCAACCTGTCATGCACATTGACTTATATTGTGCATTTTTTCAATAATGATGTGATTCTCAGTAAGCTGTGTGTTTCATATCTGCTGGGGGGTTTGCAAGTTATTCAATCCCTGGACATTACATCAAACCACTGCCAATCCGAGCTCATTCATGTGAATTTCCTATTGACAGTGAGCTCAGTGCCAGCTTCTAAGATTTCTGCCAGTCTCTAACTGCCTGGCCAGTTATTTATATGTTGATCCATTGAAGGATAAATAAGAAGACATATACAAATAGGAGGGATGGAAGTAGGCAAATGACAGAGTGGTTTTTTTTTTGTTTTTGTTTTTGTTTTTACATATATCCACTCTTTTTTAGATTCTTTTCCCATATGGGTCATTACAGAGTATTGAGTAGAGTTCCCTGTGCTATACAGTAGGTCCTTATTAGTTATCTATTTTATATATAATAGTGCATATATATTAATCCCAATCTCCCAATTTATCCCTCCCCCACACCTTACCCCCTTGGTAACCATAAATTTATTTTTTACATGTGTCACTCTATTTCTGTTTTGTAAATAAGTCCATTTGTACCTTTTTTTTTTTTTAGATTCCACATATAAGCTGTATTATATGATATCTGCCTTTTTCTGTCTGACTTACTTCACTCAGTATGACAATCTCTAGGTCCATCCATGTTGATGCAAATGACATTATTTCATTTTGTTTATGGACAGACTATCTTTTGATTTCCACTTTCTAAAATCTGTGGTCTTGGAAACCAAGTAGACAGACCTGTGGTTTATTAAACCAGACTAAATTCTACATGAGAGGTTTTAATAACCCAAACTCGAAATATCTCTGGGTTTGTGGTGGACAGGACTCTGACAGGATCTGGTCTGGAGCTGTATCTGGAGCCACAATCCTAGTGGCCCAGGATAGCATTCTGAGGTATATTTCCTTACTCCTTGCCTCCCTTTCTCTTTCCTTCTGAGGTAGGATTGTAAAAAATTCCACTTCACCAAGAATAATTCTGGATTTGGTTGCAAGGAAAGAATAACATTTTAACTTGCTTAGAAAAAAGAGGCATCTATTACAGGATCTTATTCATCCATTCAGGTAATATGTAGTGAATGCCTACTTTGTGCCAGGCACTGTTCTAGATGCTAGGGATACATTAGTACATAAAAACATATAGGACTTCCCTGGTGGCGCAGTGGTTGGGAATCCGCCTGCCAATGCAGGGGACACGGGTTCAAGCCCTGGTCCGGGAAGATCCCACATGCTGCGGAGCAACTAAGCCCGTGCGCCACAACTCCTGAGACTGCGCTCTAGAGCCCACGAGCCACAACTACTGAGCCCGCGTGCCACAACTACTGAAGCTCGTGTGCCTAGAGCCCATGCTCCACAACGAGAGAAGCCACCGCAATGAGAAGCCCACGCACTGCAACGAAGAGTAGCCCCCTCTCGCCACAACTAGAAAAAGCCTGCGCGCAGCAACGGAGACCCAATACAGCCAAAAATATATAAATAAAATAAATAAATTTATAAAAAAAAAAGAAACATATAGAATCCCTGCTGTCATAGAACTAATGATATCCCATGCCATCACCAAAAGGCAGGGTTGAGGCTGGACCTCCAGAACCAGGACTCAAATCCCATCATGTCTTTCTTTGTTTTTGCTTCTGCTCTTGTCACTCCTGCAAAGAGCATCCAAGCCTCCCATCTCATGCCTTTGCCATTAGAGAAGATCCACCCCTTTCCCTTCATTCTTAGCGTGAAAAATTCTCTCATTGGCTTGGCTTGGGTCACATGACTAAGTCACATGTATATTTCCTGACCTATCAATTGTGGCCAGTTGATATCTATAATTGGCTCTCCTCACATCAGTGTTGGGATTGGAGGAGGAACAGTTCTTCCAAAGAAGGGGGATGCTATTTCTTAAAGGAGGGTGTAGTGCTGGGCAGATAAAATAGTAGCAGTCTATTATGACATTCTCTTATGCTACTTTTTACTACATTCCTTTTTAAATTAAGGTTACTGTGGACATGATTTATATTCTCCAATATATTCCCAAGACCCTCAAGGACAAAGATTGTTTCATTCACCTGTGTTTTCTTCTAATTGGGTAGCATGAAACCTTGTTCATATAATAGAAGCTTCATAAATGATTGACATTAATAAGTGGCCTTGAGCTGTTGAAATATCTCCACCATCTTGGGACACATTAAGAATTATAATGCAAGCTAATATTTATTGAGCACTTACGCTGTGTCAGGTGCACTAAGTACTTTGTAACTATTCTATCATTTAATCTGTACAGCAGCTCTATGCTGTAGATACATTTAAAAATATTATTTCCACATTGAAACTAAGGCTTGGAAAAGTTAAGTAAACTTTTAAAAGTTACACAAAGTTACACTCTCCCATGTTAGTATATCTAGATCTGCCTCATTTTTTTAATCAGTTACATAGCATTCTTTAAGTATTTTATGATGTATTTTGCCATTTCCGTAGATGGATGCAGACTGTTTTCAATGTGGAACTCGGACTGAGCTTTGAACTCAGGAATCTCTGACTTTTAAGAATCTGCACCAAATCAATCTGCTATAGCTTTCTGGTTCTCTTTGGGAAAGTTGTAATTTTATTTCTTTTGTTCCAACAGGTGCCTACATGCTGTTCTTCACTCTTTGCTATTTTAGCGTAGTGGTTAAAAAGCACAGACATAGAGAACAAAACATATGGATACCAAAGGGGAAAGGAGTGGGGTGGGAGGAATTGGGAGACTGGGATTAACACATATACATTATTGATACTATGTATAAAATAGACAACTGATGGGAACATAGTGTATAGCACAGGGAACTCTACCTAATGCACTGTGGTAACCTATAGGGAAGTCCAAAAGGGAGGGGATATCTGTATGTGTATGGCTGATTCATTTTGTTGTGCAGTGGAGGCTAACACAACATTGTAAAGCAACCATACTCCAACAAAAATTAATTTTAAAAAAAGAATAAGACATTTCTCTTCTCTGTTTGTACTCTGGAAGAAACATGCTGAGGGGTGCCCAAGGAGGCATGTGAAAAGGTGCTCATTGAGTTTTTATAAGAGCAGATAACTATAAAAAACTTGTGTCTGCCAATGGAAAATGGCAAAATACATATAAAATTCACAAGAAATACTATGCATTGATCAAAAAGATTGAGGCAGGTCTGTTTGTATGAGCATGGAAAGTTCCATATCCCATGATCAGTGAACAAAAACAACATTCAGCAAAGTATATATAATATGATTCCACTTGTGAAACACAAACACCACAAAATATCTGTGTCTAATGTGTATGTGCTGGAGACAAGGGATCAAAAACCCAGGCAAACTAGCAGGAGTTGGCAAGAGCCTGGTTTGGGTCAAAGGTCAAAGAGAACTTTAGGAATTTATATAATGATCTAATTTTCTAGCAAAGAGTATTTTTCAGCTGTTCCTGTTACTTATTTAAAATAATATAGAAGAACTTAGAAGTTTTGTCAGAGTTTTGTTAATGAGCACATTTACCAGGGAGACCTTAGGGCCTATATTAGCAAGAATTATTTAAGACAGATATTGGTTGAGTCAGAGTTTTCTTCTGAATCAGGCTGACACTTGGAAAACTATACCAATCTTATATTCTTAGGTCAAAATAGCCGATCAAAGGAAATGGGAGAAAAGGCAGTTTTCCTCTACCAAATAGTATAGATTTGTCATTCATAAGCATATGGCTCTCTCCTTGGAGACTCTGTAACCCAGTGGAACAGATGAGTGTCATTAGGAAACTCAGAATGTTCACTTGTGACATTTTCTCCAGCCAGTGTTGTAGTTTTAAGCCATGTGGACAGATCCGCATGCTAAAGAGCTTTTTTTTTCTTCAATAGAAAATGAAATGTTATTTTAGGACTTTTTTCCTTTAATTATCTGTTTAATTTATTGGTTATCCACTGGCTTCTCTCTTTGGCGTGGATCTGTAGTTTTCTCTAGTACTTCTGGGAATTTTAATCTAATTTTTTCATCTGCTCCAATTTGTATTTCCCAAAGCTTATGTCTCAAATTGATTTTTGGTGTGATTTTTGCACCTCTGTGATTTTTGTACTAGGTTTTCCTAGTGTGCCTGTTAGGAATATTGACAAAGATGCCTCACAAAGAACTGAATAAAGACAAACACATTTATTGACTTAGCGTGGCTTATTCTCACTTCAACCCCATTGCCCAGCGGTCCTACTTGGCATTTTGAAACCATCTGATGATTCAAAGGCCCTTTGAAGTAAGCTGAAATCATTAAAATGAATCTAAAAATCTGTTGGCATTTCCACAGCAGTTTCTTAACTCTATTGTGCAGTTCCAATCCTCCGCTAAAAACCTCAACTCTAGATGCGGTTTTCCAGGCAAGACCAACCCTGAAATTACCTTTTTTTGAGGAGGAGGAGGAGGATGCCAAGGTGGGAAGGTGCTTCCTGGCAGCCTGATGCTGCCATCTCCAGCCGTGAATTCTTGCAGGGGTTTCACATTTCCTGTTTGCAGCTCCATCCTTCCCCTCACATTGGCTCTACTGTGTGAAAATGGAAGCCAGCAAACACCGCAGGATTCTAATAAGTTTCTCAGTATTGCAAGCAGTGTGACTTTTCTTACTGTGGAACAAGGTAGCAAAATGAAGCTAAACAACAAACACATTTCCATCAACAAAATCTGTAAAACTGTGATGTAAACTTCAGCTCCAGAAGCCTTAATTTAGCCCACTTGAGAAACTCACCTCCTGCTTCTTTACTTTGGAGAAGACAAATTTATTTCTCTTTGTTCGATTTCTCTTACTTGCTAAAAAGGCTATTGGGTTTCTAGCACAGAAAATATTTTAATAGAAGGACTTTGACCCCTTTTTCCTTCTTAGGACTTACATGGCTAACGGGCTTTAGGCAGAAGAATGAACAAAATGAGCACAGGACAAAATATATTTCATAAGAATGTCTATTCTTGGAGAGTTTTCCTCCCAAGGAACATACTCATAACAGTTACTTTATAAAAGAGGTAGATTCAATGATCACTGAATTAATTGAAGTTCAAAAAATGCTATTACGTTTATTGAATAAAAAGAGATGCAAAAATATCTTAATGAAGCCAGATGTGGTGTGAATTCTGGGCATTCATGCAAAGACTGTATAAAATAAAAATGTATACATAAGAATATCATGGTTTTGAAGAACAGTGAACTTGCACTAAGTAATCTCAGCCAGAACTTCCATGAAATGATAGAAATTTGTTTAAGAGATAGAAGTGACTAAAAGAATCTGCTAAAGGTCATCTTCTTTGGGAGGTTTTTCTCCACTTCTCTATGGTCACACCATCCTTCGTGCACCTTTGGTATTTCCTTAACACCTGTGTTAGGCCTTTATAACAAATGTCATAGACTGTGTGGCTTAAACAACAGACATTTATTCTCACAGTTCTGGGGGCTGAAGTCCAAGATCAAGGCACCACTGATTTGGTTCCTGGTGAAGGATCTCCCGTACTCCTTGCTCATTCTGCTGCTCCGGATTATTCCTTATATACACCAAATGAGATATGCCCCAGGGCCTTTGCACTTGCTGTTCCCTCTGTCTGGGTGCTCTTTACTTGAACACTGCTGACTCCCTCACTGTTTTCAAGTTTCCATTCAAATGTCATCTGATCACTGTGTCTCTTTATTCTTCCATTTTTTCTAGTTCCTTTCCCTAATTAATCTTTCTCCGTAGCACAGATCGCAACCTGATTATCATTACTTATTCATACTGGTATTGTCTATTTCTCCTATTGGAATGTCAGCTCCATGAGGGCAGAGTTTTTGTCCTATTCACCACAGTAATCTCAGAATCTAGAACAGCACCTGGCACTGTTATGAAAAGGAAAGAAAGACACCCTTTTCACGAAGATGGTGCTGAAGGCGAAGAAGGAAACCCTGCCCCTTGCAAAACTGCAGCCAAAGCAAAGGCTTTGAAGGCCAAGAAAGCAGTGTTGAAAGGCATCCACAGCCACAAAAAAAAAATCCAGATGTCACCTACCTTCTGGCGGCCGAAAACATTGCAGGAGGCAGCCCAAATATCCTCGAAAGAGTGCCCCTAGGAGAAACAAGCTTGACCACTATGCCATCATTAAGTTCCCCCTCACCACCCAATCAGCCATGAAGAAGAGAGAAGACAGCAACACACTTGTGTTCGTTGTGGATGTCAACACCAACAAACACCAGATTAAACAGGCTGTGAAAAATCTCTGTGACATTGACCCAGCCAAGGTCAATGCCCTGATCAGGCCTGATGGAGAGAAGAAGGCATATGGTCCACTGGTTCCTGACTATGATGCTTTGGATGTTGCCAACAAAATTGGGGTCATCTAAGCTGAGTCCAGCCAGCTCATCCTAAATATGAAAATTTTCACTATTAAAAATGAAAGAGAAGGAAGGAAGGGAAGAAGGAAAGAAAGAAGGCACATTTCCAGCCTGCTTAGAATGACAGGTGATCTGATCTGATAAACATCATCTGGTGGAAATTATGGTCATTTTGATGATGAAAAAAAGAAGTGGTTCTACGTTAAGAGATTCTTTCTTGGACTTTGTGAAAGACTCAGAAACTATCTTTTCCTCAAGTGGAGTTTCTTTCTTCGCGGATATTAGCAGCATGAATTTAATTGGCAAAGTGTTAATGGAGGTAAATGCGCATTTCTTTTAAATAGTAAAAGAAAATTCTTTGAGCCTTTTGTTTTTTATTGCTTGTGTCTTGCCAAATGTCTCTGCATAACCTCCAGCCTTGGGTGGTGGCAATTAGGAGGACTTGGTGGTGTGGCCTGGAGCTAAAGCTGTAGGTGATATGAAGTCATCCCAAGAGAGCTGGTGTCCTCAGGGGTTTATGATCTGGGTGCAGAGAACAGACGTTCACCTGCAGCATCTAAGACGGTGCATGTAGGATGCAGAACTAAGATGAATCCTGCAGTTTAAAAATACTGTAGAGATTCAGAGGAAAGTCATGCCTGTAGGCCAGAAACATAAGAAAGCCTTGTAAGGAAGATAGGACTTGCACCATGTCAGGAAAGTAAGATAAGACCCTGCTGGCACAGGGGTAGGGAGCGTGGCTGGCATGATTCAATTGCTGATGTGTTTGAGGGACCAGGAGGCCAGGCTGCTATTTCCATGGCTGTTGCATTGGAGTGGAAGCAATTGCTTCTCCATCTACTTTAGAAGTACCACATTGCACAGTGGACCTTGCCCATCTGACTTTCTTTTCAACTTGGGGCATCAAGTTGGAGCTTTTCTAGTCTGAGACATTTTTTGCCCTTGAGCAAAAGCACTCACTCTAAATCACAAAACCCTCCCTTTTCTAGGAGTAGACTGTCTCAGGTATGTGATATTGGCTGCCATCCTCCGTATTTACTTTGGAACTTTACTGCCACTGGTGGAAAACGTAAAATAACAGTGTTCTTTTCTGTGTGTGTCTTTTTTTTTTTTTAATTGAAGTATAGTTGATTTACAATGTTGTGTTAATTACTGCTGTACAGCAAGGTGATTCAGTTACACATATATATACATTCTTTTTCATATTCTTTTCCGTATATTGAATATAGTTCTCTGTGCTCTACAGTAGGACCTGGTTGTTCATCCATTCTCTATATAAAAGCTTACATCTGCTGACCCCAGCCTCCCACTCCAGCCCTCCCCCAACCCCCTCCCCCTTGACAACCACCAGTCTGTTCTCTGTGTCTGTGATTCTGTTTCTGTTTCATAGATAGGTTCATTTGTGTCATATTTTAAATTCCACGTGTAAGTGTTATCATATGGTATTTGTCTTTCTCTTTCATAACAGCATTCTTAATCCCTGTCTCTAGGGGATGATGTGGGGAACTCGCTCAGCCAGCAAGGTCACCCAGTGTGGGAGGGGTGATGGAGCACCTCAAAAGTTGTAGGGAGCTCTGAAATCAAGGGCATCTCAAAGCTCCTGCTGTTCTGTGATTCAGGGCCTCCTGCAGGGCTCTCGGGCCAGCTAGATCAAGCTTCGCTGTCACACACCTCTTCTGCCATGGAGAGTTAAAGCATTTCTCAGCCTGACATTGCAGTTTCCCTGGCAAGGTTCTGGCTGACAGATGTTCCCCAAATTAAAAAGTAGTGTACCCTGCCTATTCACTATTTCATCTTTTCAAGGAAGGAGAACAATTACTTATTTATTTTTAAAGCAAAATCACTAACCCTGCACACTGTCATCTGCAATACAAGTTGGGTAATTTAGGAGCAATCTTGGCTTCAGTGATGATGTTGGAACCATGAGGTGGATTCAATTTCAGATTTACAGCTTTGAGAGGGAGGTTCGGGAAACTGTGTCATATATCCTGACTTCCCTTCACCTCTTCACCCAGGGAAGTTTTTCTGCTTGTCGTGGCATCTTTGCGCTCTTGATACTCACTTCCCAGCTGCTTTGGGGAGGTAAGTGATGCCCATGAGACCTGGATCCTCTGGACAGTTCCAAATGCCGCCAAAGAAAGCAGCAGATGGGATAGGATTTTGAGATCACGTAGAAGATGCTGCCTCACCTGCATCTGCTCAGTCAGGGGCAAGTTGGTGGTTGAAAACATCATTTTGCATACTAACTCTGTTGTAGGTGTGGGACCTTGCCCTGGAGCAGAAGGGAAAAAAAAAAGATCTAAGAACAGATGGAATTCTTTTTACTTGACACTGTAGAAAGCTGTGCAGAAATGATCACTTTTGGGAGAACGGTATTTTAACTGAATGAGTCTTTGAGAAGGGGACAGTATTATATACAGGCCATTTCATATTGAAGATCATTTCCCCTTTCTTGAACATTTTTCTTCTGTATTTTTCATGACACTGTATTATCTCAGTTCACTTCCTATTTCTCCATCCACCTCAGATTTCTTCAGATATGTACCCAGGAGTGGGATTGCTGGATCATATGGTAGTTCAATTTTTAGTTTTTTGAGGAACCTCCATACTGTTCTCCACAGTGGCTGCACCAATTTACATTCCCACCAACAGTGCACAAGGGTTCCCTTTTCTCCACATCCTTGCCAACATTCGTTATTTGTGTTCTTTTTGATGACAGCCATTCTGACAGGCATGAGGTGCTGTCTCATTGTGGTTAAGCTTGCCTTTTCATTTCTGTTAACCGGTTTCAAGACTTATGGTGGGCAGCTGGTTGATTCTGTTGCATTGACTTGTTTTATGCGCACACTGCTCTTTGTTTGATTTTATAAATTGATTTTGAATATGCATTCCCCAGTTCATCAAAGTCTCCACCGACGCATGCTGTTTTCTACCTGACATTTATATATTTCTGTTACATGCTTGTCCCTGAAGACATTGAGCTTGGGACTCCAGTCACAGAGGTGTTTTGATGGACTTTTCTTTCTCCCTGTCCACTTCAATCCTTCCCATCTCACCATGTCAGCAATCCCGATTCATACCATCTCCTCAGTGCTCACTAAGTCTGTGCCATTCTGTCCATTCCTTCCATCACTTAATTACCTGAAATTCTATAATAGAACCCTAACTCTGTTCTGCTCACCTGTGATTCATCGTTCTGGAAGTTCCCTAACATGGTGGCAATCCCCCGATTGAGCATTCTTAATTGACTTCACATTTTCACCAAATTAAGCCAATTTGCTTCAACCTGGCGTAAGAGGGCATCCATGGCATCCTCCATCACTTATCCCAGGCATTATTTGTCTATTTTTAAATTTATCTCCCAAGAAGATTGCTCACAGTTCTCTGAGCCTAACCTGAACTTTTCTGCCTCTGGACCTTTGCTCTGATCTTCCCTCTCCAGTTCTGTGTGTTGCTTCCTATCTGTCCTTTAAGACAGACTCCTAGGCATATGGGAGCAGGAGAGACAAGAGGAAGGAGTGAAGCAAGCCTGGTGTTGGGTGTGACAGGGAGTGGTGGGAACTGCAGCAAACTGGGGAGCCTGTGTCTGCTTTAAACCCCTATTCTGCTCTCGGTGATTATTGCCGGGCTGGAACGGGAACCCAGAATTTTCAAGAGAAGCCAGAATTCCAGCTAAGCAATATTCCAGAGTTTCGATGGTGACAACAAATTCACAGAAAATATTTTAAAAAATATCACATGAGCTGAACGAACCCCAGGGGCTCCACTTAGCCACCAGGTTTCCATCCACAGCTCAGAATCCAGCCACACCTGAAGCTGTCCCTGTCCCCCCTCATCACCTGGCCTCCCTTCTTCCTTTGACACCACACAGCCCTTTACCTGTCTTGCGTTGTACGTGGGTGAGTGCTGTCCTGGTTTTCACCTTATCGTGCAATCTCTCTGAAAACTGTGGTTGGACCTTGCTCAGCTCTGTAAGTCTCAAAGTTGGCATGTTTAAGAGGTAGGTAGGTAGGTATGTTTAAGAGGTACATTTAAAAATGGACTACACAGTGGTAACCTTGCATTATAGACTCCTAATAACTGAGACTCCATCATGGGGTAACTAGACATATTAGTGGATGAACATGTGCATACACTTCCCAATCCTTGCCCCCCCCCCCATATTTTGTACTTGCTTTTGATGCTCCTTTTGTCCAGGAATGCCCCCTCACTTATGACGGAGTTCTACCACTTAGGGAAATAATTCACACTCTTTGTTTTCCTCCAAGTCTGAGTTTTTTCTAGTTCACCTAGATTCTGGATCCCTATATAGACAAAAGTACGTCTGAAATTTCCATTTTTCAGCATTACCATTATAGAGAGGCCTTGTCCTTCCTTTCATGGTATATTTTCTGGTGGGGAAGGGAAGGGTTTAAGGACAAAGTCTTATAAAACAGTCTTAAAATATGTCTCTTATTATGGGCTTACGTTTGGGATTCTTTTTCCCCTGTTAGCTTTGGATATTTAATGCATTTCAGGATCCTGAAACCCAGAACTGGAGGTATTTTGAGGTGAACCTACTAAGAATCCATTTTCTGCTTATTTTGCTCTATTTTTCATGAAATGAAAAATGAGAACATAAGGTCAGACTTCAGTGCATTGTATTAACATTAAGATTCAGTAAAATCTCATGTCTTATAAATAAGAGGAAAGATCTCAGTGGCAACGGAAGAAAAAGCAACAGATGACGGATGCTGTTCCTGCAAGATGAATAACCAAGTATACTTACCGAATCCCATTTTCCATCACCTGCCAGGCTTGAGAAATGGAAACGCCACACAGGCCACCATGTTGGCTTGGGCTGTGAAATTCCACACAGTTACCCCAAAGCCAAGGGTAACAGCTGAGAGAAACCTGAAAAGAATGACATGTGATTGATTACACTTGGGAGACTTAGCAAGTCTTGTTGAAACTTGTATAAAAACATAACAGAGGGATTGGTTCAAGATGGCAAAGTAGAAGGACGTGCACTCACTCTGTCTTGCGAGAGCACTGGAATCACAACTAACTGCTGAACAATCATCCACAAGAAGACACTGGAACTCACCAAAAAAGATACCCCACATCCAAAGACAAAGGGGAAGCCACAATGAGACAGTAGGAGGGATGCAATCACAATAAAATCAAATCCCATAACCACTGGGTGGGTGACTCACAAACCGGAGAACAATCATACCACAGAAGTCCACACACTGGAGTGAAGGTTCTGAGCCCTAGGTCAGGCTTCCCAACCTGGGGGTCCGGCAATGGGAGGAGGAATTCCCAGAGAATCAGACTTTAAAGGCTAGTGGGATTTGGTTGCAGGACTTTGACAGGACTGGGAGAAACAGAGACTCCACTCTTGGAGGGCACACACAAAGTAGTGTGCGCATCAGGACCCAGGGGAAGCAGCAGTGACCCCATAGGAGACTGAACCGACCTACCTGTTAGTGTTGGAGGGTCTCCTGCAGAGGCAGTGGGTGGCTGTGGCTCACTGCAGGGACACGGACACTGGCAACAGAAGTTCTGGGAAGTACTCCTTGGTGTGAGCCCTCCCAGAGTCTGCAATGAGCCCCACCAAAAAGCCTGTAGTCTCCAGTGCTGGGTCACCTCAGACCAACAACCAACAGGGAGGGAACTCAGCCCCACCCATCAGCAGACAAGCAGATTAAAGTTTTACTGAGCTCTGCCCACCAGAGCAACACCCAGCTCTACCCACCACCAGTCCCTCCCATCAGGAAGCTTACACAAGCCTCTTAGATAGCCTCATCCACCAGAGGGCAGACAGCAGAAGCAAGAAGAACTACAATCCTGTAGCCTGTGGAACGAAAACCACATTCATAGAAAGATAGACAAAATGAAAGGCAGAGGACTATGTACCAGATGAAGGAAAAAGATAAAACCCCAGAAAAACAATTAAATGAAATGGAGATAGGCAAATTTCCTGAAAGAGAATTCAGAATAATGATAGTGAAGATGATCCAGGACCTCGGAAAAAGAATGGAGGCAAAGATCGAGAAAATGCAAGAAATGTTTAACAAAGACCTAGAAGAATTAAAGAACAAACAGAGATGAACAATACAATAACTGAGATGAAAAATACACTAGAAGGAATCAATAGCAGAATCACTGAGGCGGAAGAACGGATAAGTGACCTGGAAGACAGAATGGTGGAATTCACTGCTGTGGAACAGAATAAAGAAAAAAGAATGAAAAGAAATGAAGACATTTCTAAGAGACCTCTGGGACAACATTAAACGCACCAACATTCGCTTTATAGGGGTCCCAGAAGGAGAAGAGACAGATAAAGGACCTGAGAAAATATTTGAAGAGATTATAGTCAAAACTTCCCTAACATGGGAAAAGAAATAGCCACCCAAGTCCATGAAGCGCAGAGAGTCGCAGGAAGGATAAACCCAAGGAGAAACACTCCGAGACACATAGTAATCAAATTAACAAAAATTAAAGGCATTTTTCACAGAACTAGAACAAAAAATTTCACAATTTGTATGGAAACACAAAAGACCCCGAATAGCCAAAGCAATCTTGAGAAAGAAAAACGGAGCTGGAGGAATCAAGCTCCCTGACTTCAGACTATACTACAAAGCTACAGTAATCAAGACAGTATGGTACTGCCACAAAAACAGAAATATAGATCAATGGAATAGGATAGAAAACCCAGAGATAAACCCACGCACATATGGTCACCTTATCTTTGATAAAGGAGGCAAGAATATACAGTGGAGAAAAGACAGCCTCTTCAATAAGTGGTGCTGGGACAACTGGACAGCTACATGTAAAAGAATGAAATTAGAACAGTCCCTGGCACCATACACAAAAATAAACTCCAAATGGATTAAAAACCTAAATGTAAGACTGGACACTATAAAACACTTAAAGGAAAACATAGACAGAACACTCTATGACATAAATCACAGCAAGATCCTTTTTGACCCACCTCCTAGAGAAATGGAAATAAAAACAAAAATAAACAAATGAGATCTAATGAAACTTAAAAGCTTTGGCACGGCAAAGGAAACCATAAACAAAACAAAAAGACAACTCTCAGAATGGGCGAAAATATTTGCAAACAAATTAACAGACAAAGGATTAATCTGCAAAATATGTAAACAGTTCATGCAGCTCAATATTAAGAAAACAAACAATTCAATCCAAAAATGAGCAGAAGACCTAAATAGACATTTCTCCAAAGACGGCATACAGAATGTCCAAGAGGCACATGAGAAGATGCTCAACATCATTAATTATTAGAGAAATGCAAATCAAAACTACAATGAGGTATCACCTCACTCCTGTTAGAATGGGCATCATCAGAAAATCTACAAACAATAAATGCTGGAGAGGGTGTGGAGAAAAGGGAACCCTCTTGCACTGTTGGTGGGAATGTAAATTGATACAGCCACTATGGAGAACAGTATGGAGGTTCCTTAAAAAACTAAAAATAGAACTACCATATGACCCAGCAATCCCACTACTGGGCATATACCCTGAGAAAACCATAATTCAAAAGGACACATGCACCCCAATGTTCATTGCTACACTATTTACAATAGCCAGGTCATGGAAGCAACCTAAATGCCCATTGACAGATGAATGGATAAAGAAGATGTTGTACATATATACAATGGAATATTACTCAGCCATAAAAAGCAACAACATTGGGTCATTTGTAGAGACGTGGATGGACCCTAGAGACCGTCATACAGAGTGAAGCAAGTCAGAAAGAGAGAAACAAATATCATATATTAAAGCATATATGTGGAATCTAGAAAAATGGTACAGATGAAGCGGTTTGCAAAGCAAAAATAGAAACACAGATGTAAAGAACAAATGTATGGACACCAAAGGGGGAAAGCGAGGGGGGGCGGGTGGTAGTGGTGGGATGAATTGGGAGATTAGGATTGACATGTATACGCTAATATGTATAAAATAGATAACTAATAAGAACCTGCTGTATCAAAAAAATAAAATTAAATTAAAAAAAAATAACATAACATATAACAGCCCCAGAAATAATCACAGTGTTGAGCCTGGGTCACACTATGTAAAATAACTCAAGTATTTCTGATTAATTTGGTCTCTGGCTGCATTTGCTAGGAAGTCTTGCTGTGCGTGCATGTGTGTGTATGTGTGTGTGTGTGTGTGTATGCTGTATGCTGTGTGTACTTATTAAGGATTCAGTTACTTTGGTTGGCCAGCAGAGAGCTAAAACCTGTGACTGATTTATGGAGTATTTCTTTCTCTTAATTGACCAGCCATGGTACAAATCCCATTCTGTGAACATAGAGGCTTATGCATAAGCAATAAGCACAAACGGATCTTCTGGTTAAGGTCAAAGTCTGTTCCTTTTACATTCTACAACCCCATCCCCATCTCCCAGGACACTTTATAAAGGCTGAATTTTTCAAATCCAGTACCTTTTTTCTTTTTTCCCCCAGAGCTGCCTCCTTCTGAATCAGAGTATTTTGCTTAGGGAGGATTAGATGTAGATTTCTTTCAATAGACAGATTTATTCCAAACATCCCCAGTCATGTGTCTTTCACTGTACAAGTAACTGTACTTCAGTTGCCAACAATGGATACTGGTACAGGTTACCTTGAGCAAAAATGGAATTTATGGAAAGGATAGAGTGCTTGATTGAATTAAAGGAAAGGCAGCATAACCAGGTGTCAGAAAGAAAGCAGAGGTTTCCTGGGAATCTAGGTAGCGCAAACAAACGTTCTTCTTGGCCTACCATGGACAGGGTAGATGAGCTACACAGTCTTCTCTTGTGAGGTTCACCACTTGTGGTAAACTCGTAGTGATGGTAGGGATGCAAGGTCGGTGGAAACTGCTGCTTCTTAGAACCCAAGCTCAGACCAGCACTCTGCCACCTTCACTCACACGCATTGGCCAGAGCAAACCACACAGCCCAGCTGTCGACCCACGAGGCTGGGAAACATTTCTTGCCGGTAGCAGGGTAGCAGGAGGAACAGCAAAGTCACATAACAAAGGGCATGGATATAGGGAGGGGCAGACAGTTGTGGTCAATCATTCAATCTACCTCGAGGTCATTTCCTAAAGAGAATGTGGAGTAACGATATCAAGGGGGATGCAAGGCAAGCAAGTGAAGGTCTTCAATGGGATGGCGGTGCCGTTTATAATTTGTCTGGCGCATTGGCAGTGCTGGCAGACGTCTCTTGATACATAGGATTGTGGGTATGAGGAGAAGTTTGGGGTGAGTTTCAGAGAGCGTAGTTTCCAGTCCATACATGTATCTGTGGAAAATTGCTACTCCGGCCGGGCAGTGGAAAGGGGTCCTGGAGTTGCCCTTCCCATGTTTGGAAAGGGGAAGAAAGAGCTTGTTCTTCTGCTTAGAATCAAGTGTGCAACCATCTCTTGGAAATATGCTCATGCCACCTGGATGATCGTTCAACGCAGCTTTCACCCTCAAGGTTGCTCTTGGTGTTCGTTTTGAGTCTCATTTGCAAAAAGTTGTTGAAATTATAAGGAGGGTTACACCGTGGGTACCCACATTCTTTATGGATGTTGTGGTTATCTATAAACGTGTAACAAATTACCCCAAACTTAGTGGCTCAGAACAACCATTTATTATGCTCATAGATTCTGTAGGTCAAGAATTCAGACAGGAAACAGCAGGACTGATTTGCCTCTGCTCCATAATGTCTGGGACTTCAGAGAGAAGACTCAAGAACTGGGAGTGGTTGACAGCTGGGGGCTAGAATCATCTGAAGGTTCCATCCCTCACATGCTTGGTGGTTGCTACTGGCCATTGGCCGAGACCTTACCCACTGGAACTGTTGGCTGGGACATCTACACACTCCCTTTTCTCATAGTCTGGACAGTCACTCCACACAGTGGCTGGGTTCAAGGGTGAGCAGCCCAAGATAACCAGGTGGAAGCTGTACCGTCTTTGTAAATCTACCCTTCGAGGTTGACAGTGCAGTGGCATTTCCACAGCATTCTATTCATTGAGGCAATTACAAAGGCTCCCTGAGTTTCAAGGGGAGGGGAATAAATTTTACTTCTCGATGGCAAGGTAATGAAAGAACATTTGGAATCCAAAATGTTGATGCAGCTTTTAAATTTTTAATGTTTTTAAGGTTTTCCTTTAAAATTTTTATTTCCTGCTGTCCAAAAGTTGTTCTTGATGCAGCTTTTTTAGACAATACTGTTTGCTACTATAGTCTGCCATCTGGCTACAAGTATACATATCCCTCCCACAAACTCATCCTTCTCTCAAGACCCCTAGTTTCATCTGATTATGGCATCCGGCTTGAGGCCCAGGACCCTGTCATCTAAATCAGTTCCAGGGTTGGGAAGGGCATGGTACAGGAGCAGCCGTGTTGGGCGGTGCTTACGTTCACACCCACATCCAGGTGGTTTTAATAGAATTTAAATCGTTTTAATAGAATTTCCTAGGTGAAGGAACTACACAGAGACAGCTTTACAAGGCACTGAAGGTCTATGCGTTGATCAGTCAGCAGCCTGGTCTAAACCAAGTGTGGCTTCTGTCAAAATTCAGTACGGGTTCCAGGTGAGCCCGAGACCCAGACTTCCTCAGCAGAGAACTGGGGTGAAAATGCGGTACAGGGCAAATAAACAGCTGGGGGCAGGCCACAGGTATTAGGATCGCGAGAGATAGGTCACGTGCTTTCATGTTTGCCTCAGGGACTTAGGAGCTGCTGGGCATATTAGATACAGGCGTGGCGGAGACAGACTCTCTGAGGCCAGGCAGGGGCTGTGCCACACATGCCTAAAGCCCAACCCTTGTGGGAATGAGGACAAGTCCTGAGCAAACAGGAGCTGATGCTTTGCTTAGATTACTATCAACGGTCATTTTACCTGCTTTGTGTTTTCATGTGGGCCTGCTAGGTGTGTCACTGTTCCAGCGTTTTAATAGCGTTTCCTAGCTGAAGGAACTACACAGAGATAGCTTTACAAGGCACTGAAGTATTTCCCCGACTCATGCTCAACAGTAAAGATACTGTTGTTCCCCTTCAAATAAATGACTCTGCTGTCACCCTTTTTCTGGATCCTACCCACTTCTCTAACTTATCCATAATCAAACCTACCCAGAACCACTTAACTAAAATCAAAGAATCTCAGTGTGAGCTCAGACATCACTGAGCTCATTAAAGTTGTAGTGTTCCCCAAGAAAGCTTGAGGGCTTACATGTCTGTATGCATCTAAGAGATGAGCAAAGGATTTGAATAGACATTTTTTCCAAGGAAGATATACATCATTAGGGAAATATAAGTCAAAACCACAATGAGTACCACTTTATAGTCACTAGGATGGCTGTAGTCAAAACTACAGCTGAAACATGTGTTGGCAGGGATCTGGAGAAACTAGAACTCTCCTACATTGCTGGTGGGAATGTGAAATGGTGCAGCCACTTCGGAAAACAGTCTTTCGAGGCAGTTCCTCAAAAGGCTGAACATACAGTCTCCCAGAAGTTCTACTACTAGGCATGTACGCAAGAACAATGAAGCATGTCCACACATGTTCACAGCAGCGTCATTTATAATAACTAAAAAGTGGAAGCAATGTGAACATCCATCAACTGATGAATGGGTAAACAAATGTGGTCTATCCATATAATGGAACATCATTTGGCAATGAAAAGAAATGAAGTATCGGGACATGCTACAACATGGATGAACTTCGAACACATTGTGAAATGTTTGAAAGAAGCCAGTCACAAAAGGCCACATACTATGTGATTCCATTTATACAAAATGTCCACAGTAGGCAAATCTATAGAGACAGAAAGTAAATTAGCAGTTGTGCAGGGCTGGGGATGGGAAGAGGAAAGAGAGCGACTATTAATGGGCGTAAGTTTTTTTTGGGTGGGGAAGGGTAAATGCAAATGTTCTAAAATTGATTGTAGTGTTGGTCGCGCAACTTAAAACACATTGAATTGTACACTATAAGTAGGTGAATTGTATGGTATATAAATTATATCCCAGTAAAGGTGTTTTTTAAGATTAAAAAAAGACTTCAAAACCGTCTTGATCTTATTATATGTCTTATGTCTGGAGCCAGTCCAACTGCCTCTCTCCACCCTTTCAGTTGCTCTGTCTGAACTGGAAGTTGTCAGGGGTCAAGGGAGGGAAAGGCACTTCAGCCTTGATAATGTCTTTAAGCAAGATCACAAGTAAGTCAGTTTTTCTTTGTTTTTAAAATTGTCCTGCTCTATTCCTTGTTCTCTTCTATGTTCATTTAGTTCAGGAACCCTAAATGCCAAAACTTCTATTTCATCGAGATTCAACCCTCTTGTCATAGAGAAGAGAGAATGTTATTATTCCTGACTGTCCTCAGTAGAATTAACACATTAACAGAAGCACACAGAGAGGGGACCATGCTTACGATCGTGGTGTGTTTGTTGATAATGCAATTTTAGGCAACGATCAAAGAAGAGTTTGTAGTCTTTTCTTCTTCTTCAAATCACAGTCTACAGGCAACAGCTATGAGGTGGTAGTGCTGTGCTCTGTAGTGTTTGCTTTTCCATGTTTTTTTCTCTCTTTCTCTTTCCCTCCCCACCCCTTCTCTTTCTCTCTCCACCCCATTTTTTGCCACATGTATTGGGTAGGAAAAAAGAAGATATTAAAGGTGTCTGGTACCCCTTTTGTCATCAACCTTTATGAGGCTTTGGAAACGTTTGTTGTCAGAAAGATTACAGGTATAACAACGTGACTCTTAGGCCACAAATTCAAGCAGGCATTTCTCTCCTTCCTTTCAGTCAACACTGTTTAGATGGTGAGCACCCACCTTCCAGGCTGGCAGGGAGTTCAGCCTCTGTCCTCCTTGTGGCCTCCCCACCCAGGGTCATGCTAAGGCTCCAAGGTCATAGGTGCTGCCGAGCCACTGTGGTGGCTTCGTCCTCCCCCGTGCTTTGTCCCTTTGTTCATGGTCCCCTAAGGTCCAGGGGCTCTGCCACCACTCCACTGGTGTTGCAGGAATGATTGACAATGTGAACGTCAGAGCATCGGATATGGCCTTCCTAGGAGCACCACCGAGACATGCTGATGCCGAAAACTCGGCCTCTGTGCACCGGTGCCAAATCTAATCTCGGAGACAGAGTTTTGGGTGAAGTAGAAAAGAATAGCTTTACTGCTTTGCCAGGCAAAAGAGGACACAGTGGGCTCCTGCCTTCAAAAACTGTGTGTCCCAACCGGGGGAGATTTGGTGAGTTTTATAGCAATGGCTCAAGGATGGGGTTGCTGATAAGGATTTGGGTGTGTGCAGGGCCTGCGCTCCTTTAATCTGGTCTCAGGTAATCTGATGAGTTTCTGTGGTTCCTTTAATCTGGAATGAAGATGCTGACATCTTCCATTTGGTGGGGGTTTTAGTTCTGCAGAAGAGCTCAAAGATATTGTTACGTGTACCCCTTGAGGGGGAACCAGGACCCTGCCCCAAGGCTGCACTGTTGTTTCTTGGCTGCTCCTCCCTTGTCTCTGCACCCCCTCCCTTCCCTGATCAGCAACTATTTGAACCTGCCCTTTGGAACTCAGGGAAGGTCATGGAGGCTGAAGTCTATTCCCTACAAACAAGAAACGGGGGACAGAGAAAGACTTCCCTGCCCAGGAGCTCCAAAGGGTCCTGCTCGGTTTCAGTACGACTGAGGCTTTGCCTTTCAGGAAGCAGAACACCAGTCCCCACTGGTCAGGAGACCCTGCCCTGTGCCCACCTCACTCTCTGTGACTTTTCTTCTCCTCTCTTGTTGCACTTGGAAAGCCACTTCAACTGACTTAAACGTTTGAAACTAAAAGCCAAGGCATGAAGTGTGTTGACAGTCTCTGCTTTCCAACCTGCTGCATTCCTCTGCCTTCTTGGCTTTGGAAACACAAATATTAATAGTGCAAAAAATCAATCATTCTGCAGAAGAATCTGGGACTTGCTTTGGGGGTGTCTAGCCTACCACCACCTGGAGACGGTGACAGAATTGTGCTCCATGAGAGCGGGGGCAGTTTGTCTCTGATCCACCGTCGCCATGTCCTCTTGGGGCCAAAGGGAATGTTTGCAGGTATAAATTAGTACCTACAGAGAGTTGCATGCTTGCCTCTGTCACAGAGGGGAGGTGGGAAGGGGGTGGGTGAGCGCCTTCCACTGCCTGGATGGACCTGGAGTTGCTAATGCTGGGCGAGTGCCCGAGGGGATGGTGTTACCTTATTTTATTTATGTTTTCACAGCTCGTTGGATTCAAATTCTGCTTTTTGTTTTTTTGACTCAGCTCTCTTTGTCCACTCTTAGCGATGAAAATTGTAGTCTTATTTTGCTTCCATGGCAATAAATGTATAGCATTGTCTTTATCACTCTCTCTCTATACATATATATATTTATAATCATATTTATATTTATATACTTCTATAATATACTTTATATAATTATAAATAAGTATATAATTATTTATACACTGCTAATAGTAAAATATTAAAATTATATGTATATAATTGTTTTCAGCCTCAATAGCATTTCTTGGATAAGAGTTTCTCAAGGTGGCTTTTCAAGAACTGGATTCCTGCTGTGTATGCCACTTTCTCTTACCAAGAGAGGCTGTAGGGTAGAGTGTTCCGAGCCCAGCATCCCCACTCGGCCGCTTGCTTGCTCTGTGATTTTGAAAAGGCTGCTTCGCCTCCGTGCTTCAGTTTCCTTTTCCCTGAAATGGGAACGGTGTTGACAGTACCACCTCATGGGCAAGTGGTGATCATAGAATGAATGAATGTGGCTGTCATCCCTAGAGCCCCCCAGAGCGCACACTCGTAGGAGGAGGTAACTGTCTTTGGAGCATCTCTATTATTTGATTTTTATTTAAAAAAGCATATAAATGGAATAAAATGTTGGGGGGAAACATAGAAGTAATTGTCTCGCTCTTCTGCTAAAAACAAAGAAGTGAGCCAAACAAACAAACCGACCTCAGGGGATCCTCCTTTTACCCAGCAGTGAAAGCCCAAAGCTGTGACGAGGGTATTCAGGGCCCTTGCAGCCTGGCCTCACCCGCTCCCACCTCTGCTCCTCATCCTCACGGTGTCTGCACGCCACCCCCACCAGACTCTGTTCACGCTCGCCCTTCCCCTCGTACGCCAGAACGTCGCCCTGCCCTTTGGAGGAGGGCGCGTGTCACCCTCCTCTGCCTGTGAAAGTCTTTTTATTGTTAAGGGTCTGTGTAGCACTTCCTTTGTGAAGTCTTCTGTTTTCCCCAACTCAGAGGTACTCACTCTCTTTAGCCCTGACAACGTTAAAATAAACAAGAAAAAACTCAACGTTATATGTTGGCACTTATTTCCTCTACTTTGTTTTACCATTAATTGTACATTTGTACTTCTCACTCTGTTGGAGACCACACTATCATTTTTCTTTTTTTTTGTTTTGTTTTTTTAACTTTTTATTTTATATTGGCATATAGTTCATTAACAGTGGTGTGTTAGTTTCAGGTGTACAGCAAAGTGTTTCAGTTATACATATACATGTATCTATTCTTTTTCAAATTCTTTTCCCATTTTGATTATTACATAATACTGAACAGAGTTCCCCATGCTATACAGTAGGTCCTTGTTAGTTATCTATTTTAAGTATAGCAGTGAGTACACGTCAATCCCAAATTCCTTCCCCACACGCTACCATTTGCCTATTGCAGTTTTTCCAAGTTTTTAGTATGAGAATTTTCTTTCTTTTTTTTTTTTTAAATATTTATTTATTTATTTGGCTGCCCCAGGTCTTAGTTGCAGCATGTGGGATCTTTAGTTGCAGCATGTGAACTCTTAGATGTGGCATGCTGGCTTTTAGTTGCAGCATGTGGACTCTAGTTCCCTGACCAGGGATCGAACGTGGTCCCCCTGCACTGGGGGTGTGGAGTCTTAACTGCTGGACCACAAGGGAAGTCCCTAGTATGAGAATTTTCAAAGGTATAAAGGAGTTGAAGGAATTGAGCAAGGAATGCAGTCCACAAACCTACCGCTTTTATTCCACGTTTGTTGCCACGTTGTCACATTTTATATATGTGTACTTTGTGTATATGTACTTTATTTCCACTGAACCATATAATTGTATGTGTCAGACATCATGACACTGTGCCCCAACTGCTTCAGCACACCACTCTCAAAGATAAGGACAAACTCAAAATCATCATGATTCATGAGTCATCATTAGTGATTCCCTAATGTCACCTAAGGCGCAGTCCAAATTCAGTCCCTCCAGTGGAGGGAAGACCATGTCTTCATCCCTATTTATATCATGGAGATATAAATGGAGAATATGGAGAATATCACTTTCTGTCGAAGAAGCTGAGGCTGCTGATGTCATTGGGAGCCATTTTCTTGCAGAAAGTAGCCTTTTCTATTACATTTTGAATGTTGTTTCTCTAGGCCTTTTCAGCCTTAGCTTTGATCCCCCCTCTTTTTCTCCCTCTCTCTCTCTGTCTTTTTCCCCCCAGTAATCTGGTGCTATGGGAATGAGACTAAATGTTTTCCTTTAGAGACAGGAATTTTAGGAATATTGAATTGCATTTTCTTTCTACTGGCACAGCAATCTTGTTCACTTTTCCGAGAGTTCTAGTGTTTTTTGTTTGTTTGTTTGTTTTTTGTTTTTTGTAAAATCCTGGAGGCTGTGACAATATAATCAACCCTAATCTGGGGATTGGTTGTTGAGCCAGTGGGTTATGTAGAGATTTTGCTTCTCCTGTTTTCTTCTGTCCGCCTCCAGGCCACTTCAGTGAACTCAAGTATTTTCCTGACAGTGAAAAATCAAAGGAAAGGAAATTGAATACATATTCTCTCACTTTTTTAACAGCTCTGGCCAAAGAGTTGGTAGTGATTGAATCTCAGGCTAAATTTAGGTTTGTGGATTATGACTGAATTTTCCTTTCCCAGAATCTCCTTGTTGCCATTAGTGAGAAATATCAAGAGTTACTTTTAATAAGTAAAGTGCATTAAGGAATTTAAAGAGTTTGTGTCAGTACAAGAATAATTTTTATAAGAACTGTCAATCGGAAACTGATACTGCCACTAATAGGAAAGAAATAGAGTCTGTCATGATTCAGAGACACCCTTCCCATTTGATGTGTCCAAAGCTAAATCCAGTTCTTTGGTTAGGATTATAATTCATTTCTCTGCCGCTGTTTTGCTTTTTCAGTTTCATGACTTTGTGACTTTGTATGAAGTGCTTTAAGCACTATATCCAAAATATATTAAAACTATGAAAAATATACATTTATATCTTCTTGGTTAGCCTAACAAAAATGGATTTTTTTTGTTGTGTTGTATTATTTGTAAAAGCAAAGTTTGCAATCCAGCTTCTGCACCATTGAATTATTTATGCTAAAACTCTTGTCTTAGTTTACTAAAATGTAAATTCTGGCATAATAAGTACTAAAGTACTTTGAGATTAATTTAGACTCAAACAGTCCGTCTCAGAAGAAATACACTCATTGTTGATGTTTATTCAGCCCAGAAAAGCAAAACAGATGGCTAAAACGGCAAGAAAGGGAAATGACAGTAGAAAGAAACATGACAAATAAAACCAAGATTTAGTTCGTAAAAGTTTATATGCTAATTAAACATACATTAAAAGTATAGGCTTTATCACGTTATACTGTTTTGTTTTCCTTAGTGCTCTGTTCAAGACATGAAAGGTAGCGTTAATTGGTTGGTAATATGCCCATTGTCTGTCTTCCCTCCTGAGTGTAGATCCATGAAGGCAGAGACTGTCTGTCATGTTTATTACTGTTTATAACTGTATCCCCCATGCCTGGTAGGAGAGGGCCTGGCTTATAGCATGTGCTTACCAAGTGTCTGTTGAATAAATGGATAACTCAATCTTTTTTTAAAAAATTAATTTTATTAACATATAATTTACATACCATACAGTGCACTCATTTAGAAGTGTCTAGTTCAACACATTTTGACAAATAAATACACTAATGTAACCATCATTCCAATCAAGGGTATCTGGATGACTCAGTCTTCTGTGTGTGTATGTATCTATAGGCATATATATATCTACATATATCTTGTGTAGGTATATCTTGTGTGTGTGTGTGTATATATATATATACATATATATACATATAAATCTTAGCAAGCTCGATGATTAAATGAGTCATTGTTAGATTATTTAAGATAGTCCTTAAGTAAGGCTCAGGGTTGTATTTTTTTTTTTATATTCAAAACCCACTTTATTTTTCCTATTTCAGTGAGAATTTAGCAAGAAGTTATTATGTCCAAAGTTCTCACAGTTAGTTATAAAATAGAAAGCAGTCAACTAAGAACTCAGCTCAAGATTCCTTTTCATTGAAAACTACTCGTGGACATTCCTGTCCTTCCGAACTTTGAATGAAACTGTTGATAGTAAGCTCATGAGAGAGAACATTTCTGCCAAAGTTTGTACTTTGAATTACTTTGAATTGTAACATTATCTATTTCTACCACATAGTAAGGAGAGGTAAGAATTTGAGCATATCATGAACAATTAGGACACTGAGAAATTCTCCAGTTTTTCCCATGTGAACCTTCTTAATGGAGCTTAATCATGATGTCTATAATAGTTGGTACCTCAAACATATCCTTTGTGTTGTGATCTTAGTTTAAAGCGTTACTGAAAAAAGTAGTAGTGATCCTTGAATTATCCAAATTATAGCTCCTCCCTACCTACAATTCTCATTATTAAAAAAAGAACTGTAGAATTTGTGATGTCTCTGAGGTTGAAGGAAACTTGAGTTCAAGGTTATTGATTTTTAATTCACAAGAAAGAAAAAAGTCTAGGTTGTTTCTCCAAAGCCCTGTGCTAAGGATACAAAACAAGTATTTTAAGCTCTGAATCATGGTCATAAAAATAAAATATCTCATATGAATTTAGCTTTGAGTTTTTTTTTTTTTTTTAAACAAGATGATGGTTATTCCTTTTTAAAATTCCATGCTCACCTAGGGAAACATTCAGCTTCTCTGACCAGGGCTGATGATTTCTAGGGTCACCCTCCTCTTTGCTCATGGTAGCAGCCTCCTTATTCTTTCAACAGTGAAGTATTTTGAGCTATTACTGTGAGAGCCTGACCTTGCAAATGACAGAAATGAACTTAGTGGTTTCTCTAGCTTTCAATCTCATGGCTGAGATCTCATTTTGAACCCAAATGAACATCAAATTGCTCCAACTCCAATGATGTCTGACCCTGTGAGTGCCATTGGTCACAGGATCAGTGGGGTCAACTGTAAAGGTACAGGTCCTCCAGAGTTTATTTTTTATGTTAAGTCCGAGTAGTGCCCTAAAGATAAAAAGTCCCCTCCTAGATCTCAGAGCCAAGGAGGCTCCAACAGAGAAATCTGGTATCTTGAGAATGACATTCTCCTTCTGACCCCCAATTACATGATGCTTCTTTTTTCTCTCTTTCACTAAAAGAGCACATCCCTTTATATCTGCTTTCAGTAGTCTCTAAGATTCTGAATTAGGAAGAACATCAGATGCCAAGCTCATAGCCCTTTCTTCTAAGAATTGCACAGGTTGCGTTTGGAAGCAGGGAGCAGTGTGTGGGTGCTGTGGTTTACTTTCTTTCCCCCTGCAAGGGAGGACTCCTTGTGTGTGTTGCCTGGGCTCACACAGACCCGCTGGGCTGCTCACTGCAGGGTGATGGGGCCATGCTCACCATGTCTGGGTTTCATAAAGAACAGGAGAGCTCAGGCTGTTAATTCCACTCAGACCCTCAAGCCATGTATGGTTCAGACAGATGAGCTTTGAGAATGGCAGACAGGTGCCTCTTCCCCCAGGGGTGGGGGGAGGTAGGAGGGGAGTCAGAGTGCTTCCTTTTTTTTTTTTAATTTTTCTTTCCTCCTTCCTTCCTTCCTTCCTTCCTTCCTTCCTTCCTTCGTTCCTTCCTTCCTTCCTTCCTTCCTTTCTTTCTTTCTTTCTTTCTCTTTTCTTTCTTTCTCTCCTTCTTTCTTCTTTCTTTCTGTCTCTCTTTCTTTCTCTCTCTCTTCCTCCCTCCCTCCCTTCCTTCCTTCCTTCCATTTGGCTGCAAAGCTTGCAGGGTCTTATTTCCCAGACCAGGGATGGAACGCGGGCCCCCTGCAGTGTAAGTGTGGAGTCCTAACCCCTGGACCACCAGGGCAGTCCCTTCCTGGCTTTCTTCTGGTTTGTTTGCACAACAAAAATGTATTAAGTTCCTACTCTGTCTCTGGCCCTGGGCTCTGTTCCTTGTCAGTTTAGTTGAAGACAGCCCCAGCAGCAATCCTAACCTACCTCCCACCCTCTTTACAGACCCTAAGAAAGGTGCTCCAGCTGTGCGTCAGAAGGACCTGGGTTTGAATTCTGGGTCTGCCGCTTTGGTACCTCCAGGGCATGAATTGCATTTTTTGCCCGCCTTCCTTCCTAACAGCACATGATTCCCTTGGGGGAAACATCTTCCCTCTTTGTGGTCTCTCTTGGTGGGAATGTAAATCTAAGTGTGCTGCCCTTTCCTGGCTAAGCCACGACTCTCCTAGGATTTGAGTCTTGAGTAAGGCTGGATAAATATGGCAGCACCATTTATCCTCGTATAAACACTGGACAACTGTTTGAGTGATTCCTGAGCTTGGAGTTGCCCTGTTCTGGTCTTGTTTCCTGGTTCTCTGTGAATGCAGGGGGCTGCCAACTTCTTGTCAACAGATGCCCCTTTCTGCTTGTTTGCCAGAATTGGTTCCTGTGGCCTGGAATCTAAGGAGTCCTGGCTGACACACCTTTGGACCAGTTGCTTGCATCTCTCAGCCTTAGTTTCTGCATTTCTAAAATTAGAAGAATAATGCCTACCTGTCAGGGTGGGGTGTGGATGGAATGAGAGGGCATAGAAAAGAGCTCCGTCCCGGGCTGGGCACACAGGATGCTCACAACGGATGGCTGTTGGGGCCATGATTAACATTTGTCACACTGGTGGTGGGAACGTAAGTTGGTGCAGCTGCTATGGGAAACAGTGTGGAGGTTCCTCAGAAAAGTAAAAATAGAGTTGCCATATGATCCAGCAATTCCACTCCTGGGCATATACCCAGACAAGACTCTAATTCAAAAAGATACATGCACCCCTATGTTATAGCAACACTATTCACAGTAGCCAAGACATAGAAACAACCTAAATGTCCATTGACAGATGAATGAATAAAGAAATGTGGCACATATATACAATGGAATATTACTCAGCCATAAAAAAGAATGAAATAATGCCATTTTGTTCATTTTTTCATTTTGGATGGAGCTAGGGATTGTCATACTGAGAGAAGTCAGTCAGACAGAGAAGGACAAATATCATATGATATCACTTGTATGTGGAATCTAAAATATGACACAAATGAACTTATCTACAAAACAGAAACAGACTCACAGACAGAGAGAACAGACTGGTGGTTGCCAAGGGGGTGGTGGTAGGGGAGGGATGGAGCAGAAGTTTGGGATTAGCAGGTGCAAACTATTATATACAGAATGGATAAAAAACAAGGTCCTACTGTATAGCACAGGGAGCTATATTTGGTATCCTATGGTAAACCATAATGGTAAAGAATATTTTAAAAAAAGAATGTACATACATGTATAACTGAATCACTTTGCTGTACAGCAGAAATTAACACAACATTGTAAATCACCTATACTTCAATGAAAAAAACGACCCCCAAGACATTTGTCACATTCTCTGCTTAGGAGCCCTGCTTTGGGGTGCTTCCAGTCCAAGTCCCTCCGAGGGGACAGTCTTCCTTAGAGGTGACCTGGCTGTCTGGATTCATTGAGGAGAGACAGGCTCAGACATATAAAAATTGGAAATGAGTCAGAACCTCAAAAGCAATGAAGAAACCAACAGAGAGGAGAGGTGTGGGGAGGCTGGAGGGGGCATCTGGAGTTAGGAGGGAGCGGAGCGGGGGTGGCAGGGAAGAGGCAGCTTACATAGGTACCCACTTCCTCTTCTCACTCTCGTCCTCGGAAACCTGAGCCCTCTGTCGCTTCAGACACGTTCCCGATGATTCTGTTAGCACAAAGCCGGCGGCGTTCTGCCTGAATCCTGTCCATGGACATAGACATTTTCACTTTTTAAAGAAGCACTTGGCCTTTTATTATGTTTGTTCTTGTTATTGAATCAGTGGAAATAGCATCTTTTCAGTCTTGCTTAGTAAGAAGCACACCACTCTTTCGCTTTAATGTCTCCGGTCTCTAGGTCTCTACAGGAGACATTAGTGCTAGTGCTGCTTTTGCCAGGAGAAAGCCCTCCAGGGGCCACCGGGGTCATCACAGGCACATTCAAGCTAGCCTGCCTAGGTTCAAACCACAGTTTTTCTACCAACCGGCTGTGTGACTTGAGGAAAGTCATGTGACCTCTCTCTGCCTCTGTTTTCCCCTCTGTTAAATACAGGCTGATAATAATAGTGCTATGTCGTGAAGATTAGGAGATAAAAGCACATGGCCTAGGGTGAGACTTTATAATAAGTGCTCCATAAATATATTTGTTAAGATTACATTCTTTGCCATCAACAGAAATAAATATTGCTTAACTTGAGAAAAAAGGAAGAATAGATTGGAAAGATGCTGGGGGCATTCACAGAATTTAAGACAGAATCTAATAAAAAATGATACAAATGAACATATTTACAAAATAGAAACAGACTCACAGATCTCAAAAGCAAACTTATATTTACCAAAGAGGAAACGTGGGGGGGAAGTGATAAATCAGGAGTTTGGGATTAACATATACACACTATTATGTATAAAATAGATAACGAATAGGGACCTACTGTATAGTACAGGGAACTCTACTCAGTAGTCTGTAATGACCTATATGGGAAAAGAATCTGAAAAAGAATGGATATATGTGTATGTATAGCTGAGTCACATTGCTGTACACCTGAAACTAACACAATATTGTCTTACTCCAATAAAAAGTAAAAAAAAAAAAAAAAAGAGGGAACATGGGGCAGGGCTGGACCCTGGGCAGCAAGAGTTGCTGGGGCCCTGCTGTCAACATGATGTGTCCTCCTACAAGTCTGTTGGGGTCACTGCCTCTCCTTTCAAATGCACATCACCCTAAATACCAAGCAATGGGAAGAACCAAGATTGTATCCCGTGGGGGAAACCACTTCAGGCCTGGATGCTGCTTTAGCAATTTGAAAAACCATAAACTTTGCATCCCTTTTCCTGCTTATCAAAAATGAACTTGGTGTTAACAAGGGGCAAGGCTCAGGCTGAGCCTGGAAAGACAGGAGCCCTAGAAAACCTGGCTTCTTTTAAATCCTCACTCAAAGCAGAATCCCTGCAGAGAAAAGGGATTTTATCAGCCCTGAGATTATGGTAGGAACACTCAGAAAGCTGCAGACCACCTTCCATCCTGAAGGCCTTGGCCAAACAAAAAGTTTTCATATTTTCTCCCTGACACTGCTAAGCAGTTGTATCAATGATTGAAATATCTTTGGTTTGTGTGGTTTAAATACTGTCTTTACTCTGGGGGTTAGAAATTTAGATGGAAGGGACAGACTTGTAAAAAAATGTTTTAAGCTGTTTTGGAATTTATAAATAATCAAGTAGATCCTTTTAGTGGGTAATCTGCCACTGTAACATAGAACCTTTTGGAGGGGAAACTTTTGAAGCAAAGGACTGAAGTGATACTTTATTAAATACCACAGTAGTGGTCTGTGGAGTTAGACACAACTTCCAAAAGTGTGAAAGGGTCAATCTAAAGAGTAATGATGAGGATGGTGAGAGTGAACACTTCCTGATACACTTGCTCTGCACTGTGCTGTGTGCATTACACGCACTGATTCATTGACTTCTCCCAGCACCCTGTGAAGTACTTACCGTTGTTATCTCTATTTCACAGGTCAGGGAATCGAAGCACAGAAAAGTGAAGTAACTCATCCAAAATCACACAGTAAGTGGCAGCGATAGATGTAAACTTGGGTCATCTAAGACCATAGCCCAGGCTCTCAGCCAGCATAAAATACAATAGTTTGTTGTAGGCTCAGAACATCAGGCTCCAGTCTAAGGAAGGAAAGGGACTCAGAAATGAAATAAACGCATGTTGTGCGCACCATGGAACAATATACACTAACTCTACATTGTTTTGTTGTTGCTCCCAGCAAGGCTTTATTCCATAGAGGGTGTTAAAAGATAAACTAAGGCATATTAAAAGTTCTAAAAGTTTATCTGAGCAAACATTGATTCAAATCAGACAGCGTTTAATCTAGCAGGTAGAAAGGAGCTCCAAGGAGTTGTTCAAAATGGAAGACCTCGATAGGTAGAAGGGAGCCGGAACAAGGAAATTATACCAGGCAAAAAAATGACTTGGTTATTGCAAGGTTACTTTCCTCTAGGGGCTCTCAGGGGTCTATCAGGCAAATTGCACAATTGATGCTGATCGGGCGATTCCTGATTGACTGGTTTAAGATGCCATTTCTTGGAGAGCTGAGACTGTAATAAAAGTTAAGTCTCAGTTTGGTGACGTGGAGCTTAGCATAAGTGACTCCAGTTTGGGCCTGTCATTTCTAACAAGGGTAAACAGAAGCTGCTCAAGGTTATGCAGTCGATATAGGAAGCGGGGTCTGAGGCACAAACCCAGGCATCCTCAACGCTAAGGGCTTGTGCTTTTTTAAAAAAAATATTATGCAGTCTTCTGAATAAAACTGATTGAAACGTTTCTACCTTCAGCTTCTTTAAGTGTTCTCCATATTAAATTCTGATGCTTGTTATGTATAATACATCGGTATGCAGTGGACCCTTGAACAGCACGGGTTTGACCTGTGTGGGTCCACTTACATGCAGATGTTTTTCAGTAAATACGTACTACGGTACCACATGGTCCACGGTTAGTTGACTCCGAGGATGCAGAACCCTGGATAGAAGGGCTGACTGTGAAGTTATACGTGGATTTTTGACTGTGGGGGGGGGGGGGTCCGCACCCCTAACCTCCATGTTGCTCACGGGTCAACTGTGATAAAAAGAAGACTCTGAGAAATGGGGTCTCAGAATTGTGATCTACAGACAGAGGCATGGGCAGAGAATCTGAAATACTAGCTTCTCCTAACGATTTCAACCTGAATTGCTGAGAACCATTCTTCTCAGATTGTGTATGGAATTAAGTCTATCCATGGGGACCTTTAGCCCCAGCTACTGAACACACAAGTGAAGGCACTTGCCAGTTCAGCGCTAAGAGGAATGACATGGAATACTGATAAAATCTGCCCCCTAAAAAATGAGCAAAAGTATCTTATATAAAGTCATCAATTTTCCTAAAACAAAACAAAGAAACAAAACACGAATGCTTTTGAGATTAGAAAGTTAACCTGTACACGTATGCACAACTGGTTCAGGAATGAGAATATGAGGTCTGCAGACTCAAACGGGATGTGGCCTTGAGACATTGACTAAATTCTCCCATCTGAAAAATGAAATTAAAGAACCAGCTCATTTTATATGACAAAGATGATTAACGGGATGCAGTATAACTCTACTACATGGACTATAAATGTAAGGTATTTCAGGATCAATTATCTACTTCTAAAAATAATCAAAGGGAACTTTAAAAATGGCCAAAGCCAGTCATAGAAACAGACTTCTTGGGACCAGAATTTGTCATTTTATGATCAAGAATGTGATAAAACATGGGGACCGCCTCCAGGCCAGGGGCTTGCATCATAAAAAGGCCGCCTGTGCTCAAAGGTCCTTTCTAGACTCCAAATAACATTATTAACAGCTGAAACCGGGGCTGGTCTAGCTTCGGGATTTTTGTAAGAGTGTTTCCATCACTTTGAACAAGGCTCAGAAATGCCAGCATGGACCATCAGTGCCTGCAAACATCCTCTTTGATCTCACTTGATCATGGTTTTGCGTGAGCTAAGATCCAAGCGCAAACAAAGCAGCATTAAGTGTACAAGAGAGAGATTTAGTCTCCAAACCTGTCTCCTCCAAGTTAAGTCAACAGGCAGACTTTGGGGGAGATTAGAAAAAGAAAGACCCAGGCAAATTAACATAGCCAGTACAGCCAGAAAAGTCAAATAGGTTTTAGTTTATTGATTCACTCTTTTATCTATTCACTCTATTCATTTTCCAACACAGTTTGTTGAATGTCTGTCTTATTACAAACTGAACCATCACATGCAGTACCTCATTTACCCTCCACAGCTGACAAGGCAGGGAAGGTGAGTAGCCCCACCCTATACATAAGAAAACGGAGGCTTGGAGAGTGGAAGAAACTCAGCCAAGATCACACAACTAGTATGTGATGGAGCCTGGATTTGCATGTTGGGCAGGTTGGTTTCAAAGACCATGCACATTCTGCCAGGCCAAGCTCAAACTTTCCAGTGTCAGAGTTCTCTGGGGGAGCATCTTAGGTGCAGATTCCAGGGCTCCACCTTTAGGTATTTTGATTCCGTTGGCCTGGCAAGGAGCCAGGGGTCTCCATGATTCTGATGCCTTTCAACAGCGAATTGCACTTTGATAAACATTATATTATATTGTCATTCAATAGACAGTAGTTTCTTTCAGAAGAACTCTTGAGATTTTCATGGTCAGCTTCAGTATCTTCACCTAAAAACAAAAATAATAATATCTACCTCTATCCCTGGTGGGAAGATGAAAGAAGATGCTGCATGGAAATCAATGTACCTGACATGCAGAAACTACTTCGTAAATGACACCTCTCTTTCCCAACAAAACTGAAAGGACCGGAATATTCAACATTAAGAGCTTTACAGAGTGGCCTGTTGATGAGGTGAATCATTTTCCTGCCCTAAATCAGGGCTAAGGGGCAGAGAAGAGATACAGGAATGGAGCTTCCCTAAGCAAGGGACAGAAGTACAGTGAATCATAGAAACACAATTAATTGAGAAGTAAGGTCATCTTTATTGCTGAAGTCGTCCAGAGAGACCTCCTGACTGCCAGCACCACTGCGGGCCAGTGTGTGACTGTGGTGGTCAATTACAGCTCTCAGTACATCATTTCCTTCAGCTATAAAGCTGAGAGAGTAAACGCTTCCTCATAGTGTTGTTGTGAAGATTAAATGAGGTAGGAGTCATCATGAAACTAGAATGTTATCTGACACGTAGTAGATGTGAAACAGTAGCTCTAGAGACTACAATCATATTATGATGAGGAGAATTATTGTTATTACCGTGTCATTGACACTGAAGAAGAAATAGTGCAAGCCCATAACCCTTTCTAGAAAACCCTTGCAATCAGCACTTTTGGATTTTGGAAGGTAATACAGTGTATATACCACGTATCACAGCACACATCAGAGACGGGACAGCACCCTGCAATCAAACACTCATCTTTCTGCAGTGAAATGGAGGAATATTCACACTAAGTGGTAGAAGTAGCCTCGTGTCAGTTCAGTTCAGGTCAGGTTTTGCCTTCAAATGCTGGACAAAAAGCTTTTAGTTTTGATAGTTTTTTGGATCTCAGAATTGCAGATAAAGGATTGTGGACTTGACATCTCAACGAACATTATTCTCCCTGGATGCTACTTCCCAAGTCTATCAGGTGGGCAAAATATTAGTAGCATAACGTCATGTCTAATTCAATGCATTTTTATAAAATTGAAGCTTTACAGATTATTAACTAAGGGGGTAAATTAGAGGATGAGTTTGCACTCTTTTCTCTTTTTTGCAAATTATAAAAAGTAAAAGAAAATCAGAGAAAGTTTAGAAATCAGAGGGAAAAATGACTCCATTTTTGCAAGCATCCTAAAACACAGCTACTATCATTTTTTTGTGCATTCATGTATAGTTTTTATATAAATCGTTGCCTAAATGTAAATATATTGATCTTATAGTTTTGTATCTTGCTTTTTTTAAAAAAAATTTCCTACAATGTCTTCACACTGGTCACTTTAAAGTTTGCATCGTATTACATATTCCATATTTACTTAACAATTCCCTTATTGGTGGAAGTTTTCACTGTTATCAAAATGCTCTGATGAACCACATTTGCTCTTAGCCAAGACTGTTGTTTCCTGGGATTCATCTTCACATGATGATGTGAAATTTTTGTACAAAAGAGGTAAAGATCTTGGACCATCCATTCCTTCTGGTTGCTGCAGTTGGGTTGGAAATAATTTTGTTTACAAAACATCAGCTTTCCTCTTTGGGCATTATTGGTTGAGAATTGATGGATGCTCAGGTATACGTTAACTCATTCATGTATTTATTCAACAAACATTTATTGAGGGACCAACGATATTTCAGAACTTATGAATATAATCATGAATCTACATGAAAAGGAGAGAAATCTAGAAAAAAGTGTTTGCTGAGAAAATCTCAGCATATGAATGCCCTTGTTGAAATACTGTTAATGTCTGATTTTTTTTAAAGAACAAAAGAATCCATTACTGAGATTTATAAAATATGCTTTCTATAGATATAAGCTATTGAAGAGGAAGTTGAATCACAGTGTCAAAATGAAAAATTAAACCTTCTGCTGAAATATGAAGAAGAATATTAGAACTGAGGATAGAGAAAAAAGATTCAGTGTAAATCGTTCCATCTGCTGCTGTAAAAAAATTTATGTTTCTCCATTCTGCAAGTACATCCAGAGTTCTAAAATAATGACCCTTTCATTTTGAATAAGCTCAAGCCTTATGTGAAAGCCAGCCACAGAATTACAAGAAGTTTCAAAATTTATTTAGGGACTGCAGGAAGATCACTTACTGGGTGAACAGGAAAGGGAATAAACTTCAGGCAATAAACTCCGTGGTCCTGGTTGCTAGCTGAGGGAAAGAAACCACTCACCATAGTCACCCGAAGGCAGCAGAGTAATAGGGCTCCAGTTCTTCACCCTTCCCTCTATCCATGCCCTTTGTCATATCATTTTGCCGTTCCCTCCCAATGTGAGCAGCATGACCTGCGTGGCCCCGTGACACTAAGGTCAGCCGTGGAACTTGCTTTGGCCAATGGGATATTAGTAGCCAAGGCAAGCAGAAGAGGCTTGACCTGGGCTTGTACATTGCGACTTACCTTCTCTCTTGAACCTTGGCCATCACCATGAAAGCACATCCAGGAGAGGTTGCCGGTCTCAGGGAAAGGATAAAAGACATGTGGAACAGTGGAGAGCTGGATCAGTTGAGTTTAGCCTTGATGAGTCAATAGACAACCAAACCCACGAGAGTGAGTGATAAATATAAATATAAGTATAAATATGATTATTTTAAGCTGATGATATAAGTTCAAAAGCCTTCTAACAACCCTGCATTTTTAACCCACACACACACATTAAATGGTTTGACGTTATATTTTACATTGTTTTGTGTATCCCTTAACTACTTACTGTAGATGATTTTACTACTTTTGTCTTTTAACCTTCCTACTAGCTTTATAAGTAGTTCATCTACTACCTTTACCTGTATGTTTGCCTTAACTATGAGATTTTCCTTTAGTAATTTTCATATTTCTAGTTGTGATCTTTTTCTGCTTATAGAAGTTCCTTTAGCACTCTTGTGAAGCCAGTTGAGTGGTGCTGAACTCAGCTTTTGCTTGTCTGTAAAACTCTTTATCTCTCCTTCAAATCTGAATGCCAGTCTTGCCAGGTAGAATATTCTTGGTTGTAGGATTTTTTCCTTTCATCACTTGGACTGTATCAAGTGACTCCCTTCTGGCCTGCAGAGTTTCTGCTGAAAAGTCAGTTGACAATCTTGTGGGAATTCACTTACATGTAACTAGTTGCTTTACCCTTGCTGCTTTTAATATTTTCTCTTTCTCTTTAATGTTTGCCACTTTAATTACAGTGTGTCTTGGCGGGGACCTCTTCCAGTTCATCTTGTTTAGGACTCTCTGTGCTTCCTGGACCTGGATGTCTGTTTTCTTTCCCAGGTTAGGGAAGTTTTCAGCTATTACGTCTTCAGGTATGTTCCCTGCCCCTCTTTCTCTCTTCTCCTTCTAGGACCCCTAAAATGCAACTGTTAGTATGCTTGATATTGTCCTGGAGGTCTCTTAAACTGTCCTTATTTTTTAAAATTCTTTTTTCTGTTCACCTTGAGGGATTTCCACTACTCTGTCTTCCAGCTCGCTGATCCATTCCTCTGTGTCATTGAATCTACTATTGATTCCTTCTAGTGTATTTTTTATTTCAGTTTTTGTATTTTTGTATTCTTCAGCTCTGTTGTGTTCTTCTTTACATTTTCTAACTCTGTTAAAATTCTCACTGTGTTCTTCTGTTCTTCTCCTGAGTTCATTGAGCACCTTTATGAGTATTACCTTGAACTCCGTTGGGTCAGTATTTTATCATCACTTTGTTTAGTTCTTTTTCTGAGGTTTGGGCTTGTTTCTTCATTTGGAATATACTCCTCTGTCTTCTCCTTTTGTCTAATTTTCTGTGTTTATGTCTGTGTATTAGGCGGTTTGGTTACATTTCCCAGTCTTGGAGAAGTAGTCTTGTGTAGGAGGTATCCTACGGGGCCCAGCAGCACACACCCCTCTGGTCACCAGAGCTATATGCTCTAGGGGTGCCTCCTATGTAGACTGCGTGGGCCCTTCTATTGTGGTGAGCTGAGCACTGCGGGCACAGCGGTAGTTAGATCTGGCTCCCAGCCTGGTTGGCTGCCAGGCCCTGCCTCATGTGGTAGCTGTTGGCCCACTGGTCCATAGGGCCAGGTTCTTGTGCAGCTGACTGCATAGCCTGGGGAGTCTCAGGACTGGGGTTGGCCTGCTGGTGGGAGGGTAAGCCCCAGAGCTACTAGGCTAGAGGGAGGACTCCAAAATGGTGCTCACTGGCACCAGTGTCCTTGTGGTAGAATGAGCTCCCCAAAGTGGCTGCCACCCACATCTATCCAAGGGGAGTCCCAGTTGCCTACTGCCTCTCTGGGAGACTCTCCAGGATCAGCAAGTGGGTCTAACCCAGGCACCTTTCAAATTTCTGCCTCTGTTCTGGGACTCAAAGCATATGAGATTTTGCATGTACCCTAAAGACTAGAGTCTCTGTTTCCCACAGCCCTCCATCTTTCCTGTATGCAAGCCCCACTGGCCTTCAAAGCCAAATGTTCCGGGGGCTCATCTTCCTGGTGCATGACCCCCCGGGTTGGGTATCCCAATGTGGGGCTCAGACCCTTCACTGCTTGGGGAGAATTTCTGCAATTGTGATTATTTTCTTGTTTGTGGGTTGCCTACTCAGGGGTGTTGTTCTTGACTATATTGTATCTCTACCCCTTCTACCCATCTCATCTTGGTTTCTTTTTTATGTGTTTAGTTGTAGAAGATCTTTTCTATTAGTCTTCAGGTCATTCTCAGAGATAGTTGCTCTGTAAATAGTTATAATTGTGGTGTGCCCATGGAGGAGGTGAGCTCAGGGTCTTCCTACTCTGCCATCTTGGCCACACACCCCCTCAGAAAGCTCTTAATGTCTGAGTTCTGGTCTTTGTTCACTTTAATCTCTAGATTTCATACCTAGTACAAGTGAGGACACTATAGAGCTCTGTGACGTTAGTTAAGATGCACTACAGCTCTGACCTTGGTTGTCTCACCTGAGATAAACAAGGGGTTGGACAAAATTCTGACCCCTTTAAACATTAAAGACATGTTTTCTCACTTCTTTCTCATGAACCCCGTGTTTAAAATTTTTTCTCCACCAGAAGACTGCATGTAAATCTGGATTTCCCAATATCTATTAGGCATATATATAAATGTCAATTGGATATTTCAATTTTTAATTTCTTTTTGTTTTTAGATTTACTCCAGCTTTTTCAAAATGTTGAACATAATTCGGTGGCGCCCATTATTCTGTTCATGGGCCTCTGCGGGTATTCCAGGTTTGGAACCGCTGGTCCCAGTAAAATCCATTTGCTTTTGTAGTCTGAATCTTAGGTGAATTCTACAGTTTATGTCAGAGACATATCTCCTTAACCAGAATTTTCATCCAAATATACATAACAGGAACTGAAATAAGGTGGAACCAAATGAACACACACTTTCTTGCCTTCAGGATCACTTTATTGATCACTCCCACTCCTGCTGACAGGAATTTTTTTTTTTTTTTTGGGATAGCCTTTCTCTCCCACGTCATAGTGAATTATTTAAGGTTAGTGACTATATATGACTATATATACACTAGAAATATGAGTGATATTTCCTGAAGCTGAGTCAGTAAGAATCTAGTGGATTTTAAAAAAAATTTTTATTTTATATTGGGGCATAGTTGAGTAACAATGTTGTTAGCTTCAGGTGTCCAGCTTAGTGATTCAGTTATACATATACATGTATCTATTCTTTTTCAAATTTTTTCCCATTTAGGTTATTACAGAATATTGAGCAGAGTTCCCTGTGCTATACAGTAGGTCCTTGTTGGTTATCTATTTTATATATAGTAGTGTGTGTATGTTAATCCCAGACTCCTTAACTATCCCTCCTCCTAACCCTTCCCCCCAGTGACCATAAGTTCATTCTCTAAGTCTGTGAGTCTATTTCTGTTTTGTAAATAAGTTCATTTGTATCATATTTTTAAGATTCTGCATATAAGCAATATCATAATGATATTTGTCTTTGACAGGAATTTTTTTAATGTTCAATAATTCAAACCATTCAGACACCTGTACCTAACACATTTCTATTGCCTGAAACCAAAGACCCACAAGTATCCTTTTCATATTCCATTACTGACACAGAGAAGGTGGTCATTAAATAATCTCTAATGTTGAAGGATAGCTCAAGTGGCATTTACTGGATAGTTTGCTTTAGCTCACCTGAATGAAATGGAAACCATCACTCCCTATGTTTATCTCCACAGGCAGAGTAGACAGTTAAAACAATCATCTGGATAATTTGGAGCCATGGGAAAATGCAGTTACTGAAGCAAAAGGAATTCGGGGTTATCTAAATCAATACAGATTGGCATTTGTTTTCATTAAACTGCATGCAATATCTGCTTTAGTTAATCTGTATATGAAGCCTCTCTCCCATATGCCACATCCATTAGAAAGAACAGTTATGTTTCCTTTAGCTGGTTTTTCCTTTTTGCAACTTACATTTTTAGAAAAGATTTGTATCACCCATAATTCAAGTAATTATCAGTTTCTAGCAGACTTGTTGATTTTCTTAATTAAATTTAGCTAACAAATCATTTAAAAAAGAAAGAAAAATGCAACAGTTTTTCCTAGTTCAATTAATTATTTATTTTATTTTATACCCCCTAGACTAGTAAGTAAATTGTGCATAAAACAACACCTCTAATTTTATTACGTCATCTTAGGGTCATGGTTCCAAGTTGCAAAGCAAAAAGATACCTTAGAATACTGTTTTTTATTGAGAATAGCATAACTAGCATGTGCCTTGAGGCAGATGAAAAAAGGAAACCATAAAAGAGAAGCAACTTCGGAAGTTTCACAAAAGGAAAATGCAGACTTTCAGAGACATCTCAAATTATTTCGTGGAGGGGCAATTTGTTATAATGATAATAGAAATTTTTTTTAATCTCATCATGCTGCCTCACTTATTTGCTGGCTTGAATACCGTTGCAGTTAAATAAATTGTCTCTCTCTGTTTTCAAATATTTTTTAATGACCAAAAGCTATTTCCTTTCTCTTAAACAAATAATTCTTGCCTTGGTCGTATTTCTCAAAGAAACCTATTTTCTTCAATTTCACAGATGCCAGTCGAATCCAGGCCCTTAATTCCTGACCCGTGGACAATCATAATAATGTTCACGCCAGGCTCCCCATCCCCACCTTCCTCCTAAATCCAGTGCAGCACTATTACGAACAGCGGTCAAGAGCCTGGGGGTGAGCCAGACTGCCTGGGTTCAAATCTCAGCGCTGGCTGAGTGACCTTACCCTGTGACTTTATCTTCTAGGCCTCCGCTTTTATCTTGAACAGGAGGTAGAAGGGGTGCCTGCCTACTTGCTCCTGGGATTGCTGATTCCCTGCTCTGCTCTGGGTCACAAAGGGGCCTCCCCTTAGGTCTCCCACCTCAGCTCAGCCAGCGGGGGGCGTGAAGGGAGAGAGCGGGAGGGAGGAAACAACCAGGACACGTCTCTCCCCCCTGCCCCTCCTCAGTCAGGCTTCCTGCATGTCCTCCACAGCTCCAGGTCTCTTGGGAGAGGCCTGCTCTGATTCCAGCGTGACCTTGACCCGGTGACCCCTGCCCCTGGCCTCCTGCAGCACTGCCCTCTCCCTCTGTCCTTCCAGCCCAGTGTGATAGCCGCTTCCTGATGCTGTGACTCTTAAGGTGTTTCAGCATCGCTTGTTGGCCTATCATCAGTTCTGTTTTAAATATTCAAGGTCGTGTTTTCCTGGTCACACCTGATTAGACCCTCAGTGATCCAGTACCTCACAGTGTCACTGGGAAGTTTAAATGAGTTAATATATAAAAACACTGAGAGCAGTACTTGGAATTCGATAAATATTAGTGACTATTAAATATTTTCCATATCATTGCTCCACTAAATAATGAGAAAGCCCCTGAACTTTACCCTTCTGTGGGTACAACTGAGTTCAAATTAATACTAACACTCAAATTATACAAGCTTAGTTACTTCAGCTGTGGAAAAAGCATCCTACTCCTCAATATTTCTGAAGTCCCCCAAGGTGGCTCACATGTACTCATAAGTAAGTTGACTCCTTCTTGCAAAATTCATAATTTAGCACAATGCTTAACATCCATATTGCATTAGTTCCCTGGGGCTGCCATAACAAAGTACAACAGAGCGGCTTCAAACAACGGAAAGTTATTTGCTCACAGTTCTGGAAGCTGAGAGTCTAAAGTCAAGTTGTCAGCAGGGCCATGCACCCCCTGAGGCTCTAGGGAAGGACCTTTCCCTGCCTCTTCCTGGCTTCTGGTTCCTGCCAGCCATTCTTAGTGGCAATCCTTAGCCTCACTGGCTTCTAGTTGCATCACTGACTCCAATTTCCACCTCCATAGTCACATGGCCTTCTTCCCTGGGCATGTCTCCAAACCTCCCTCTACTTATAGGGACACCAGGCATTGGGTTAGAGCCTACCTAATCGTAACTTGATTGCATCTGAACAACCCTATTTCCAAATGAGGTCACATTCAAAGGTACCTGGGGTTAGAACTACAGTATATCTTTCTGGGGAATACAGTGTGACCCACAACACATATGTTTGGCTTTAGACATACATCTTACGTGTGTGATGCTACTTGATTATTATGAAATGCCTGAAGCAAGTGTTATTATCCCTGTTTTAGAAATGTGGAGGCTGAAGTTGGAGAAGTTAAGGACCTATCCAAAGTACAGCAGAGAGCCAGTATACTGTAAAATCAGAACTTGAATTCAGAGTTTCTGGATCCCAGACCATTTTTCTTCAAATTATACCATCTAACCCTTGAACTCAGTGAGAGCGCTGATCTTGGTACTTAAGCAGGCTGAAGTTCCTGAGTGTTCCTCCAAACCATAGACTGAATTTCCAGATCCAATCAACTGGCCAAATGATGGTCTAGAACCTATCTGGTGTGAGTTAGCTGTTGCTGCATAGCAACTGTGACCTCGCATGGTGAACAATAGTCATTTATTGCTCATGCCTCTGGGGTCAACTGGGAGTTAGCTAAGCACACACGTGCGCGCGCGCGCACACACACACACACACACACACACACACACACACACACACACACCAGTGGAATATTACTCAGCCGTAAAAAATGAAATCTTGCCATTTGCGACAACCTGGATGGAATTTAAGGGCATTATGCTAAGTGAAATAAGTCAGATAGAGAAAGACAAATACTGCACGATCTCACCTACATGTGGAATCTAAAAAACAAAGTGAAACAAGACAAAATGAAAATAAACTCAGATACAGAGAGCAAATGAGTGGTTACCAGAAGGAAGAGGTTTGAGGGAGAGAGTGAAATAGATGAAGGGAATTAAGAGGTACAAACTTCCAGTTATATAATAAGTTATTGAATGTAATCTACAGCATAGGAATATGGTCAATACTACTATAATAACTTTGTGTGGGAACAGATGGTTACTAGAGATTGTGCTGATCATTTCACAATGTATGCAAACATCAAATAATTATGTAGTACACCTGAAATTAACACAATATTGTATGTCAACTATAATTCAATAAAAAAAATCTTTTCACAAAAGAGAACTTTCTGAGGGAGGAACATTAAATCTAGGAAGTTCTCTTATCCCCAGTAACATATGAATTTATTCAAGATAATTTACATGTGTGAAGATATTTTGTCATAAACAAAATTATATCTCCCACTATTATCAAGACTCATCTTTACTAGAACATTTCAAAATAAAGGTACAGTTTACCCTTGGTAAACCTGTGTATATATTCCTTTGTATATGGTTACCTATTATAGATAAAGCTTTGAGTGCATGAGGGTGTTAGAAGCTACAAAGATAATATAAAGCCAATTAACCTGTTATTGTGAAACTGTAAAGGCTAAAAACAGTGTATGCAAAATAAACTCTAAAGCTCTATACTGAAGAAGTGGATAATTGAGGCAAAGTATCCACATAAATTGGTTTACAGAAACCCTGTAAGTAAAGATAAACAATATTTAGATGTACTTAAATATTTTCATGGTGCTTTATTTCATCTAATCTAAGACATTATTTTAGTCAGGGTCCATATAGGGGAAAGTGAACTATACCAGGTATTTCCAACAGAGGAGGTAATACAGGAACTGATTATGAAGGTCTTGGAAGGTAAAAGTGCCCAAACCAGATGCTGAAGTTACCTAGATATAGGAACTGCAGTAAGCGGCTACCACAGCAGGGCATAAAAAGAGGTAGGTTCACCAAACCTAGGAGCTTGGTGCTATGTGGCTGGTGCTTGAGCTTCTGAGGGGGTTGAAATGTGGCCAAGGTGGCGTGGCTGGACACCTCTCTGGGTGTCCTCTCTATGGCTGGTTCTGGAACTGCCAAAAGAATCTGGAGGCTAAGCACATGAAAAGGTGCTCAACATCACTTATTACTAGAGAAATGCAAATCAAAACTACAGTGAGGTATCACCTTGCATTGGTCAGAATGACCATCATCAAAAAGTCTACAAACAATGAATGCTGGAGAGGGTGTGGAGAAAAGGAAACCCTCCTGCACTGTTGGTGGGAATGTAAATGGGTTCAGCCACTGTGGAAAACGGTTTGGAGGTTTCTCAAAAAACTAAACATAGAGCTACCATATGATTCTGCAATCCCACTCCTGGGCATATATCTGGAGAATACCATAATTCGAAAAGATGCATGCACCCCAATGTTTATTGCAGTGCTATTTACAATAGCTAAGACATGGAAGCAACCTAAATGTCCATCGACAGGTGAATGGATAAAGTTGTGGTACATATACACAATGGAATATTGCTCAGCCATAAAAAAGAATGAAATAATGCCATCTGCAGCAACATGGACGGACCTAGAGATTGTCATACTGAGTGAAGTAAGTCAGACAGAAAAAGACAGATATCATATATCACTTAGTATGTGAAATCTAAAAAAATGGTACAAATGAACCTATTTATAAAAAAGAAATAGACCCACAGATGTAGAAAACAAACTTATGGTTACCAGGGGGGAAAGTGGCAGGGGGAGGGATAAATTAGGAGATTGGGATTGACATATACATGCTACTATATATAAAATAGACAACTAATAAGGACCTACTGTATAGCACAGGGAACTCTACTCAATACTCTGTAATGACCTATATGGGAAAAGAATCTAAAAAAGAGTGGATAGATGTAGATGTATAACGGATTCACTTTGCTGTATACCTGAAACTCACACAACATTGTAAATCAGCTCTACTCCAATTTAAAAAAAAAGAAAAAAAAAAAAACCTGGAGGCTGAGGCCCCTACTGTCCTCTGTTATGCAAATAATGCTATCAGGAGCTGGAAACAGAAAATCAGCCCTTTCTCCTCTCCTCCCACCTTCCCGTCTCCCTGTGAGGCTCCTACTGGCGGAGCCAACCAGGATGCCCAGGGCTGGGGAAGTGTGGGGTCTGTGGTCCCCACAGCTCACCTCAGGCATCCCAGAGTGCTGAGGGGAGGTTTGATGCTGGGAGGAACAGGTCAGTCATCTGCACGGATGCCACTGATTGAAAGACATCTCATTGTCTGTCCTTTAGAAAGAAAAGCTGACGAAGCACAGCACAAAGCTTTAACGTCTTAACATTTTCCCACAAATTATTACCCCCGTGTCATCAAAGCATTGTAAAGCAACATTTCTTAAAGAGTGCTTTGCTGTTGTCTTCTTGGATTTTTCTTTTCCCTAAGATACCCATCCCGCAAGCTTTGATGTTGGCACTCTCATAATCTCACCAGAAGATGTCCACTGAAAGTTTTCAGGCAACAACCAGTGTGACGGGCAAAATTGTGTGCCCCCAAAACTCGCACGTTGAAGTACTTCAGTATGTAACTCTATTTGGAGATAAGACCTTTAAAGATGTGATTAAGGTAAAATGAAGCTGTTAGGTTGAGCCCTAATCCCATCTGACTGGTGTCCTTTTAAGAAGAGGAGATCAGGACACACAGAAGAGAGACAGCAGGGATGCGGGTGTGCAGAGAAAGACCATGTGAGGACGTAGAGAAGGCGGTGCCATCTGCATTCAGGGAGACAAGTCTCGGGAGAAACCCAACCCTGCTGGCTCCTTGATCTTGGACTTCTAGCCTCCAGAATTGTGAGAAATAAATTTTTATTGTTTAAGCCACCCAGTCTGTGGTATTTTATTATGGCAGTCCTAGCAAACTAACACAACTGGGAAGACTTCTTAAATGGCATTTAAACTGAATGCATGATGGAGCATCAATTCACATAACTTGCAGAAGGGCCCACGATGTGCTCAGGCAGGCAGTCAGAACTTCGTCATCACCGTAGCCTGGCCAACTGTAAGGAGAAGCTCAACTTCTGAGATCTAAAATGAGAAAAAAAGGTGCATCTCTGTCTGAAGAAATGCCGCCATTCCTTCAGTGTCTTACCTTTCACGTGCCACAGTTCTCTGTCAGGTGTATTCTCTAGAATCTGCTCTTTCTTTTTCATAAACACTATTCAGTGAGTTCTGAACACATGGGTTGGTGTGAATTTAAGAGCTATATTCTTTACGTGGTCATCGATTCAGAAATCCAAGTAAGAGGAACTAGATAATTTAGTATTGAATGGCAAATTAAAAGCAACCTGTGTAGGTTTAATTTTAGTACACCAACAGTCCTCTTACCCTAGAATAATCTAATCTGTGCAAACAAATGGGATCTTAAAGATGCTAAGTGAGGGACAGCTGTGGCTGAGAGAGGGAAAAGGGCAAAGGTCCAATCCGTGGATTGTTCCGACTTCTATATGGCAGAGGGATGGCTGGAGTGGGGAGTTTTGCTCGACGGGATCTGGCAGCTGATTTGGGTTGTATTATTTAATCTTGAAGTTCAAACGTTAACATTTATTTATTTATTTTTTTCCTTTTTAAATATATTTTTTATTCTTTAAAAAATTTTTTTATTTTATATTGGAGTATAGTTGATTTACAATGTTGTGCTAGTTTCAGGTGTACAGCAAAGTGATTTAGTTCTACATATACATCTATCCATTCTTTTTCTGATTCTTTTCCCATACAGGTTATTACAAAGTATTGACTAGAGTTCCCTGTACTATACAGCAGGTCCTGAATTAGTGACATTCTACATACCACATGCCTGGGAAAGATAAGAGAATGACCTTAGGAAATGATAGAATTACAATAAATATCTCAATCATATTTGAGTGATGAATTAACAGAATTCATTTGACAACAAGTGACAAAAACTAAGCTCAAAGAAGATAAAACAGTAGGATTTTTTTTAATTCATTATATTTTGGGGAAACTAAGAGACATGACAAGAAACAAAGTAATCAGGGCTATTGGGGACCCCAAGTACAGAAAACATGTACTTGATGCTTACGGCTCGCTCTCTTATACTTACTCTCTCTCTGTTTCTGAATTTTATTTCTCTTTGCCTTCATTTCTTCATGTGACTGCAAGTTGGCCACAGAAAGCTGTAGATTTGTAGGCTTGTGACCTGAGAAGTTTTCTCACAAACTGTAGTTACCATGAGCTTGTGGATGAATTTTTAAAAGTCTCATCAAACGTTAACATTTAAAACGACTATTGCAAATATCAGATTCTGCCAAACCCAGAATGTGTATGAAAACAAACGTCTTGTTTGTCTCGTTAAGCTGCCACCCCTTCATCTCCTGGTTGTCCTTATTCACTGCCTCGAAGGCGCCTAGAACAAAACACACCTTTCAAAAATGTGTAAGCAAGTTAGCAGAATATTGTGGAGCTATCACAGAGAACAATAAACCTTAGACAAGGGATTTCAGCTTTTGCCATTTGGAGAGCAGGGAATCATTTTCTTCTTTGCAGTCTCATTGGGGTGAAATGGCCCCCTTACAAATGCTGTCCCCAAGCTCTAATTAAGCAAATAACTTCTCATTTCCAGCACTGAATTTTTTCCTCAGTTGTCTTCTGGACTCTGTTTGAATGAGGTGATTTTCAGATGCATTCAATCCTCTGTCCCAGTTCCCAAAACTCCATCACCCTTTGGCTTCTTCATGCATTAATCCCTTCAGGTACTGTGTCAGTCAGAAGCTTTTGGTTACAAGTAAAAAACATGGGAGCAAAATGGCTTTAGCAATAGAAGGGATTTATTGGCTCACATTACCAAAACACCCAGAGGTGAGGCTGGTCTCAGGTGTGGTTTATTGAGGCTTCTACTTTCTTTCTTTGCCATTCCCTACACTTTGCTTCCCTAGGTTAGCTTTCTGATCCCTCACGGTCACAAGATGGCAGCCAGCAGAGTACAGTTTTCCCACGATTACTGAGCAAAATTGCTGAGTACAACACAGACTGAACTGCCCTAAAGCAAATCTTTTGTCTAAGATAAATAAATATCTGCTTGGCAATAGCCAAAGATATGGAAACTACTTAAGTGTCCATCAGTGGATGAATGGATAAGGAAGATGTGGTGTGTACAAACCATGGAATATTATTCAGTCATGAGAAAGAAGGAAATCCTGCCATTTGCAGCAGTATGGATGGACCTAGGGGGCACTGTGCTATGTGAAACAAGCCTATGGAGAAAGACGAATACTGCATGGTATCACTTATATGTGGAGTCTGGAGAAAAAAAGGCAAACTCATAAACAGAGAGATAAAATGGTTGCCACGGGCTGGCAGGAGGTGAATGAAATAGGGAGAAGTTGTAAGAGTACAAACTTTCAGATGTAAGATGAATAAGGTCTGAAGATCTAATGTAAAACATGGTGACTATAGTTGATAACACTCTATTGTAATATTGAAATTTAATGAGAGAGTAGAACTTAAATGTTCTCACACACAAAAAAGATAAGTATGTGAGGTGACGGATGTGTTAACTAGATGGGACAAATCCTTCTGCAATATATATTTAAATCAAATCACCACAATGTACATTTTATTTATTATTTTTAAATTGAAGTATAGTTGACATACAATGTGTTAATTACTGGGGTACAGCAAAATAATTCACATATATATATATATACTTTTTTTAACATCTTTATTGGAGTATAATTGCTCTACAAAGGTATGTTAGTTTCTGCTTTATAACAAAGTGAATCAGCTATACATATACATATATTCCCATATCTCCTCCCTCTTGCGTCTCCCTCCCACCCTCCCTATCCCACCCCTCTAGGTGGTCACAAAGCACCGAGCTGATCTCCCTGTGCTATGTGGCTGCTTCCCACTAGCTATCTATTTTACATTTGGTAGTGTATATATGTCCATGCCACTCTCTCACTTCATCCCTTCCTTCCGCCTGTCCTGAAGTCCATTCTCTACGTCTGCGTCTTTATTGCTGTCCTGCCCCTAGGTTCTTCAGAACTTTTTTTTTTTTTAGATTCCATATATATGTGTTAGCATATGTTTTTCTCTTTCTGACTTACTTCACTCTGTATGACAGTCTCAAGTTCCATCCACCTCACTACAAATAACTCAATTTCGTTTTTCTTATGGCTTAGTAATATTCCATTGTATATATGTGCCACATCTTCTTTATCCATTCATCTGTCGATGGACACTTAGGTTGCTTCCATGTCCTGGCTTCAATGCAGCTCTGTAAATAGAGCTGCAATGAACATTGTGCTACACAACTCTTTTGGAATTATGGTTTTCTCAGGGTATATGCCCAGTAGTGGGATTGCTGGGTCATATGGTAGTTCTATTTTTAGTTTTTTAAGGAACTTCCATACTGTTCTCCATAGTGGCTTTATCAATTTACATTCCCACCAACAGTGCAAGAGGGTTCCCTTTTCTCCACACCCTCTCCAGCATTTAATGCTTCTAGATTTTTTGATGATGGCCATTCTGACTGACCGGTGTGAGGTGATACCTCATTGTAGCTTGGATTTGCATTTCTCTAACAATTAGTGATGTTGAGCATCCTTTAATGTGTTTGTTGGTGATCTGTATATCTTCTTTGGAGAAATGTCTATTTAGGTCTTCTGCCCATTTTTGGATTGGGTTGTTTGTTTTTTTGATATTGAGCTGCATGAGCTGCTTGTAAATTTTAAAGATTAAACCTCTGTCAGTTGCTTCGTCTGCAAATATTTTCTTCCATTCTGAGGGTTGTCTTTTTGTCTTGTTTATGGTTTGCTTTGCTGTGCAAAAGCTTTTAAGTTTCATTAGGTCCCATTTGTTTATTTTTGTTTTTATTTCCATTTCCCTAGGAGCTGGGTCAAAAAGGATCTTGCTGTGATTTATGTCATAGAGTGTTCTGCCTATGTTTTCCTCTAAGAGATTTATAGTGTCTGGCCTTACATTTAGGTCTTTAATCCATTTTGAGTTTATTTTTGTGTATGGTGTTAGGGAGTGTTCTAATTTCATTCTTTTACATGTAGCTGTCCAGTTTTCCCAGCACCACTTATTGAAGAGGGAGTCTTTTCTCCATTGTATAATTTTGCCTCCTTTATCAAAGATAAGGTGACCATATGTGCGTGGGTTTATCTCTGGGCTTTCTATCCTGTTCCATTGATCTATATTTCTGTTTTTGTGCCAGTACCAAACTGTCTTGATTACTGTAGCTTTGTAGTATAGTCTGAAGTCAGGGAGTCTGATTCCTTCAGCTCTGTTTTTCTTTCTCAAGATTGCTTTGGCTATTCGGGGTCTTTTGTGTTTCCATACAAATTGTGAAATTTTTTGTTCTAGTTCTGTGAAAAATGCCATTGGTACTTTGATAGGGATTGCATTGAATCTGTAGATTGCTTTGGGTAGTATAGTCATTTTCACAACATTGATTCTTCCAATCCAAGAACATGGTATATCTGCTTGTATCATCTTTAATTTCTCTCATCAGTGTCTTATAGTTTTCTGTATACAGGTATTTTGTCTCCTTAGGTAGGTTTATTCCTAGGTGTTTTATTCTTGATGTTACAATGGTAAATGGGAGTGTTTCCTTAATTTCTCTTTCAGATTTTTCATCATTACTGTATAGGGATGCAAGAGATTTCTGTGCATTCATTTTGTATCCTGCTACTTTACCAAATTCATTGATTAGCTCTAGTAGTTTTCTGGTGGCTCTTTAGGATTCTCTATGTATACTATCATGTCATCTGCAAACAGTGACAGCTTTACCTCTTCTTTTCCGATTTGGATGCCTTTTATTTCTTTTTCTTCTCTGATTGCTGTGGCTAAAACTTCCACAACTATGTTGAATAATAGTGGTGAGAGTGGGCAACCTTGTCTTGTTCCTGATTTTAGAGGAAATGGTTTCAGTTTTTCACCATTGAGAATGATGTTGCCTGTGGGTTTGTCATATATGGCCTTTGTTATGTTGAGGTAAGTTCCTTCTATGCCTGCTCTCTGGAGGGTTTTTATCATAAATGGGTGTTGAATTTTGTTGAAAGCTTTTTCTGCATGTATTGAGATGATCATATGGTTTTTCTCCTTCAATTTGTTAATAAGCTTTATCACATTGATTGATTTGCGTATATTGAAGAATCTTTGCATTCCTGGAGTAAACCCCTCTTGATCATGGTGTATGATCCTTTTAATGTTCTGTTTTATTCTGTTTGCTACTATTTTGTTGAGGATTTTTGCATCTATGTTCTTCAGAGATATTAGCCTGTAGTTTTCTTTCTTTGTGACATCTTTGTCTGGTTTTGGTATCAGGGTGATGGTGGCCTCGTAGAATGAGTTTGGGAGTGTTCCTCCCTCTGCTATATTTTGGAAGAGTTTGAGAAGGATAGGTGTTAGCTCTTCTCTAAATGTTGAAAAGAATTCACCTGCGAAGCCATTCAATCCTGGGCTTTTGTTTGTTGGAAGATTTTTTAAAAAAATTTATTTATTTATTTATTTATTTTTGGCTGTGTTGGGTCTTCGTTTCTGTGCGAGGGCTTTCTCTAGTTGCGGCAAGTGGGGGCCACTCTTCATCGCGGTGCGCGGGCCTCTCACTATCGCAGCCTCTCTTGCTGCGGAGCACAGGCTCCAGACGCGCAGGCTCGGTAGTTGTGGCGCACGGGCTTCGTTGCTCCACAGTATGTGGGATCTTCCCAGACCAGGGCTCGAACCCGTGTCCCCTGCATTGGCAGGCGGATTCTCAACCACTGTGCCACCAGGGAAGCCCCGTTGTAAGATTTTTAATCACAGTCTCAATTTTGGTGCTTGTGATTGATATGTTTATATTTTCTATTTCTTCCTGGTTCAGTCTCGGAATGTTGTGCTTTTCTAAGAATTTGTCCGTTTCTTCCAGGTTGTCCATTTTATTGGCATATTGTTGCTTGTAGTAATCTCTCATGGTCCTTTGTATTTCTGCAGTGTCAGTTGTTACTTCTCCTTTTTCATTTCTAATTCTATTCATTTGAGTCTTCTCCCCTTTTTCTTCATGAATCTGGCTAATGGTTTATCAACTTTGTTTATCTTCTCAAAGAACCAGCTTTTAGTTTTATTGATCTTTGCTATTGTTTCCTTCATTTCCTTTTCATTTATGTCTGATCTGATCTTTATGATTTCTTTCCTTCTGCTAACTTTGGGGTTTTTTTGTTCTTCTTTCTGTAATTGCTTTAGGTGTAAGGTTAGCTTGTTTATTTGAGATGTTTCTTGTTTCTTGAGGTAGGATTGTATTGCTATAAACTTCCCTCTTTGAACTGCTTTTGCTGTATCCCATAGGTTTTGGGTCATTGTGTATTCATTGTCATTTGTTTCTAGGTATTTCTTGATTTCCTCTTTGATTTCTTCAGTGATCTATTGGTTATTTAGTAGTATTGTTTAGCCTCCATGTGTTTGTGTTTTTTTACAGATTTTTTCCTGTAATTGATATCTAGTCTGATAGCATTGTGGTTGGAAAAGATACTTGATATGATTTCAATTTTCTTAAATTTACCAAGGCTTGATTACTGACCCAAGGTATGATCTTTCCTGGAGAATGTTACATGAGCATGTGAGAAGAGAGTGTTTTCTGTTGTTTTTGGATGGAATGTCCTATAAATACCAATCAAGTCCATCTTGTTTAATGTATCATTTAAAGCTTGTGTTTCCTTATTTATTTTCATTTTGGATGATCTGTCCATTGGTGAAAGTGGGGTGTTAAGGTGCCCTACTATGATTGTGTTTCTGTTGATTTCCTCTTTTATAGCTGTTAGCATTTGCCTTATGTATTGAAGTGCTCCTATGTTGCATGCATATATATTTATAATTGTTATATTTTCTTCTTGGATTGATCCCTTTATCATTATGTAGTGTCCTTCCTTGTCTCTTGTAGCAGTCTTTATTTTAAAGTCTGTTTTATCTGATATGAGTATTGCTACTCCAGCTTCCTTTTGATTTCCATTTGCATGGAATATCTTTTTTCATCCCCCCACTTTCAGTCTGTATGTGTCTCTAGGTCTGAAATGGGTCTCTTGTAGACAGCATATATACAGGTCTAGTTTTTGTGTCCATTCAGCCAGTCTGTGTCTTTTAGTTGGAGCATTTAATCCATTTACATTTAAGGTAGTTACCTATATGTGTGTTCCTATTACCATTTTCTTAATTGTTTTGGGTTTGTTATTGTAGATCTTTTCCTTCTCTTGTGTTTCCTGCCTAGAGAAGTTCCTTTAGCATTTGTTGTAAAGCTGGTTTGGTGGTGCTGAATTCTCTTAGCTTTTGCTTGTCTGTAAAGGTTTTAATTTCTCTGTCAAGTCTGCATGAGATCCTTGCTGGGTAGAGTAATCTTGGTTGTAGGTTTTTCCCTTTCATCACTTTAAATATGTCCTGCTACTCCCTTCAGGCGTGCAGAGTTTCTGCTGAAAGATCAGCTGTTAACCTTATGGGGATTCCCATGTATGTTATTTGTTGTTTTTCCCTTGCTATTTTTAATATTTTTTCTTTGTGTTTAATTTTTGATAGTTTGATTAATATGTGTCTTGGCGTGTTTCTCCTTGGATTTATCCTGTATGGGACTCTCTGAGCTTCTTGGACTTGATTGACTGTTTCCTTTCCCATATTAGGGAATTTTTCAACTATAATCTCTTCAAGTATTTTCTCAGTTCCTTTCTTTTTCTCCTCCTATTCTGGGACCCCTATAATTCGAATGTTGGTGCATTTAATGTTGTCCCAGCTGTCTCTGAGACTGTCCTCAATTCTTTTCATTCTTTTTTCTTTATTCTCCTCTGCGTTACTTATTTCCACTATTTCATCTTCCAGGTCACTTATCCGTTCTTCTGCCTCAGTTACTCTGCTATTGATTCCTTCTAGAGAATTTTTAATTTCATTTATTGTGTTGTTCATCATTGTGTGTTTACACTTTAGTTCTTCTAGGTCCTTGTTAAACATTTCTTGTATTTTCTCCATTCTATTTCCAAGATTTTGGATCATCTTTACTATCATTACTCTGAATACTTTTTCAGTTAGACTGCCGATTTCCTCTTCATTTGTTTGGTCTGGTGGGTTTTTACCTTGCTCCTTCATCTGTTGTGTGTTTCTCTGTCTTGTCATTTTGCTTATCTTACTGTGTTTGGGATCTCCTTTTCGCAGGCTGCAGGTTCGTAGTTCCCGTTGTTTTTGGTGTCTGCCCCCAGTGGCTAAGCTTAGTTCAGTGGGTCGTGTAGGCTTCCTGCTGGAGGAGACTGGTGCCTGTGTTCTGGTGGATGAGCCTGGATCTTGTCTTTCTGGTGGGCAGGACCACATCCGGTGGTGTGTTTTGGGGTGTCTGTGAACTTAGTATGATTTTAGGCAGCCTCTTTGCTAATGGGTGGGGTTGTGTTCCTGTCTTGCTAGTTGTTTGGCATAGGTGTCCAGCACTGTAGCTTGCTGGTCGTTGAGTGAAGCTGGGTCTTAGCATTGAGATGGAGATCTCTGGGAGAGCTTTCGCCATTTGATATTACATGGAGCCGGGAGTTCTCTGGTGGTCCAATGTCCTGAACTCGGCTCTCCCACCTCAGAGGCACAGGCCTGACACCCGGCCGGAGCACCAAGACCCTGTCAGCCACACGGCTCAGAAGAAAAGGGAGAAAAAAAGAAAGAAAGAAAGAAAAAAAGTAAAATAAAATAATAAAAGTAAAAAAATTTTTTTAATTATTAAAAATAAAAAAATTAAAAAGTAATAAAAAAAAGAAGGGAAGAAAGAAGAGAGCCACCAAATGAAAAAAGAAACCCACCAATGATAACAAGCACCAAAAAGTATACTAAAAAAAAAAAAAAAAAAAAAGGACAGACAGAACCCTAGGACAAATGGTAAAAGCAAAGCTATATAGACAACCTCACTCAAAGAAGCATACACATACACACTCATAAAAGAAGAGAAAGGAAAAAAATATATATATCCATATATTTAAAAAAAAGGAAGAGAGCAACCAAATCAAAAAACAAATCTACCAATGATAATAAACTCTAAATACTAAAGTACGATAAAGCAGAAACAAATCAGATGCAGAAAGCGAACCCCAAGTGTACAGTTGCTCCCAAAGTCCACAGCCTCAATTTGGGATGATTCGTTGTGTATTCAGGTATTGCACAGATGCAGGTACATCAAGTTGATTGTGGAGATTTAATCCACTGCTCCTAAGGCTGCTGGGAGAGATTTCCCTTTCTCTTCTTTGCTCGCACAGCTCCTGGGGTTCAGCTTTGGATTGGCCCCGCCTCTGTGTGTAGGTCGCCTGAGGGTGTCTGTTCTTTGCCCCGACAGGACAGGGTTAAAGGAGCAGCTGATTCGGGGGCTCTGGCTCACTCAGGCCAGGGGGAGGGAGGGTTACGGATGCGGGGCAAGCCTGCGGCGGCAGAGGCCGGCGTGACGTTGCATCAGCCTGAGGCGCGCAGTGTGTTCTCCTGGGGAAGTTGTCCCTGGATCACGGGGCCGTTGCAGTGGTGGGCTGCACAAGCTCCCTGGAGGGGAGGTGTGGATAGTGACCTGTGCTTGCACACAGGCTTTTTGGTGGCTGCAGCAGCAGCCTTAGAGTTTCATGTCTGTCTCTGGTGTCCGCGCCGATAGCCGCAGCTCGCACCCGTCTCTGGAGCTCGTTTAGGCAGCACTCTGAATCCCCTCTCCTCATGCACCCCAAAACAATGGTCTCTTGCCTCTGTAATTATACCTCAGTAAAACTGAAATTAAAAAGAGAAAAGAAAAATAATTTAATGGATTTATCTGGAAAATGAACTTTGACATAGGAGTTGGGATTTCTGCAATTGGTTTGCCCCATGAGATTGCGCTCTGGAGCTGGGGTTGGGGAAGTAGAGTAGACATTTTTGGGTTCACCACAATACAGGGTCATGATGATTTTACTTTCCTCTTTGTATATTTTTTTCTCTTACTCTGCCGTTTTTTTTCTGATTTTTTTCATATAACTAATGTCTTTAACTTCACCACAATTTTCATTCATTAAATGTCTTGCCACTTGGGTCTTGCAGCAATACAGAGCATTCTGGCTAGAATTCTTTCATCCGAAGCTGACTGTGACCTGCGGATTTTGCACACTGCCCTTTCAGTCTCATTATCAGCTTAATCAGCTGGTTTCAACGGAAGGTGGTTTCCTTTTCTTCTACTATGTGAACACAAGGAATGAGAAAAGCAAAAGCAAGTTTTCATGGCTTTCTCCTCATGCTTCTTCTCATGCTACCCAGATGCAGTGGCGAAGCAGAAGGAGGTGTGATGGGCTCCTGTCAGCAGCCTTCCATCCCTCAAGGACCAGCCAGGAAAGCTTTAGCAATTGTGCCAGTGGGTTGTGAGTGAGCTAGAGAAGGAGGTTCTATCTATTCTCAGGGTGTCTGGGAGAGACAGAGCCAGGGGGCTTGCCCATCTCATAGGATAGTCAAGGAAAGCCAAAATTGTTAAGAATGGCCAAGAACTCAGGGACTACTCTGGGAAAGCAAACATAATCCAACAATCCTGTCAAATCACATTACTAAGTGCCATTATAGTCTTACATTTTGAATATATCACTTGTTCTTAAATAAAAACATGTTGCACCCTTCTTCTTGTATCTTAATTCTGGTAGGCTTTGACCAGTTGGGAGCCAGCATGGTGACTATGCACTTATAAGTATCCCATAAGCCATCCAGTGAAGCTGAATGGTTATTTTACAATATTAACACATTTAATTTACACATTGCTATATTTTATTATAAACACTACCAGCCGTGTTCTTTTCAGACTACAGACTCAGTGAGTCCAAAGATTAACCCCTTTTTAATTTAGTTTTTAAAATAGTTTTGAAATCAAATAATATTGCAAGTCTAATAATCCAAAAGAGAGACCGTCAAATCCTCCCATTCTCACCTCTGAATCTAGCCACTATCAACTCTTAGATTTTCTTTGGATATTTATCTCCATATCTAATATAATTATACTGCTACCTTTTGATTTTCTACTAAGAGAGAATTTTATTTTCTTACCCGCTTTTCCTGACCCCCGACTGAGACACAGACATGTTCTCTCTTTGTTCCCCTCAAACTGTCTCCCTCCTCAGCCCTCCTAATACAGGACATTCAGATCATAATCTGTTAAATCAATAGCGTGTGTCCACTATTATACCTGTGTAAATAGTACTCCCAGCCGAGCTGAACTGTGTAATATGATTGCGTTTCCTTTCTTCTACCCCCAGGTATTTTCCCCTGGACTTTTAATAATTTCTTCATTTTTCCTGTTGCTTAATCTTTTGCTGTCATTAATTCTGTGCTGCCCCCCATCTCTGCCCTTGATGTAAAACTCTCCTTCATGCAGCCCAGCCCTGCAGCCACCTGTCACCTCCACTTGCTCTGGGGAAGTCTGTGCTGAGACCTGTGTCCTCTTGCTCCATCCAGGACTTGTTCCTGAGGTCGCTGCCCAGCTGTCATCCAGGGACTGTTTTCTTCCGATCCTGGGATTCCTGAGAGAGCAAAATATTAACAATATCTTGGAAGGTAAATGGATTCTTTCAAAACTCTCTCCCTGTCATTGTTGATGGTCACTGAGAAAGCTCAAGACCTAGACAATAAATACTAAAAGCGTGTTTTATCAGAGGCAGTAAGACATGTTCGTTCATAGTTGAAACGGACAGAAAAGAAAGAATACCCTCATGTTATACTTTTCCATATTATTATAGCTGTTGACCATCTATATTTAGTATTTCTATTGGGTTTATCCACATGTATTTCTCCTTTATTCTTCCTTCCAATCTTTCTTTTATTTCTTCAATGCTGTGTACCCATTTTCTTTTATATCGTTTCTGTGATCTATTTGATCTCTCTACTAAGACCTCAAGGTTATCAGACATCTTTTACACTCCTTCAAACTTTTCAACCATTGATTAAATTAGCAAAGCTGAAAATAAATGAAAAGTTTGATTAAACACATTTGTATATGCATACAATGAATATAAACATTTTATGTACTATATTGAGTTCAAAATAGCATGTGTTTAAATAAGCACATCATCAACATTCCAAGTTGAATTTTAAAAATTTAGAAAGATACATACTCAGAAATGCATACATCCTTATAAAGTTATTCCTTACACCTATTAATGTCAATGTTTATCAATTAACTGATTTGACTTTTAGCAATATCATTGGATGCTTACCTGTCCCTTGACTGAAGTGCTCATATGAAGTTCACCCCTGGCTGAATTTACAAGAGTATACTTAAACTATACCAGTGCATACAAATGTATCAGTGTGGAGAGACAGGCTTGACAGGCATCACATCGATGGAGCATTTACTATGTGCTGGGCCTGGTTCTGCTGTGTCTATGTTAACATAATGAGCTCTTATTATAATCTTTTGAAATAAGCATTGTTATGGCCTCCATTTTAAAGACAGAAAAACTGATGCTTAAGTGACTGGTCCAAAGCCACATAGCTAATAAAATGGTAGAACCAGTGTTCTAATCCCTGTCAGCCTGACGCACGTCGGGAGCTCCGGGTAGACTACACTCCAGAGAAAGTGTCAGAGGGACAGGAACCTGGGACTCGTGACGGGGTCTGGTATACAAAATGTTAATTTTCAAGCACCACATTATGACCCATGTAGATACGAACACTCTTTTACATGTCTTTTGGTGAACATATGCACACATTTCTGCTGGGTCTACCAGACGGTGAAATTATATTAGGTCATATAGAAAAGGTACATTCAAATTTGGTAAATGCTGCTAGAGATTATCCTAAAGGACCAACTGATACTCCTTTCATCAGGAATATTTGAAATTTCCAGTCAGGCCCCATCCTTGTCATCAACCGAGACTGATTTGTCAACAACTGATTTACAATGTCCATGTAAAATGCCTTTCTCATTTTACCCATTTTGGTGGATTGTCAGTGATGTCTCTTTGGAGTTTTAGGTTGCATTTCTCTGATGCCTTAATGAAATTGAATGTCTTTTCATATGTCTGTTGGCCACTTGGATTCCTGCTTTTGTGAAGTGTTTGTTCTGACCTTCTGCCTGTTTCACAGTTTGGTTGTCTGGATGATAGTTAATTGCTTATAGATTATAGTCTGGAGCCATATTTTTAAGAGCAAGGAACAATCCCACTACTGTCTGGCTATACATCTTACCTGTATATAGTAGTTGCAGCTTACTGAGTATAACTGAGTCATTTCACAAAATTGCTTAGGGAAAAAAATGCCTCTCCACCTTCCTCTAGAAATTAAAAGCTGTCATAAATAATATATATTTTTGGCAAATGGTATTGAACACCTGGCATGTTAGTGGGGCATTTTCTTCTATCCCAATGGCCATATGCTCCCAGGTGACAACTTTGAGAAGGCTTACCTCTTAGACAAATGCTGACCTGTCCCCACTTGACATATGGTGAGTGGTAGGTGGACCCTTACTGCCCTGTGGGGCCTCTGCTCCCCACTGCTTTCCTGGAGCAGTCAGCATGCCTCTGGGCATATGCCTATGGAAGCCTTACAACAGTGACACTTGGTTTCCTAAAGGCAGCAAGAAGCCCAGCCCTTGTCAATGTCTGTGCCAGAATTTCTTTACATGGCACACATTGGAAAATGACCTTATAAAATCAGAGGTGCAAGTGTTGTTTTATCATTAAAAGGCAAGAGTAGAAATAATAAGGGCATTGGTGGTAAATCTATATGAGTTGCTCAACCTCTGTGAAACTCAGTTTCCTTATCTGTGAAATGGAGATAATTCTACCGGACTGACTTTTCAAGGTTGTGGTGAAGCTAGAGATATTGCATGCAGCATGCCTAATCTGGGGAAGTGTTCCAACTGTGAACAAAGGGCACAGGTCTTGTTTCAGTGATCTGTGCTGCATGACACACCGCACCAACACTTAGTGGCTTTAAAGGTCCTCAAGAAGCCAAAGTCAAGGTGTTGGCTAGCTGGCATCTATCTGGAGGCTTGGGGGGAAAAATCCACTTCCAAGCTCACTTGTGTTGTTGGCAGAATCTGTTTTTGTTTTCCCTCTCAGTCCTCAAATTGCTCTTCTTCTGCTCCTAGTCTAGAGAGCTGAACTTGATCTTGTAGGCAACGGGGAAGTGCGACCCAGCCCGTAGACTAGGTCAGTGTGCTCCCAACTGCCGTATTTGTATCTCTACGCCTGGGGACTATTCTGGAGCCTAGAAAGGCTTCTCTGGCTGTGCCTGAAAGTCAAGAAGAACTGCGGGTATAAGTCCCCTTAGCCACTGGTTGAGCAGCCCTCGACCACTGACTGATGGTAGTGTATAAATACCCCAGATCCTTATGTAGTGTCTCAGTTTCCTAGGACTTCCACAACAAAATCCAATACGCTGCGGGCCTTAAAACAGCAGAAATGTATTCTTTCACAATTTTGGAGGCTAGAAGTTCAAGATCAAGGTGTTGGCAGGGCCATGCTCCCTCTGAGACTCTACGTAGAATCCTTGGTTGCCAGTAATCCTTGGCTTGCAGCTGTATCATTCCCACCTCTGTCTCCACCTTCACAGGGCTTTCTTCCCTGTATCTTCACGTCATCTTCTTGTAATGACACCCGCTACATTGGATTAACAGCCCACCCTGTTCTAGTAGGACCACATCTCTACTTAACTAATTCCATGTGCAATGACCCTATTCCCAGGTGAGATCACAGTCAGAGGTCTTGGGGATTAGGACTTCAGAATCTCTTTTTGGGGACGTAATTCAGCCCATAACACCTAAGGTGGGAGCATTCTTTGGTATGAATGCTATACTGTTGCCCAGAGTCTCCACAGTGGCGAGCTCTGGTTGCCCCCTCTGGTGACTTGCTCTGTAACTCTCTTGTTGGCTGTCTTCCCTTCCCCCATCACTTCCTACTCCCCTGTAGGTGTTTTCTTTGTGTCCTAAATAAACTTTCTATACTGGAGTCCTTATGTCCGAGGACCCACACAAAAATAATTTGTTTCTGGGGAAACCCAAATAAAAATAATAAAAACAATGAAGGTTTTTTTTTACGGTGGGTTGACCCATTCAAAACTTGCCTTTTGGACTTTAGTTGACATTATAACAATGTTTGGGGTTATATGGGCAGCACTTAGAGTTTACTGGAGTTAAACAGAAGCAGAGTGCTGCCATATTTATTTCCATTCTGGACTGGAGAGAAGAGAAACAGGTCCTGTTGGTACACAGGATGGTGTCTTGTTCCCTAGAAATCCTATTGGTACCTGCTTCTCTAATTAGAACACAAGGTTGCACGTCTCCAAGCACACTGACAAATGGCTTTGAGCCCTTCGTTATATTATCTGAGATTTATTCTGTTTATAAAAACAGCCCTGTAGAGGTTCAACTGTGGTTAACTTAAGGATCATGCATTTCTGTGGATTAGCCTCAGTTTCTTATCCTCTTAGCCTACCTACAGATTCCTAAACATGTAATTTCCAAAAAAATGTTCCTGGTTGCAATCCCTCCATCAATTTGATTTGGCACTTATGAAATACACTGCAAGGAGTTGTTATTTCAAAGCAAGAAAGCAGAGAACAAATTCCTTAAAAAAAAAAAAAAAAAAAGCAAGACCAAGAATAACAGGAATAAGCATTGCACCATCAAAGGCGGTCGTGGTGTGAAATCCAAGTGTGGAAAGGGAGTGACAGGTTAAGGGCACAGTGAGCTTGAGTCCACAGCTTGGTCTCTGTCTCCCGTGCCTGTCAGAGAATTACTCAGGACTCATAGTGAATGAATGGTCAGAAATAGGAGGAATCGTTTGTGACAGCCTTGAAACTAAGAACTAGAGGAGTGAAGTAATACGTAGTCACACTTTGACCCCGTGTGATGGTTCTTTCTGATTCGCTTAGCAGCAAAGGCCTTGAGAAGCGGCCCCTGTTTCCTTAGCCAGCTCTCCCGCCATGAATGGAGCCCTGTACTTGTAAGGTCACGTCTGTCGGGCACGGTATCTGAGGTCACGACTCTCTCATTTCCCAGGTGTGCGGCCTTAGCTTTGGAGCGGCGGTGCGGGGCCTGCTCAGAAAGTTAGGTTTCTGATGAAATGTGCTGGTTCTGTGCTGCCCTGGCTTACAACTCCTGCAGTTGTAACAGCTATTGTATCCTGTGTCGTGGTCCTGTGTGGTTCATTTACATATGTATCCTCAACTCCTAGCAAAGACTCTTATCCTTAGGAAGTGCTCAATACACGTTTGCTAAATAAATGAATTGCTTAATCCCTGTACACAAGCCGCCGAGAATAGCTGACCCATTCCTGTCTTGGGTGGTGATGGTAGATGTATTTAAGGCTGCTGCTTTTCCTGGCCACTTGTTGTACCACTTATGCCCACAGCAGCCCTTGAAGTGCATGGAGCTACTAGATCAACAATCAGTGAGGCACCCGGGAAACTATAGTCTATGTGTAGATAAAATATGTGTGGAAAATAGAGGGGGAGCAATTTTTTAAAGTGTATGGAATGTAGTTCAAATGTTCTTGCTGTAGTGGGTTTTGTTTTTTATTGTGTGATGTCAGTCCATATCCTCTTTGTCTAATTGTTCATTATCGCTTTTTTATTTTGCAATAATTCCTTTTGGTAACAGTGAGCTAAAATAAAAGTTTATGATAATGAAAAAAAAAATAAATGAATTGCTTAGAAATCTCGTAAGACAAGGTCCACGACAGAGGATAAAAGCCTGAAGGGTGAGCTTAGAGCTGAATATGCACACAAAAGATGAGGCTGACCATCCAAGAAAACAAGCCCCATAATCAGATGCTAAGGATGTGAGTATGCATTTAGGAAATATGCAGATAACCCCTAAAGAGCCAAAGCTTTGTCTAGGTCTCTTTTACTGGAGATGTGCTTGTCAGCCGATTCTATTTACTTTGGGTGGGCAAATGATGGTATTCTCTGAACAAGCCATCTGGGGAGTTATGAAGAAATAAGAAAAAGGAAATAGGGTGAAGAGGTCTCAGCAAATATGTTTTGCCCGGTAGTAAGGGATGCTCTTTATCAAATAGAGCTCAATTCCTAGTGAAGGTTGTTTTCGCAAAAGTATCTGTTTTACCCCGAGAGATGTGTGTGTGTGTGTGTGTGTGTGTGTGTGTTTAATTGACTGTTAACATCACAGTAAACAATTCCACAGCCCACACCGCATCAGGCATGGGATGACTGTCATGCCTCTGGTGTGCTCTTCTGCTAGGATACTTATTGGTATTACTTAAGGAGCATCGTTAAGTGGTCCAAGTCAGAGCCATCCTGGGCCTGGGGGAGTGCTCCTCTGTACTGACTGCAGACCGAGCAGAGAGGCTCATTTTTTTTCCTGGGTTAACAAATAAACCAGGTGGCTAGCATTTTGCCTTAAACGTTAGAGAGACAAAGCCTCTGTAAAGATAAGAGTGAAAGAGAATGTTATATGGTCACTGATGCAGAAACCAAGGATTATTTCAAATAGTAAACAGAAACCCTGAAACAATTCAACTGCGGGTAGATCTCCCACTCTGCCCAATGTTGCATGGGCCTCGCAGCTAAACCTCAGCACAGTTCTGTCAGAGAGCTGTGCCCCTGTTTCAGAGATGAGAAAATAGATGTGAAATATGTTCCAGATCACAAACTTGTAAGAGGCAAAACAAAGATTCAAAACAAGAATCTGCAGGTCTGCAGTCTTTGCAGGATACCGCCACACAGTGCCTTAGTCCAGAAAAGAGCAGGACAAAGCTTTATTTGTTGTGTCAGCAAGCTTGCAAAATGGAAAAGGAATCCAAACCAGAAAATGATCACAACAGAAGTTCAGGGTTGTTATCAGGTCCTTAATGAGAAGCAGCCTGGACTGGTATTCAAACCCGCTGAATATTTTTAATGCTTGTAAATTAACAGCTCTATTTTTATCATTTAGGGATGCACACACTTAAAGCATCTCTCTCAGGTCTTATCACAGACACTGGGGATCCAAGACTGTCATCTCCAGAGCAGGCAAATCCGTGGACCAGCAAACGCCAATGCAGACGCTGTCAGCACAGGGCTTGTCCCTCTGTAGATGTTCTAATGTCTTCACTGAACAGAAGTTGCTGTCCTCAAGGAACTTTCACTCTGTGCAAAACAGCTATAAATCTAGGAGAGCAGACCAGCCTTATCACATTTTTACATGAACTCCTGCAATTTGTCACACAATGAGATCAAAAGCCTGCAGGTTTATAAGGGACACGCAGCTGCTCTTCTCATATCCCGCATAGCATGTCATCCGAGGTGGATGTGACAGGATAGGGTCTGTAGAGAGGCCCTCAGAAAGACTTTATAAAAGGAATTGGCGTTTAAACAAGTAAAACTAGCACCTATGGTCTCATCAGGGAGACCATACTTTAAAAACATTATCCTTAATTGGATACGGGGTCATTGCAGAGGTAATTAGTAAGATGAGTTCATAATAGAGTAGGATGGGTCCCTAATCCAATGTGACTGATGTCCTTACTAAAAGAGGATTGGGACTTCCCTGGAGGTCCAGTGGTTAGGGCTCAGCGCTTCCAATGCAGGGGGTGCGGGTTCGATCCCTGGTTGGGGAACTGAGATCCCACATGCCGTGCAGCGCGGTCAAAAATAAATAATAAAAAAAATAAAAAAGGATCTATGGACACAGACACGCACACAGGGAGATCACCACGTGAAGATGAAGGCAGAAATCATGAAAAGTGTTCTGTTTCTGGACATAAATTGCTCACTAAGTCAGGAAGAAATATCCTCCTCCCACTGCAGTGGGAGATATTACAAGTCTCCCTCCCTGCCCTCAACCTGGCCATGGCGGTTAGCAGACCTCACTCTCTCACCATAGCTCAGTGTTTGAGCAGCAGAAAACAGAAAGTGTCTGTAATCAAGCTGGAAGGAGCTGGTCCAAGTCTGAATTTACCCGAGGGGATCTTCAGAAAGGGCAGAATGAAAGTAAAGGTATGCAAATAGAGCCAGGCAGGGGGAAAGATTAAATGCTGCTGTTTGAATGCATAAACCCCTTCATGTTTAATAAGTGCTCACAGATCTAGGAAGGAAAGTTTGAGAGAAAATAGTTATAAATAGTGTCCCATCTGAGCAGCTTGTACCCTGAGGCCAGCACGGGACCTCTGTATTTATACTACAACAAGAGCCCTTGCTTTGATTTCTGGTCCAGTATCTTCATTTTCCCAGGCTTGGGCTGCTAACTTACACTGTTGTACCTGCCCAGAGCCCACTACTACCGCTTTCTGGTATTAGCATCTTGAGTTTCTTTAGGGAACCACTCTGCCTCCCCGTTACTCCAGATACTTTGGGTGAAACTGGCCTGTTCCTTGTTCCCAGATCCAGGAGTGGCATGTGACTCAGACCTGATCACTTGGCATGATCCACAACTGATCAGTTTCCTAAATCTGATTAGTCTGAGATGAGCCACGATGGTCCAAAGAGACTCAAATGTGAGGGTTTTTTTTTCCCCCTAGGACTATTGAGAAAGAGAAGCTCTCTTCCTGTCAGGGTTGGTTTCTGAGCTAGTGGGATTAGACCAGGAATGGTGGGGCTTGGCCACCACAAGCAGGGGCCATATCACACAGGAAAGCAGAGTCCAGCAATGGAGAAAAACTGAGTCCTGATGGTCTTATTTGAGCTTTTAGATTCTCACAGACCTGAAGGGAGCTTATCTCTGGGCTTTTTAGGTCTTATTCTAATAGATTATCTTTTATTGTTCAAGCCACTTTGGGTGAGACCACTTTCAAAGAAAGAGATCCTGATAACTATCCTTCCCAAGTCTTTTCTAGAGATGAGAGTTGTCCCTAAGCCTCAACCAGCCTGCCTGAGGTCCTGCTGTCAGACCTCTGGGATTCTGAGGGTCTCCCTAAATCTTCTATCCTGGCCCTTTAGATCAGTGGTCTCCACAGAGGGTGATTTTGCCCCCGAGGGGACCTTTGGCAATATCTGGATACATTTTTGGTTGTCATAAATGGGGGTAGGTGGATACAGGCCAGGAATGCTACTAAACATCCTGCAATGCACAAGATAGCCCACTACAAAAAAGAATTATCCAGCCCAAATGTCAACAGTGGCATGTGATATTACGATTTACGATGTGTATCTGGTTTTTGTTCCCATCTTAGCACAGAGCTCTTGGAATTTCTTTTCTTTTTTTTTAAATTTTACTGAAGTAGAGTTGATTTACAATGTTGCATTAATTTCTTCTGTACAGCAAAGTGACTCAGATATATATATGTGTGTGTGTGTATATATATATTCTTTTCATATTCTCTTCCATTATGGTTTATCACAGGATATTGAATATAGTTCCCTGTGCAATACAGTAGGACCTTGTTGTTTATCAATTCTTTGTATAATAGTTTGCATTTGCTAATCCCAAACTCCCACTCCATCCCTTCCCCAACCCTCCCCGTTGTCAACCACAAGTCTGTTCTCCATGTCTGTGAGTCTGTTTCTGTTTTGTAGATAAGTTCATTTGTGTCATATTTTAGATTCCACATATAAGTGATATCATATGGTATTTGTCTTTCTCTTTCTGACTTATTTCACTTAGTATGATAATCTCTAATTGCATGCACGTTGCTGCAAATGGCATTATTTCATTCTTTTTGATGGCTGAGTAATATTCGCAATTTCTTAAGTGCTGTGAGTGATAAAGTGGCCTTTTTTTTATGTTAATGAGGTGACTTTTGGAAAGCCCTTAGGTAACCTAAGGATGGAGGCTGGCTGTCAGGGGAACTTTCAGTCCCTCCCCTACCTCCCAGGCCCTCAAAACTGTGTGTCCCCAGTGTGGGAGGATTTGGTGAGGAGTTTTACAGCAATGGTTCAAGGGCAAGATTGCTGATAAGGATCAGTCTGTGTGCAGGGCCTGCACTCCTTTAATCTGGCCTCAGGTGGTCTCCTGATGAGCTTCTCTGGTTACCAAACTGTGGCCTCCTCTGGAATGAAGAATGCTAACACCTTCCATTTGTTGGGGTTTCAGTTCTGCAGAAGAGCTCAAAGATATTGTGACGTGTACCCCTTGAGGGGGAACCAGGACCTGCCCCAAGGCTGCACTGTTGTGTCTTGGCTTCTCCTCCCTTGTCTCTGCACCCCCTCCCTTCCCTGATCAGCAACTGTTTGAAAGACTTTTGTGCCCAGGAGCCCCACAGGGTCCTGCTCCCTTTCACTATGTGTAACATATATAAAAACAATAGTGTGTTTTTTCCTTACAGTGATGCTGTTGAGAAACTGCTTTAGCTATTATAATCCACCTGTCTCCCAGACACTAGAACTCACCACCATTCACTAACACTTTGTTCTGCAACCATACGTTAGGGGCCCTGCACCAATCACGTTACGGTGTCACGTATGCAGCCTGGCCAGGGCACCGTCCTCACTGTAAGGGAGCTTACGGAAGTGTTGACCCCACTGGCCTCTTCCTCTGACTGCTCATCTGAGCTAACCTCCGTGAACCGCAGACCCACCCTGGACCCTGATGAGTCGCAGGGTGTTGGATGTCTTGAACATGGTCCAGAATGGACCAGAGCCTCTTGGGTTGGATCATGACAAGTAACATTCATCATTCCAAGTAGCTGTTTTTAGCACAGCAATGCACCACTTGTAATGGCAGTGGAGGATTTTATCAGATTTTGAATGGTCTAAAAGAACTCGAGCTTTTCCAGTCTTTCCTTTTAGGTCTTTGTGTGTGTGTGTGTGTCTCTCATGGGGATCTTCCTCTGGAGAAGCAGACCGTGAGCATGTCTTTTTGTCTCCACGATGTGGTGAGTGATGGACCTTGGTTGACAGGAGACTGATTACAAATGTAGGGGTGTGAATGCAGACTGGTACTCTGTCTAGAGTATTTGTGGTACATGATTTTGGAAACTGCTTGCTAGTGTCTGGGAGATAACCTCTCAAGGTGTCCCTTTAACGTGATTATGCTAGCAGTGTATTTCAGAGCTCAGAAACTGTATTCAAAGGACTGGATTTCTGTGTGTGAACAAAGGGCAGGGAAGGATTACAGGAGAGTGTGTTTGTCCCAGGTGAGTCAGATGGACAGAGCAGGCCGGGCGTGGACTGCTTTGTGGCTGCTATTTTGGAAAGCTGGTCATGTATTTTTGGCTTGGAAACCTCTGTTCTGACACGGTTCCCCTGGGGGACACACCACGGCTGCTGGGAGAAAGGGAAGCCCCAGCTCTGCTTTCTCATCAGGTCACCGCAGGCCACGCAGGCAGGCAGACAGGAAAGCCCTGTTGAATTCTAGTCATAATAATCTAGAGTTTACATGGCTGAGGACTCCAGCTTAGCAGTTATTTTTCAACCTGCGACAGAGGTGCCCTGGGGTCAGGCTGGAGGCTACGAAGGATCCAGCAGTGGGACTGAGGAGCGGAGGCTGCAGGGGCTGCAGACTAAGCGGGCAGGTCAGCATCTGCTTCCGGGCGGCACGTCTGTGATCCAGCGGGACGGCGGCGAGTGACCTGCTGGGCTTCCTAATTTGTCAGCAGTAAATAGCTCCACATCCAGTGAAACCGGAGAAATAGTTCAGCCTCCCATGATTTCTGCAGAGCTGTGGGGAGGTAGGAAAAGGGGTCTTTCCAGGCCTTTTTAGGCCAGATCATTTGTTATAAGTAAAACGGGGATGCGTCGTATTGCTTTGATCATTTATGAACTCCAGATGCTTCCAGATTTAAAATATCTTCCCTTTTCTTTCCTTCCATTTTGCGCCAGGGTACAGATGACTAAAATGGAGTCTAACTTTCTCTTCTCAAATGGGGAACACTGGAAGGTGCACATAATGACGAAAATGCATCTCAGGGAATTCCCTGGCGGTCCAGTGGTTAGGGATCTGCGCTTCCACTGCTGAGGGCACAGGTTTAGTCCCTGGTTGGGGATCTAAGATCCTGCACGCCGCATGATGTGGCCAAAAAATAAAATAAAAAATAAAGTAAAATAAAATACACCTCACATTGTCTAGGTACCAAACATCGTGTTGTGTGCGCCCTGTTCTTTATCCGATTTAATCTCTAGGAAGGAGATGCAGTTATTATTTTTACTGTATTGACACAGATGCCGTAAGTGTTGTGTCTTTGGTCATTTTCACCACCCCATCTACCCTAGATGAGTGACTGTAGTGTAGAGGGGGCGTTGCTGGTCACCAGGGGGTAGAGGCAGATGTCGAAGTCTGTGGCCACAAGAAAAAATGGGACAGAGTTTGGGGACCAATGAAACAGGGAGAGTGGAGGAGAAGGGGACGGTCCTGAGTGGCCCTGAGTTGGACTCTATGCTGCCCTTAAATAATAAAGGACTTTTTCCCCCAGCTGCTGGCAATGTAGCTCAAAGATGCCCCTCTGCTGCTGGCCCTCTTTGGGGATGGGCAGCTCTCATTCAATGACTGACCGATGCCGGAATGTCAGGGCTCCGTCCCTGCTAGAACCGCTCTGCAGAATTCCGTCTGTGGTTGGCTGAGCCCTTCGTTGGGGCTGCATCACAGCCCGACTTCTCCCTCTGTCCAGTCGTGCTTGCTTCCTTTCCCCTCCACAGGTCTTGGTCCCAAAAGCATCCCATAATAAACACCCTACATGCTGATCATTGTCTGAGAGAGAGACTGCTTTCTGGGGAGAACAACCAGATGCAATCACCTAGAACCCTTTTTGTGTGTTTGAAGCTTACCTTTGTGAGCAATTTGCGGTGAGCTATGAGATGACCAGCTTGAAGAGCAGAGGAGAAACTCAGAGTATGAAGGTCTTTCTTGTAACATGAGCTACAGTGCTGAACAGGTACAAAAGGTTTGTCCACATGGGAAAAATCAAGTGTGGGCAGCCCAGGGGCTGGCAAAGAGAGGCCCTAATATTTCTAGGTTTGATCACACCCAGCCTCAGAAGAGCCATGACCTGGAGCTTGGAGAGGCAGTCAGCTGGATCTTCAAGTGAAGGTAGTGAACAGAAATTGGTTCAGAGAGTGAAATGAGGTCCATAATGAGAAATCCAGTAGGAGGAGAGAGGCACAAATAGGCAAGTGAGGGATGTATGGGCTGCCTCTGGACGCTGGAATCCACTGGGGTGAAAACTCATGTTGATACCAAGCAGGACCCTGTGGGGCTCCTGGGCACGGAAGCCTTTCTGCGTCCCCCATTTCTTTGATTACAGGAAATAGGCTTCATTCAGCCTCCATGACTTTCCCTGATTTCCAAAGGGCAGGTTCAAACAGCTGCTAATCAGGGAAGGGAGGAGATGCAGGTACAAGGGAGGAACAGTCGAGAAACAACAGTGCAGCCTTGGGGCAGGTCCTGGTTCCCCCTCAAAGGGTACACGTCACAGTATCTTTGAGCTGTTTTGCAGATACTGAAACCCCCACCACGTGGGAGAAGTTAACTGTATGCTGCCCACAGGCATGTAGACCCGAGACCAGTTGGAACCGGATGGTTGATGATGCTGACTCCTGCTTACCTCCCAACCAACCAATCAGAAGAATGTCCATGAGCTGATCACACCCTCCTTGAACCATTACTGTGAAACTCCTCACTGCCCTCTCCAAGTTGGGACACACAGTTTTGAGGGCTTTAGCCCACTGTGGCCCCCTTTTCCTGGCAAAGCAATAAAGCTATTCTTTTCCACTTCACCCAAAACTCTGTCTCCAAGATTTAATTTGGTGTCAGGGTACGGAGGCTGGATTCTGCTTCAATATTAAAGGAATAAAAGCAGGAAAAATTCCATATGATTCCTGAAACCTGGGAATGGGTGAAAGATACTAATTGACAGGAGTGAGGTCATTAACACCTAGGATTTCTATAAGATGATGAACTACACGGCTGCTTGCTGCTGAAGAAGAGTTAGATGCGTGGCACCCTGACGACACTGGGAGGACCACCGTGGGGCTAAGACAGGGGCGGTGTAGTGCATTTGACCTCTGCCCTCCTCTGCTTGTCCACAGAGCCTGGCTCTCCAACCTCAAAGGCCCGGATGTGGAACCTACCAGGTTATTTTAGCCCATCACTCTTCATAGCATTTACAACAGTGTTTTAGGAAATGGAGTATAGTGCAGTGAATACAGTATATTTCTTTTCTTGATTTTTTCAGGGGAGAGTGAAGAGCTCTGGACATTGAACTTGGTACATTATACTTGCAAATTACTCCTGGGTGTTATGTGGTCAGGTCCTGCTCTTGCACCCATGGCACATTTGTTCCTCCCTTAAATTCAGCTTATTTCCATGGATATGTACAGATATATTCATTAATAATTTAGGATAGCTCAGATGTCTAAAAGTGAGAGTGTTGAGGGCTAGGAGGAGGATTTTAAACAGTGGAGTCTGGGAATTCCCCGGCAGTCCAGTGGTTAGGACTCCACGCTTTCGCTGCCGTGGGCCTGGGGTTTGATCCCTGGTCAGGGAACTAAGATCCCACAAGTCACTCGGCACAGCCAAAAACAAAAACAGTGGATTCAAACTTTTAGGTACATGAGAGATAGCGAATGTTAGTATGTTTTGCTAGCACAAAATTCAAAATTTCACTGTCTGGACAGAAGCGACTGTAACACAACCATATCCACGGTGCAGCAGCGTCTTGCAGCATCTATAAAACATCCACACTTCTTGTTTTGTTCCCCTTTAGCCCCAGGCTGTTGTTGAATAGAATGGCTTGCTGCCCTGATGGCAGACTCTGATGCTTGGCAGACAGAGTCCTTGTGTTCCAGGGGACACACAGTCTCCCAGCTTGACAGTCCCCAAGCCTCTGCCTCTGGCCCCCATATCAAGATAAAGGAAAGAAAGAAGAAAGGAAAATAAGATTTTATTTGTTGATCAAAAGAACAGCGTGCCGGCGAAAAACTCTAGCTGAAGAATTATACACAGTGTTTGCGTTGGCATGATTAATTCTGCGGGAAGATCTACAACTGCTTAGGAATTCTTGTTCACTGCTGCATCTCTCATCCTCTGACTGTCCTGATTAGTATTAGCTTGTTTATTTTTCACAGATGAAAGAGGGAATGAGGGAAGAGAATGACTTCCTGAGCTGTTCTGGTTTTTTTTTTTTTTTAAAGTACACCTGAATTATACATTATTTAATTTTTATTTATTTATTTTTGGCTGTGTTGGGTCTTCGTTTCTGTGCGAGGGCTTTCTCTAGTTGCGGCAAGCGGGGGCCACTGTTCATCGCGGTGCGCGGGCCTCTCACTGTCGCGGCCTCTCTTGTTGCGGAGCACAGGCTCCAGACGCGCAGGCTCAGTAGTTGTGGCGCACGGGCCTAGTTGCTCCGCGGCATGTGGGATCTTCCCAGACCAGGGCTCGAACCCGTGTCCCCTGCATTGGCAGCCAGATTCTCAACCACTGAGCCACCAGGGAAGCCCTGGTTTTTAAGAACTGATAACCGTTATGTGTTTAATAGAGCATATCCTAGTAATGTATGCATCACATTTAAAAATCCCTCACAAAAGGCAGTATACACATGGTCTGCCCCTAGTTTTTGTTATTTTGCTGAATATTTTTATATCCTGGAGCGAGATCCATTTTAATACATGTAGCACTACCTTAGTTTAAAAAATAATTTCGTACCGTTACATTTCATGGAGCTATCATAATTTATTTAATCAGACTCAAAACAATGAGCATCTAGGTGGCTTCCACACTTTTGCCACTGCAGACAATTCTGTAAGGAATGTCTGTAGGTAAATTTATAGTCTACAAGCTACCTATAAACATAACATTTGAATTTCCCCAAGACTTATGAAATTCTCCTGGGTTTATAATACAAATTCCTTGGTAAGTGAGGAGAAACTAGGATGGTAGGCCTGGTGGGGGGTTAACCTCCACCCCTCAGGGTTATTTTTCTTTAATTTCCTCACTACTTGGTATTTCCCTTAACACACCATCCTGTTTCACAGCCCCTACTTGCTGCCAGGAGCAATTTTCTGCACTGAGCACCTAACAAACTTCTACTCATCTTTTAAAATCTATCCACACATCACCACTCCTATTGCAGAATGAATTGATACCAACCAGGGTTCTTGGCCTCCTTAATCAGTAGAAATTGATCAGAGGCCGGACAAGAAATCCAGGCGAGGCTTTATTGGGGCCCCTGCTGCAGCAGAGGGGAGCGAGAACAAGCAACAGGTTCCCTCGCTCACTCACTCCCTGAGTGGGGGGCGAGCTGGTTCCTTATATGGGGTGAGGGGAGGGTCCAGGGGTCGGGCCGGAGGGGTGGCTTAGGTGGTCTGCCCACCCCCTTAGGTGGTGCTGAGTGCAGGGGGCATGTGCAGTGCCCCGCTTTTGCTCCCGGCTCCTCAGAAGTGGCAGTTGGGCTTTTTGGTCTTTTTGGATCTTGTCCATAATTTGCCCCAGCTGTGCATGCACGCAGTTATTTGTGGTCCCTTATAGTTTCTTTGTATTTTGTTGCTGGAGGAGACATTTGTCCAGGTGCAAGCACTGCAGCCAAGGGTCCCAGGTCCCAGGTCCCAGCCTGTCTCAGAATCACTTCCTTTTTTTGCAGTGCTCTCTACCTTATACACTTTATTACAATTACGCTTGTGTGTGGTTGTCTCCCCAGGTGGACTCTTAGCTCCTGGCAGGTTGGGACTGAGACTTATTGTTTTCCCATTTTTAATGCTGAGCAGACTGTCTCTGACATATAGTCCCTCAACTAATGTTTGCTAAATGGCACAGGAAAAAATATAAGTCAATGGCTATATTTAAAAGAGAAAAACATTTGGGGTCTGAAGTCAAGTGTTAGTCTTAGATCTTTAGGGGTCAATGGGGAGCTTCTTTGGTAGAAACGGCCTTGGGGAGTTGGTGAGATCAGCTTTTCTTCCTGTCTACTCTGTGTGGGTTTTTGACATTTTATTTCCTCTGACAGTCCTCAGCTCACTGGTACTGCATCTTTGAAAGTTTTGTTAACCTATTCAGAAATTTTTAAGTTTTGAGGAGATGTAATAAAGTTAATAGAAGGCATAGCATTAACACCAATGTAAAAATCTTGGGCAAGAAAGAAAGGGCTACCAAAAAAAAAAAAAAAAAAAAAAGGCTAAAGAGACCTAAAAATATTTAGTGTAATGAGGTTTGGTAAGGAACATGTGTCTATATGAGATTATCCAGGGGGAAATCCTTGTTTCAAGGATGCTGAATTATCATTAATTCTATGAGAGCAGGAATAAATGATTTCTGCTCTCAAAGTTTGGGTCAAAGACTCATTTTTTAGTTTTTAGCATAATTACCCTCAAAACTTCCAGCAGCCTCAAATAATATTCTGAAATGATTGCTTTTTATCATCATGGATTATAGGAAAATAAACCCTCAATTAAAAAAATTACCTTAAAATGGAATGTTTGATTTTTAAAAAATAGTTTCTACCATGCAAAAAATCAAGTTCAAATTAAATAAGTTTTCTGGTAAGTAAATAGAAACTTCCCCCAAATAAAAGTATTTTAAAGTCAAAATTTGTAGTTGTTGCTCTAGTGACAAGCAAGAACTTGTAAGCCAGTATATTAATGAATGGCTCAATGTTTTAGATTAAGAATCAGAACGGAAAGATTCTATCCTAGTTAGCATGGGCCCAGTACTCTCTCTTGATATCCCTTTTAAGCTTATTCAAAGCCCCCTTTTAAAGATAATTGCCATGCTGTTATTGTTTTTGATTTTTTGCACGATACAAAATTTCAAAAGTACAAAAGAGTAGACCATGAAAATACAGTTTCATCACTTCTCCATTTTTTAAAGAACTCAACTCCATTGCCTGAAGGCATGTATAGAACGTATTATTAATGCTTTTACTAGCATTCCTGTATTTACCCATACTTCACAAATGCAGGTTACTCTTTACACAATTTCCTGATTTCACATCTTAGCACTAGAGATTGCAGATCTTTTCCAAATACCACAAATTGAGCTGTATAGTTTTACAACTGCATTAGATTCCACTCATTGGTTAGATCATAATTTATCTTAGTCTTCTGTGGATGATGGACTTTTGGATTGTTTGCAATCTTTTGCTTGAAGCAAATAGAATGTAAATTCGTGATTTGGCATCAGTGGGAGTAGGAATGTAATTACTGAATCAAGGAACATGTAATTAAAAATTTTTGATAGATAAAGCCAAATCGCTCCCCGTAGAGGATGTACCAAATTAATATGGCTTCCAACCATAAATAAGGATGCCTATTGTCCATATAATTATCAATCGGGTGTGTTACAAACTTTAATCTTAATTGTATCTCATATACACTTTTAATTTGCGTTTTCTCTTTTTAAAGAGATCAGGCATTTGCCTCCAAATGGAGCCATTTATTTTTCTTTTTCATATTATTTATTAGTCACTAAAAAAAAACCCTCACAACTTTATTGATGTATAATTTGAATTGGTTAGTAGTGTTGTTCAGGTCTTCTATATCCTTGCTGATTTTTTATAAAGTAGCGCTATCAATTATTGAATCTTGGTTATTGAAGTCAGGTGTTACTGTTGAATCGCCTATTTCTTTATTCCTCTGTTCTTTTATCGCCTTCTTTTTTGTTAAGAAACTATTTTTGGTGTACCATTTAAATTCCTCTGTGGATTTTCTAAACTTTTAAAAAAGTTATTCCCTGAATGGTTTCTCTAGGACTTATAAAATGCATCTTAGTTTATCACAATCTCTTATAGATTAATACTAACTTAGTTTTCATAAAACACAGAAACTTTGCTCCAATATAGCTCTATTCTTGTGATATTATATTCTTATTGTTACATAGTATATTATATTGTTATTGTTATATTGTTATATATTTCATCTACTAATATCAATCTGATGACACAGTGTTAATAATTATTGCTTTATACAATCTGTGTTTAAGAAGTTTAATAGACATTTCACCAAGGAAGACATACAGATGGCCAAGAGGCACATGAAAAGATGCTCAACATCACTAATTATTAGAGAAATGCAAATTAAAACTACAATGGGCTATCACCTCATGCCAGTCAGAATGGCCATCATCAAAAAATCTAGAAACAATAATGCTGGAAAGGGTGTGGTGAAAAGGGAACCCTCCTGCACTGTTGGTGGGAATGTAAATTGATACAACCACTATGGAAAACAGTATGGAGGCTCCTTAAAAAACTAAAAATAGAACTACCATATGACCCAGCAATCCCACTACTGGGCATATACCCTGAGAAAACCATAATTCAAAAAGACATGGGGCTTCCCTGGTGGTGTAGTGGTTAAGAATCCGCCTGCCAACGCAGGGGACATGGGTCCGAGCCCTGGTCCGGGAAGATCCCACATGCCGTGGAGCAGCTAAGCCCCATGCACCACAACTACTGAGCCTGCACTCTAGAGCCCGAGAGCCACAACTGCTGAGCCCGAGTGCCACAACTACTGAAGCTCATGCACCTAGAGCCCATGCTCCACAAGGAGAAGCCACCGCAATGAGAAGCCCACTCACCACAACAAAGAATAGCCCACACTCGCCTTAACTAGAGAAAGCTTGTGCACAGCAACAAAGACCCAACACAGCCAAAAATAAATAAATAAATAAAAATAAAAAAATAAAAAAAAAAAGAGAGAGATATGTACCACAATGTTCATTGCAGCACTATGTACAATAGCCAGGATATGGGACCAACCTAAATGTCCACGACAGATGAATGGATAAAGAAGATGTGGCACATATATACAATGGAATATTACTCATCCATAAAAAGAAACAAAATTGAGTTATTTGTAGTGAGGTGGACCTAGAGTCTGTCATACAGAGTGAAGTAAGTCAGAAAGAGAAAAATACCGTATGCTAACGCATATATATGGAATCTAAAAAAAAAAAAATGGTACTGATGAACCTAGTTGCAGGGCAGGAATAAAGAGGTAGACATAGAGAATGGACTTGAGGATGTGGGGTTGGGAGGGCAAAGCTGGGGTGAAGTGAGAGTAGCATGGACATATATACACTACCGAATGTAAAATAGTTGGCTGGTGGGAAGGAGCAGCACAGCACAGGGAGATCGGCTAGGAGCTTTGCGATGACCTAGAGGGGTGGGAGAGGGAGGGTGGGAGGGAGGCTCAAGAGGGAGGGGATATGGGGACATGTGTATGCATATGGCTGATTCACTTTGTTATACAGCAGAAACTAACACAGTATTGCGAAGCAATTATACTCCAATAAAGATCTATTAAAAAAAAGAAGTTAAGGGAAGAAATGTGAAAAAATATGCTTTTAGAGTATTTACTATTTACCTACGTACGTACCATTCTGGCTCTTCATTTCTTTTTGTTTGTCTGAGTTATCATCTGTGTCATTACACTTTAGGCTGAAGGATTTCCTTTTAACATTTTAAAGGCTCTTTTCCTCTCCTCCCAAGAACTGCAAACAGATGAATAAGTTCATCAGGAACCTCTCACCAAGGGTAAATAGAGAGACTTGGCCAAGAAGACAGGCCAGCTCTTAGCCTGGAGATCAAGGTCGCTCCCTGTGTTTAGGGGGAGCTTGATTATGACCAGATGGGAGAATCTTTAAGTGGAATACAAAGTAGGAAGCTGACCAACAACCTAAATCCTAGGTTTGGGGATGCTACATTCAAAGTGAATCTTGTCATGCTCAAACGGGATATGCTTGCTTGTATAACTTGTTTCAAGAAAATAAATAATTCCCTGTGATTGATGATGATTCTGCCCCATCAGGTAAATATGAACAGACAGCCCATGGTTTACTGGCTCAATTTGTACTGTAGGTCGACATCTCAAACCCATGACTGAATTTTATAAGAATGTTGTCAAAGTATTTGATCCAGACATCTAAGGAACCAAAACAGTGTATTTCAAAAAGCATACTTTGAAAATCGTCTATGTGGAGGAACTAAATTATGTAGTAACCAAAAAGAGACAACACATTCAACAAAGAAAAAGGAAAACAAAATGTAACAGTGTGCTGCTTCATTTTTGCATCGTTTACAATAAACAAAGCTAAGAGTGAAAAGAAGAGAGGACACTTGTCTTGACGAGACACAGAATTGATTCTCCTGCACGGCTTTCCTCTTAAGAAGAAGTATTCAGAGTTGTGGTTCCACTAATGGTGACATTATCCATGAGTGCCTTGCTTGGTACTCACATGCTTTGAGGGCTGACTCTATTATTAATCATCTTGAATGTCATCATTACTGTTACCAAGGCATACAAAGGGTTTGTTTTTAAGTTTCAGGAGTTCTTTTTTAAATCTTTGACTCTACATTTTTCTTGGTGACACTTTCTTATTTCTTTGAAACTTATATTCTTCTCTTTTATTTTCTGAGAAGTGTCATAAAGTATTTTATGTCTGCTAACTTTTCCATGATGTTGGAAAGCTGTAAAGTTTGGTGAAGCTGACATGAATCCCTTCTTAATCATTTTAGACATTTCTATAATAACGTGTATATTAATTTCCCACTCTCTTGACTCACTGTACTTTAGAAATATTCCTTTCAGGTTAGTGGGTGTTAGTCTCATTTTGTGGTGGGAGAAAAGAGTACAGAGGAGTTTGACAGCTATTTTAATAAATGGGAAAATTGGGGGTATGTGTATGTGTGGGGTGAGCTTAATGAAGGTTTTTCATGAATTCTACTGCATGAGGAGGTAGACCCACCAAAAATGATGGATCATGGGCTTACAACTTTTACTACTTGTGGAAGAGGCTTCAGGAGCCCTGGGGCTGGATGGATATTTGTTGAGGGCAGCATACCTTCTCTTTTCCTAGGGGTTCTGTTGGATTTTGTACTAAGAGTTCCCCAGAGTCTTAGTGCCCAGAAAATTAGCTAAACTGATTATTTTCCCCCCATTTCAGTGTTATATTCTATCTTATGGTAGACATTACTACAGAAGCTTACAACCTACCGAACAGCAAATTCTATTAGTGCCCTGTTGGAAATAGACTACTTAGAATCCTGACCCTATGGCTCCACCAAATATACATCATCAAACAAAGATACATTTAACAAGGGAGTAAAGTTGGGTGTATATGATATATTACTTCACAGGACTTAATAAACATTCATTTGTAGACTGTTCATTTTTTGCTAAAGCTGGTATGGTTGGCTTGCTCTCTGAGAAAATGCCAGACTATTGATGACTTTTCCAAAAAATGAAAAATATTTATTCATTTAACAGGTATTTTTTAAAAAAAATATTGAAGTAGAGTTGATTTACAATGTTGTGTTAATTTCTTCTGTACAGCAAAGTGACTCAGTTATACATATATATATATATTCTTTTTCATATTCTTTTCCATTATGGTTTATCATAGGATATTGAATATAGTTCCCTGTGCTATACAGAAGGATCTTGTTGTTTATCCATCCTATATAAACATAATAGTTTGCAACTGTTAATCCCAAGCTCCCATTCCTTTTTTCCCCTACCCCTTCTCCCCCTTGGCAACCACAAGGCTGTTCTCTAGGTATGTGAGTCTCATTTAACAGGTATGTACTGAGCTTCTATTATTTGTGTCAAGTACCATGTTAGATGCTGCATCTCTAATCGTAAACTAAACAGACAAGCTCGGTTTTCTCATAAAGCTTTCATGCTTGTGGGGGAGATAAATAATAAAATAATTACACAAATAAATAATTGTATAGTGTAGACATATGAAGTTGTGTGAAGGTATAAAATCAGGACCAAATACTGGTCTGGTCTAGAGGCTAAGGGAAGACTTCAGCACTAAAGAGGGGTCTGTGGTGGAAGCAAGTGATTCAGGAAGAGGGAGTGGGTGTACAGACCACCCGTGGCCCAGGAACCCTCACCCCCCAAAATCTAAGATGGCACAGTGGGAAATACAAGGGGCAGAAATGTAACAAATGAGGCTAGAACTGGAAGGCAGATGAAAGATACTAAAAGGTATAAAGGGGATCTGTCTTGAGTAGAACTCCCAGCCTCTACAATTTGAGAAAATAGTTTCAATTTTGAATCACCAGTTAGACAGGCAAATTCTCAGCAGAATTTTCAATAATTGAGACTCTCTCTCGTTTGGGAATACTAAAATCAGTGATTTGAGCATTGTTGTACATGACTCAAGAAATATCCCTAATATCCACTGCAGGGGGAAAAAAAGAACAATTTTGCCTTTTAGTGTGGTGCTGTATTATCCATTTCTGGATGCAAAGCCAATTGTTTGTCAAATTAAAGGCTATTATCATCAGCAGTAGTATTACCACTTGGAAATGATCTATCACCTTGGTTGTAGGGCTCTGGCGTAACACTAGAGAATAACAGTTTTCAGATTCCAAAGGCTTGTGATAAAAATAGTTTGGTAGATTTAAACATTAGCTTTAGAAATAGAAGTATAAACAGAGCAAATAAGCTATTTATCTTCTGTTCTTTCCTGCTGTGGCTATTAGCGAGCATTAATGTTAGAAAAGTCTGAACACATACATTCCAGTAGGCATAGCTTGGTGATATCATCTTGGTCTCCATAACAAGAGAAAAGTTATATAAAATGAATTGTTGTTTGTAGATGGGGTAGAAGCTAAAGCAGTTTCTGTGGGAGTCCTTGTACCCATCAGTTGCCTAGACAAGGTAGCTAAAGATGATTTTTATTTTCTTTTAATAATTCAATGAAAGTAGTAAGGAAACTTAAATGTGGCTCATAATATTGGGTCATTACATGGTAATTTGCCCCGATGTCTTTGATAAATTTGTTTCATCTTTAATGTTAAGCAAAATTTATCCTTCCTGTCTCCCATTAGGGAAGTTCAGGAGAAACCCCTCTCCTCCACCCTCACCACCAGTGCCACACTTGGAAGAATGATTTCATGGACATGGATGGGGGGACATGAAATGTGCCCTTTTCAGGAAGCCATTGCTGGTTGCAAGACTCTCGGTTTAATCTGGATGGAGAAAAACTGAGTGTTGCGTGAAACTCTTTGACTTCCCCTTGTGGTGGACTGTGTCCCCCTGGATTGGTTCTGACCCTTTGGGGACCTCTGTGCATTTTGGGGGTGGGGCTTTCATGTGTCCATTTTGTGGGTCACAGGTCTCCTCCAGGGGACCTCGAGGCACTGGCTGAATGGTGATGTCTGACAACGGGCCCGTAATGTGTGTGGCTGGGCTCATTTGAGGCTGGGTCTCACTCTTGCGCTCACACTCCCCTCAGCCACCTTGCCCTTCCAATCCCAGCACACACCTTTCCCTAGTATCTAGTAACAAGGAGCCTTGTTTTCTGTTTTCAGATCCTACGTATGGTGCACATGCATTTGTCTCATCCCACAAAATGCACCGTGTACCCACTTCATAATACAAAATATTATTGAGCACATATGTGCCATGCATTTGGACAAGATTTTACAAGCATTTTCATTCGACGCTCTCAATAACCCCACAAGGCAATGTTACTGTCCCTCTTTTACAGACAAGGAAACTTAGGCAAGAGAGATGAAACAACTTGACAGCTATGAGGAAGTAGGAGAACCCAGATTTGATGCCAGGCCGGTCAAGTTCAGAGCCTCAGCCCTTAACCATGTGACAGTACTGCCACATTGAGCAAAGGCTGTCTACTGCATCAGCAATGAGTACTTACTGAGCGTCTTAGTTTCTGCTTAGGGGAGAAATAGAACTTATACAGCATAAAATCTCTCAGGAACTCACATCTGGGCTTCTTCCAATAGGCCCAAGGAGAAGGCAGGGTTGGCACGATGAAGGGGAGCCCGTGTTTCCAGTTTCCCTGTTTCCAGCCCTTGTTTTCCTTTTCACGAGGTAAGAAAATCACAGAGCAGAGCAGTGTTGTAGAGAAGCTGACGAGAGGAACTGAGAGATGCAGCACCGAATATTGCTCCATTTTTCTTTTCTCCACTATGGTACTTAAGCAAATGGAGAAGAAAAAGAGGGTTCTGGGTTTCAGAGTGAATAGATTTAGTGTGGAGTCGTCATGATGGAAAATCCACAAGGAACGGAGGAAGGAGGAAGCCTTTAGGATCTGGTCTCCATTCTTCTGGCCAACAGTGCAGACTTGAGCAGTTCAACACCGGCCTCCGTGCCACCTTTAAGTTGGGATAAGAAAAACAGTGAGCCAGAGAACAGAGTGGTGTTTGCCAAGGAAGAGGGGCTTGGCGGAGGGATGGAGAGGAAGGCTGGGGTTAGCAGATGTGAGTGTTTATATAGAGAAGGGATAAACAACAAGGTCCTACTGTATAGCACAGGGAACTATCTTCAATATCCTGTGACAAACCATAATGGAAGAGAATATAAAAAAGAATGTATATATGTGTATAACTGAATTACTTTGCTGTACAGCAGAAATTAACACAATGTTTCAATAAAAACAAACAAACAAAAAAACCCCAAACAAGTAAGCAGCAAGAAGCTCATATCTGTACCAGACCCGTTTTTGAGGCCCCTCTAAGCCTATGAGTCCATGAATTTTAAAAGCAGACAGGACAGCCACTTGAACACATTTCTAAAGGCTAAAGACCAAACCAGGTGAACAAAAGGCAGAGAGAACAGAGTGTTCTTGTTGCCCTATACTACATAATCCCTTTTCCATATGCATGTACAATTAAAATGAACTTAGTTTTAAAAAAGAGCATCAATCATTTTGGAAGAACTAGGGCACAAGAACTTTTCCTGATAGGGAGGGCGACTGGGGGCTAGTTGCCGCTCATGAGGGAAACAAACTATGATGGTCACGGGTGACTTGCCTGCTGAATATTCCTCCCATTATCTCCCGATTGCTCATCTGTAATTTCAAATATCATTAAGCTTTCCATGGCAAATTAGCTTCCAATTATTCCTGGTCTATCTGAGGCCACAGCATGTCTGCTCAGACAGGACTGTCAGCACCGTTTGATGAAACAAGATGCAAACAAGCCATCGAATTGAGTGTGGTTATCATTGCCTTTCTTAGGAGCAGAACGCAAAGGTAGCAGAGACTGTATATCCTTCCATGACTGTTTTTGGCATGTGCCCCAGAGGGTCCGGCTAAGTGATGTTCTTGGTTGCGTCGAGCATTTCTGGGCTTGATACCCGCAGTGGTGAAGTCATCTTTTGACCTGATTACAGTTAGAGCTGATGCTATTTTGTGAAAAATAAGGCTCAAGATATCTATGGCAATGGTCCTAGTCAGTTCCTCCAGTTTCTTCAAAGTAACTGCCCCTTCAGGACTCCACCAAAAAGAATCATCAGTGAATTTAAGCTTGTTGCATGAGTAACAGCAAGGAAACAGCTATATTGATCTCCACCATTTCACTCAGGTTCCACCATGTGGCAGGACAGTTAGAGGGCCAAGCCATGGAAGACCTGCTTCTACCACGGCTCCTTGCTTTATTTATTCAATTAGTCTGGGGTTGTCCCATGTTGTGCTGGCCCAGATTTTGAATTTCATCACAATTTTATGTGTTCCAGACAATGAGTGAATATAAATATATCACTGACAATGAGACATATTGTCACAAGCAAGAAGAATAAAAGAAAGGAAGAAAAGAAGGAAGAAAAAAGATAAAAAGCACTTTGTCAATATACAATAGCAATAAATGAGCATGCTGCTGTTATAAAAGGTTTATAAACCTACCCTTACAAGTTTGCTGTCAATGCTTTTTAAGGCTTGGATTTGAAATTTTACACAAAAACTTATACTATAATTCAGTAATTACATTCAGTCTGAAAAGTGGAATTTGTCCTTTTACCACATACTGGAAAACAAATATCATTATGTATGCTTTTGGAATATACACTTATATATTTAGAATTTGTGGTGATTTAGGAACTGGTCTGAAATTTTGCTGTCTTTCAGGGGATAAACAGATTCTTCATTCTGTGTATAAGCCCTCGAATATTACTTTTTCTGTTGGCCCAAAATCATTGGCAGTATTCTCAGGAAATGTATGTGTTTCCTTGGGCTTATTTGTAGTGAATAATCCATCTGTCTGCATCCCAGGTGATGAGATGCTGAAAAGATGTGGAGAAAGCAAAGTGAGATCAAAAAGAGAAGGGGGTAGAAATGAGTCAGCTATAAGGCAGCAGTAGATGTGAGAAAGCAGTGGAGACCTCTGTCTTGTGAGGATCATTGTAGCTTGTACTATTGATGCTGAAAACTCAGCCTCTGTGCACCAGTGCCAAATCTAATCTCGGAGACAGAGCTTTGGGTGAAGTAGAAAAGAATAGCTTTATTGATTTGCCAGGCAAAGGGGGATACAGCGGGCTAATGCCCTCAAAACTGTGTGTCCCAACCCAGGAGGATTTGGGGAGGAGTTTTACAGCAATGGTTCAAGGGTGGGGTTGCTGATCAGATTATAGTGTGTGCAGGGCCTGCGCTCCTTTAATCTGGCCTCAGGTGGTCTCCTGATGAGCTTCTCTCCTTCTGGAGGTTATCAAACTGTGACCTTCTCTCTGGAATGAAGAATGCTTCATCAAGTAGTTAACATCTTCATTTGTTGGGGGTTTTAGTTCTGCAGAAGAGCTCAAAGATATTGTTATGTGTACCCCTTGAGGGGGAACCAGGACCTGCCCCAAGGCTGCACTGTTGTTTCTTGGCTGTTCTACCCTTGTCTCTGCATCCCCTCCCTTCCCTGATCAGCAACTGTTTGAACCTGCCCTTTGGAACTCAGGGAAGGTCATGGAGGCTGGAGTCTGTTCCCTACAAACAAGAAACGGGGGACACAGAAAGACTTCCATGCCCAGGAGCCCTAAAGGGTGCTGCTCAGTTTCACTGTCACAGGTTCTAGAGAGGGGAGAGAGAAAGATGTGCACATTTGAGCATTGACTACAGTGAGGCTGCTTTGTGTGTATCTTCTCATTTAATTTTATCATCACACCATGAAAGGTAGCAAATTTTTCTTATTCCATTCTATAGGACAGGAAATAAGCTCTGTGAGATTATGTAACTTCCCAGGAGTTGCACAATTAGGAAGGAAAAGAAAAAGGTGGGATTTGAACTCAGATCTATCTGACTTCATCTCCATGCTCTTGTGGCAGAGGTTATTGCCCAAAGATGGCCACAACAAAATCTCTCACCTCAGGAGCTCCTTTACAATATTGCAACTTGCAACTTGCTCATGGAGAGGTGGTGCCCAATTCCCCACCTCTAGAATCTGGGCTGGCCTAGGACTCTGTCATAACCAGTAGAGTAGGACAGAAGTGACCCTTAGAGACTTCCAAGGCTACATCAGAAAAGGCCCAAAGACCATGCAGCTTCTGCCTGGTTCTCTTTGAAATCAAGCAGGACCCTGTGGGGCTCCTGGGCATGAAAGCCTTTCAAACAGTTGCTGATCAGGGATGGGAGGGGATGCAGAGACAAGGGCAGAGCAGTCAAGAAACAACAGTGCAGCCTTGGGGCAGGTCCTGGTCTTGGTTCCCCCTCAAGGGGTACACGTAACAATATCTTTGAGCTCTTCTGCAGAACTAAACCCCCCAACAAAGGAAGATGTTAGCATTCTTCATTCCAGAGAAGGTCACAGTTTGGTGACCTCAGGAAGCTCATCAGGAGACCACCTGAGGCCAGATTAAAAGAGCAGGCCCTGCACACACCCTGATCCTTATCAGCAACCCCACCCTTGAACCACTGCTGTAAAACTTCTCACCACATCCTCCCAGGTTGGGACACAGTTTTTGAGAGGCATGAGCCTGCTGTGTCTCCATTTTCCTGGCAAAGCCATAAAGCTGTTCTTTTCTACTTCACCCAAAACTCTGTCTCTGAGATTTGATTCGGCACCTGTGCACAGGGGTCGAGTTTTTGGCATCATCTTGGGACAAAACCAAATGCCAAGGTAGAAGTCTGATGGCCCCGAGGCACCATGTTGACAGGCTGTGTTAGACACTTCTGTCAACAGCCCTAGCCAAGTCCAGACCACTGGCCGTGCCTGCCAAGGCACACAGGTGTGTATCTGAAGCTGTCTTGGATTCTCCAGACCAGCATGGCTACCCCCTGAGTACTACTGAGTGACCCTAGTCAACACTAGGAGCAGAAAAGCCTGGCCAAGACCTGCCCGCATTCTTGACCCACAGGATCCTGAGGTATCATAAACGTAGGGCAGTTTGTAACAAAGCAGTGGTAGGGAACGCCCTTTGCCCTAAGACAAGACAAATAGAGAAACAGAAAAATGATCCCCACCTTAGTGCTGGGGGAAACTTGACAGCTTCCTGAGGCTAGTTAGAAGCTGGCTGAAACTGATAAAAAGAGTTTTCAGGAGGCTGGGTAGAAAAGGACTTGGGCTGAGTACAAGCTGGTGGAAAAATCTAGGCTAAAATGCAACTGTAAACAAAACATTATATTTTTGCACTAACTCTAAATCTTGTCTGCAGTCACTTCTCTGCTCCAGTAATCTTCCCCAGCTCTAAACTTACACAGTTACCTAAAGTCAGCTCAGTCATTTTCCCCTTTTCCTTAAAATACTCTGCTGACTCACCCATGTCAACAGAATACAGTCTAAAGTTCTCACCTTGTCAGGTCAGACTCCCCCATCTAGTATAAAAGCTAAAAGTAAGGGGTTTGGAATCAGAAAGGCTTGGGAGGGCTAAACTTCCAACCAGAAAACCTTGTTATCTGTTAATGTATTTGTGTGGTCTGTTTCTGGGTATGTGGCATTTACTATGACCAAGATAATGTTTTCTGGAATAATGTGATTTTTCTATGAAAGGCATCTTTATAGACAGATAACTCATGCTGATGCTTTATAAATTTTCTTTGATTTCTCAGTAAATGTCACTGTTGGTCACCCTTTCCACACATAATTTAAGGCCTAGCTGAGATCTCAAACAGTTATTTGTAGAATTTGCTCAACCAAAAATTAAAAATTAAGGGGTAGGGGTTTGGGGGAAGGATAGAGTGGGATTAGCAGCTGTAAGCTTTTATGTACAGAATGGATAAACAACAAAGTCCTACTGTATAGCACAGAGAACTGTATTAGTATCCTATGATAAACCATAATGGAAAAGAATATTAAAAAATATGTACATATATGTATAACTGAATTACTTTGCTGTATAGCAGTAATTAACACAACATTGTAAATCAACTACACTTCAATAAAAAAATAGTATAAAACTTAAAAATTGCTAGAGGAAGTTTCCTGCACGATTCAGGGTTATATTTTTCTTCCCTGTCCCTTGAAGAAGTACATTATCCAAAGCACCTGAAAAAGTCCTCAGGCCTGCAAGTGCTATGATATTTGTAAGGGTGAGGAATTTTGTCCTCCAAATTATTATTATGGACTTATTATTGGTAGAGATGGAAAAGGCAGTTGTCGAGTTTGTCAGGGGACCTCCTCATCTTTCACCATAATAGAAAAGTCCGTCTGTGCTCACTGTGTTTGATAAGCGGTGCCTCTGTGGAAGAAGTGGTGGTACTTCAGTGGCGCCAGACTTTGCTCAGTGGCAATATGGTAAGGTGAAACCGTAGTGGTGAGAAAGTGTGGATTTTTCAGCTGCTGGGCAGGAATGCTCGGCCTTGGGGGTGGTTTGAGGTACACGCCCAGGTTAACACTGTAGATCTTCTGCAGGGGTCTCATCAGAGGACATGAACCCAAGAGCATGAGTCTGGACATTGGGCTTGCTCTTCACCTCACTCTTTTCCCCAACCTCGGTCTTTACGATTTTTGATTAACTTTTAGGATCTGAGGTATTATTCTCAACCACACTTGAACTTGGTATCTTCTTTTTATTGATTATAGGTGACTCTGGCCCATATTCTACTTTTCTCTCATATGCCAGGTTCTGAGAGGCCGACATATCATGGTGTTTGAGAGATTTGTCTTTGGATTAAACCACTTGGGTTTGATCTCAGCCGTGGCTTTTGTTTTACTATCTTGGGCAAATTATTTACCCTCTCGGAGCATCATTTTGTAGCACTTGAAAAGTGATTTTAAAAAAATGTACCTTCACAAGGAGTTGTTATGGGGGTTAAAGATAGATACTGTGTGTTAAGTGCTAAAAATAACCTTTCTTATTGTTGCTGTTGTTAAGTGCTTCTAAGTACATACTATTGGCCCATCTTCTATTTTCAACTTTGCCATTCTAACTCTGCCTTACCAACCTCAAGGGGTCCCAACCTGTTTCCCTGCTAATTGCCCAAGATGGGGTAGTTTTAATAATAATGTGTTAGTGCAAATGTACTATTCAATATTTGCTACTCTTGTATGTAGAAGAGCTCTCTCATAAAAGAAAAGCGTGTAGAAAATAAAAACCCTAGAAGAACTAAAGCAGTGTTAAAAATAGGTGAAGCGATTTCACCATGCATTGACGATAGATCGCGTCGACTGTTATTCTGTATGTTTCCTGAGGGCAAGGATCATGTCTGTCTTGTTCATTCCAGTATCCTTACCACCTCATTCAGTGTTTTGCAGGTAGAATGCCCTCAGTAAATATTTACTGAGTGAAGGAACAAATTGCCCGTATGTTGGAAGGATTGTCCCAATATCAGCAGTGTCGTCTAAGAAAATGGCTCTGGTGATCCAATTCACTTTCCCTTTCCTCCCTCCCTCCCTCCATCTCTTACTCTTTCGTCTTCCTGAGACAGCTGGAAACAGTGTGGGATGTTTAAAGTCTTTCCTTCAGTTCACGCTCTGTTGTTCCCACCCTTAGGGTATCATCAGAAACACAGCTTCAGTCTTGGGATTCATTTTTAAAAAGCCTATGAGCCATTGGAATACTTCAGGGGTAAGAGAAATTTCGAACGGAAGAGCTGAGTCTTTGGGTGTGTGATACAGCAACATTTTTCAAACAGCAGTGGAGAAGCTTGGTCAAAGTTCAGGTTTGCAAACCTGTTTCCCTTGGCATGAAGAATAACATGCTGATAGACCAGAGAAGCTAGAAACAGGTGAGGAACAAGAAACACAGTCCATTAGAATTATGACAACAGGAGAAGGACCCTGTAGGAAAATAATGCGGAGAATGTTTTGCTGACTATTTTTATACCAAATTGAGAAACATCTTCTGTCTTGCAAAGAAGGGATTCTTGTGACCTCTGTTGTAAGTATCGCAGTACCTGGGCATCTTTCCCTGGATATTTTGAGTAGGCTATTCCTTCACCATCACAAGAAGACTCACAACTGTGGAGTGTCTTATGAGGGAAGGCTATGAATCCTTCATTCTGTTTTTTAAATTTTAATTATACAGTCTCTCAGGATGACCCTGCTTCTTGTATAACCTCAGTCTACATTCTAGAATCAGCATCTAGACCGTGGATGTTGGCCTCCTCAGTGTAAGCACAACTAGGGATGTGGGGGGCTGTGCATTTTCCATGCCTCAGTGGTCATAGGCCAGTGCTACCTGCTTGTCTGTCATGGTGTTTATCCGTCTATCCTAAGTCAGACTGTTGACCTAAGTATCCCAGGTGGCTCCTTTATTAGCACAGATTAGGTGATTCTGTCATCCTGCTAATGTCTTCTCTTGAGCCGTCACAACTGTCCATGCCACTAAAACGCTGCCAGCAACTGGTATGTTGGAATCTCACAGTGTATCATCCAATAAATCACAGACTTTGTGTGCTGAGTGAGCTAACATAGCTTTGGGTAGAAACAGCAAAGTTGTTGATTGCACTTCTGTACTTTGAGTCTCTGATTAGTGCTGCTGATAAGTACATGTTCAGAGATCCTAAAAGTTTATCAAATGTCTCAGTCTAAACTGAAGTGAGCCTGAACCTTTCCCCCCTGGATGTTTTCTCATCTCCTTGGAGTATTTTGCGCAGTGGGTCTGGAAGCCTGAAGAGGCATGGTTTACCGGAGAACTAGGGGATGCCAGGCCCCTTAAGTACAAGGAAATCAGAAAAGCTGCACGAAAGCTGAAGCCCAAAGGCTGAAAGAGAAATGACAAGATCTCACAGTCAGGATGAAGCTCAAATGCACGTCTGGACCCCAGTGCAGAGGGTCTGGACCCTGGGGTAGCAGGTGTTGCCCTCACTGTAGTGGGTCTGGACCCCTCAGTGTAGCAGGTCTGGGGCCAGACTGCTTGAGTTTATATCCTGACTCTGTCCTTGGCTGTGTGGTTTTGGTCATATTATTAAGCTCTCTTTACATCAATTTGCACATTCATGGAGAAAATTTTTTTAAAATTAAGTGATAGATATGTATGTAATATACGTGTTAGCTGCTAGTGTTATTTTTACTACTACTACTGTTATTATTACTGTACCCAGGGGTAAAACCAGACACCTGTGATTCGGTTCAAGCCCCTTTGCTCCTCAGGTATGGCCCATCCACCAGCAGCCTCACCTGGGAGCTTGTTATAAATGCAGAATCCCAGGCCCCACCCTGTTCTCCTGATTCAGAATGTGCTCTAACAAAGCCCTCCGGCTGCTTCCTGTGCACAGTGAAGTTTGCAAAGCCCTGGTCTTGATCAGAGAACAGGTGGACAGAAGGGCATAGGTGTGGGGTGAGGGTTAAAGGATTTAGATCAGTGTCCTCGTCTAACACTGGTTCATCTTTCAGGCTGACAGGTGCCGGCAGAGGGATGGTTTGCCCCGGTTTCCTGCAGGGAGAGGCACGGGAGGGGTGATGAGGGCTCATAGCGCAAGTCCTGGGGGCCCGCAGCTTGCTTTTCTCTTCGACTCTCACGCTTCCTTAGGAATGAAATGAAAAGCTCTCATGATTGGAATCCTCGAGCGGGGACAGCCCACCACCCGTTCTGAATCCCACACATCCATTTTGAGATACAGCTGACCAGGACCTGGGTGAAGATCATAGCTGACTGTTTCCCAATCATGCTTGAGAAAAACAAAATGTCCTTTCTCTTAAATTCTCCACCATTTTCCTCTGAGCTCACTAGAGGATTCATGATTAGAAAAGATAGGATGCTGTCTAGAAAATCTTTGCTGCTGCAAAATATATCCCTGCCCAAACCAAAAAATGCTGCAGCAGTTAATGAAAGAACACAGAAAGTAAGCCACACAGTATCGCTGAACTGTGGCCTCCCCTCCCACTTGTTGTGCAAGGATCTCACCAGTGGAGAAGTGGGAGGGGGATGAGGTATCTGAATCTCCCCGCCCCCACCCCCGCCCCCAGCCCTGCCCCTACCAGCCTTCCTCTGAAGGAAGACATTGTTCAGCAAATTAAACAGGTGAACAAGATTTTTAAGAAGAACGTTTAAACTGCGCGATAGAACAAATTGTTTTTTAACACCCTTAAGCAGCTGTTGGAATCATCAATTTACATGCAAATAATGAATATGTTAATTGCGAATCTTTCTCTCCTAGTCATTAAAAATAGGTTTCCTTTGGGCCTTCTAAAAGCTCACTGTTATTCTGCTCTTAGTTACTGTATATACTTGGCTACTCATTTAAAAATCTTTAAAATATATGTATTTTTGCTTATTGGGTTAGGTCTTCCACACCCTTGTAGTTGAGTTTATGAGATTCTAGTACATGAAAGCAACTAGAAAGTTGGAAATAAATTTTAAAATCCACTGTCCTGCAAAATAATTTAACCAGTGTACGATTTTTTCACTAGACTTCCCACATTTTCCTGGTTCATCCTGGTTATAATGTATCCTGTGGAAGTAAACAATAAGAACCCAGAGAATTACAATATTATTGCTTTGGGTCATAATTGCAATTATTACTGATATTCCTATGCTCTCAGAGTGTAATTTATTTTAGGTGTAACCAATTTCTTTTGGATCCTGAACCCGTGGGGCTTATTAATCCGAAGGGCTAATTTGCATTAATATGAATGGGAATACTGATTATTTCTGAATTTTTCATCACTTATTAATGTTTATCTAAGTACAACTGCTTCCTTGAAAACATCAGACATAGCATTTCTTTTATTTGTTTTGTACGTGAGGCAGTTCCTACACTTTATAAAAATTAAAAGTAAGCCTAAGAAAACTCGAGAAAACAGAGGTTAACAGGCACCTATGTAAGGTGGTGTTGAGGAGAAAGAATTTTCCTCTGCCTTCAAAGGTTTTTTCAGCTGGTCTAATAATCATATCAACAGAAGACAGAGTAACAGGGGAAAGACAAACTTAATTTCGTATGTACGGAAGCCCACATACGTGAGCTTCAAAGACAGAAAGGTAAAATGTGGTGTATATGCCACCCTGAGCTAAGGGATGTGACGGGGGGCCTGGGGCTTCAACAGGTAGGGGGAGAGTGGAGTTCACAGGAGAAAAAGAAGAGCAGAGGTTGGGTAATTAGCTGTTTGCCCTGCAGATAAAATGTATCTGTGCTAATAATTCTCATTTGGGGAAAGACCGCCAATTTAAATTCTTCTGTGTAGTTAGGGAGGGGTATATGTTTCTCTTGAGCCCACAGGGTCTCGATTGCCTTTAGCTCAAAATAATCCACGTGCAAAGATGGCACATTTTGGGAGGCTCCTTCTGAACCCCAGCAGTGGTGACCTCAATTAGGTTCTGAGTATGACTGTAAATTAAAAGTGACTAAAGAAATAAAACGAAGTCATCTTGGATTACATGGTCATATCATCATCCATTTTTAATCCTTGATTTAGAGCTTTGAGTAGGAAACCCCATAGGTGCTAATAAATTATATTTGTAAGAAACTTGACGTGGCCTGATTTTTTAAATTCAACTAGGAATGTCACCAAGTGACCATGGTGGTGACAGAATTCTGAGCTGTGACAGTAATGTAGATAATTTAATGATTTAGGTAAAATCAACTTCTGGAAATAATTCAATGATTAAGATCTTATCCAGCTTTGCACAAAATCTAATCATGTATTTATAATTTCAAAATGTATCTTTATATAATAATTAACAAATAACTGATTTTAAAATATCAGAGAATGAAAAACATAAAAAAAAACTAAAATTGTTTCTTACTTCGTTTACACTAAAATTTGTCTCCAAAAATGACTCCGTATTCAACTCAAGCCCCTTGCAAATGTGTTAATGAGCTCTCCTGACCCCTTTTCCTTGTCAGGATTAGAGAGGTTTCCACTGTTTCATTTTTTTCTTAAGCCAATTAAGTATCACTTTGGAGAGTGGGCTAAACATACTGTTTTTGGATCCTCATCAGTTTAGTCTGCAGATTCTATTTCTTGCAAACTAACATTTTTTTGTGACTTTCTTTACAGCTCTCTCTAAATTCCCCTTTTTATGTTTTTTTTTCTACCTTTGCTCCTCATGTAGAAAATAAACTAGCTTTCAGCGTTGTCTTAAGTTTCAAGCAATTAAGGATATTTTAGTAACAAGCCACTCTCTCCTAATTTGTCCTTAAAAGCCTCTTTCTTCCCCTTCCCTCACCTTTCTCTTTCCTTTCTTTCTTTTGTCAGCCTATTTGCACATGTGTTGTACAATCACACATAGGTTTATTGAAATTGACTATGAAAAACTAACATTTCATAACCTAGGCAAGTGCTGCAAAATATTGATCTGTAAATAAACATTGAAACTAAGTATACAGATGGATTTATCATATAGATACCAGTATAAAGGATATTGGGTAACACAGTGAACAGTATCTTGACTTAACAAATTTGTAAAAGGTGTGAAAATATTGTGCAAACAACTTGTTGTTCTAGTGACCTTATAAGAACATAGGTTATACCATTCAATGTTAGCTCAGTAAAAATATTTTAGATATGGCTGATGGTCTAATTTAATAAGGGGATGAGACTTGAGAAATCAAGTATGTATCTTAAGCAAGTATTCAGCAAATTGAATGAAATCATAATCACATTTTCTAATACATGTCTAACAAGCCAAATCAGAGTATTTAATTGATCTTAGAATCTCTTCTGAAATTACTAACAGAAAAAAATAACATGTTGCTACCAACATAGTATCAGGGTACTTACCCCATGCATACATACATGTATATTCAGTGTGAATATAAATGTACATAAACTGCAGTGTGGTATATAAATGTATACTCCTGTCAGAATTAATATGATAAACAATGTCTTTTCTTGCAACTAAAAATAAGGACAAAATAAAGGGAGGAAAAATGAAATTCTCCCTGGCAAGCTGAGATTGATAATGGGGCATTAAGAAGAACAGAAAGACATTTTCAAAAAAGCAGCATGAAGTCTAGCCAGCCTAGAATTTACTGCTGATGACATATCATTTGTAATATTCTGTCTTTCATCTCTATCTGCAAGACAGACTCCTACAAACACCTTCATCTCAGTGTTGCTAAGTCAGCCAGAAAACTCTATGACTTCTTTGCACCCAATACAATTTTCCCCTATTCCTTCCCTACAGGGGTCAACAGATATGGCAAACAATTATGAAACTTAAGGTGAAAACAGAATATCCATGCAGAGCTGAGCACTTTTTACCTCTGGGGATTATTGATTTGTGCAGTGACTCCTGTCCTCGGTAAATCCCGATTTTCAATGCAGTGCAATTGTGTAAGTACAAGCCAAACTCCTGGGGCCCTTCTTCAATGAATACATACTTTACTGGGAAGCTTGTCTTTCTCCATAGGACTTCACTCTAGACAAGATGAGATTTTGAAAAAATAAATATACCAAAAGGATGAGCTAATGTCAAGGTCAAACTAGCTTTAGATTAGCTGAGGAATTGGTTTTTCTTAAAACTGGAAACCAAATTTTTATTATGGGTGGTTACATAATACTCTAAAACAGTTTCTCAGTCTTGTTACAGTTAATCTTTTGAGCTGGATTCTTTTTTTCCGTGGGTAGCTGTCTTGAGAATCATAGGACATTTAGCAACATCCCTAAGCTACACCCACTGGATGCCAATAGCACCCCAGCTGCCAGTTTTGACAACCAGTATCTCCAGAGAGTGTCACATAGCGCCTGGGGGCAAAACTGCACCTTGGTTGGGAACCACTGCTCGGAAATATTCTGTGACCTTTCTTGCAAGTTACACAGAAAATTATGGGTCACGATAGCTGGAAATCCTGTTCATCTGATCCAGGATCCCTCATGGGGCAGGTTTTTTGTTTTTTTTCTAAATATACCAAGCCTCAGTTTCCCCACTGGTATGACACCAAAGTGATCTCCAGTTCTTCTGGCCCAATATGCCTGCACTAGGCTCTTCTGATGGCGAAGCTCAGTGGGATGACAGTTCGGTTCCTTCTGGACTACGGCTGTGCGTCTCTCACAAGCAGGGCTACACACTTTTCCTGGCACCCCTCTATCTCCGGCAGCCCAGATGGGGCTCTCCCTGCTTCTACCTCTCTTTCTAAACCTGCGGATTCTCCCAGTCAGTGAACGTGGATCACCAAAAGCTCGGTATATATTGGTTAGGGTAATGCTAGCTGCTGGAAAAAATGCACCTTCAAATCTCAGTGTCCTGTTCAAACAGAAGTTTGTTTCTCATGCACATCATTGTCTATTCACATGTGTATTTCTGTTTGGCACCTGCCATGTGATCCAGGGGACCCAGATTTCTTTCATTTGGTGGTCAGTCCCAATCTTCTGTAGGTCCTTGGAGCGCTTGCTCTTAAAATGATGAATGGGCAAAGAGACCATGGGGATGGGAGGTGTGGTACACTCACATCTCAACCATCTCAGCTCAGAAGGGCCAAGTATACCCCATTCCCATCCCACTCTCCAGAACTCGGTCCCCGACCACAGCTAACTCTAAGTCAGGTTGGGAAATGGAGTCTAGCTGTGTAGCCATTTGGAAAGGAAGACTGGTTCTGGTAATAGTCTCAGCCAGACTCAACTCTTCCCATTCATCTGGTCATCCCGCTTTCTTCTGACTCTTCTGAGCCCTTGCCTAGTCTGGAAAGCAAAAAGGGCTCCACCAGAGCTCTTCTCCCTGATGACACAGATTCCCTTGCTCCAGGGAGTATCTGCTGTACTTGCGCCTCAGTTTTTGCTGGTCTCATCTGCAGTCTTGCTGCTCTCCACGTGCAGAATCAAACTCATAAACCTAGGTAGAGGGGAAAGTTGTCTTTAATCAGAAGGCCGGCAGTCTCGGGAGATGGTGGGCTCAGAGTCCCCCAAAGGACCACCTCTGAAGATTCTGCTCGGCCAGGAAAGTTTTAAAGGAAAGGAGGGAAGTAATCTCAGTTAATCACTGAGATAGGGAGTCAGAGTCATCGCCGTCCCCCACTGCCTGCAGGCTTGTCTTGCAGGCTTGTTGACTCCTTGTGGTCTTTCTCTAGATGCTATCTTGTTCACACAGTTTGTTCACTAGATTACTGAAGGGGAGGCTAGGGAAGAGATCTGGTCATCTGTTAATTACTTATTCTTCATTCCTACTTCTTTGATCTACAGAAAGAACTGACAAGTTAGGCAAGGTATTGTGTGACGAAAACATTTGAAATGTGTGCTTGGCTGGAGATGAGTAGGGCGTATCGGCGCCTGATTGAGAAGTAAGAGTCGTGTACCACAATGTTCATTGCAGCTCTATTTACAATAGCCAGGACGTGGAAGTAACCTAAGTGTCCATCGACAGATGAATGGATAAAGAAGATGTGGCACAGATATACAATGGAATATTACTCAGCCATAAAAAGAAATGAAATTGAGTTATTTGTAGTGAGGTGGATGGACCTAGAGTGTGTCATACAGAGTGAAGTAAGTCAGAAAGAGAAAAACAAATACCGTATGCTAACACATATATATGGAATCTAAAAAAAAAAAAAAAGGTCATGCAGAACCTAGGGGCAGGACGGGAATAAAGACACAGACCTACTAGAGAATGGACTTGAGGATACGGGGAGGGGGAAGGGTAAGCTGTGACAAAGTGAGAGAGTGGCATGGACATATATACACTACCAAACGTAAAATAGATAGCTAGTGGGAAGCAGCCGCATAGCACAGGGAGATCAGCTCTGTGCTTTGTGACCACCTAGAGGGGTGGGATAGGGAGGGTGGGAGGGAGATGCAAGAGGGAGGGGTTATGGGGATATATGTATATGTATAGCTGATTCACTTTGTTATAAAGCAGAAACTAACACACCATTGTAAAGCAATTATACTCCAATAAAGATGTTAAAAAAAAAAAGTTACAATGTAGCTTTGCTAAAGTGACAAGAAAAGGGGCTTCCTGCTGAGGGTGGTTTCCTTCAAAGAGCTGCTTACATAAACTGGAGTCATCTCCAAGGTCTCCTTTTCCCTTACTGTTCCCAAGCTGCAGAACAAAGTAATGGCTGCTGGAAGTGGTGATCTGTGGCTGTGAATCCTTCTATTTCTCTGACATCATTTTTACAATGATTTTTCCCACCTTTTTTAAAGCCAAACTCCTCCTTGCCTTGGGTCTCTTGACAGAATATATCTCATCCTACTTTACTTCTAAGCCAAACATTATTAAAAAGAACATTTTAACCCACTCCTTTCTTTACCTCAAAGCCTTGTTGTGGCTCTTCCATCTTTTCTTCTTCTTCTTTTTTTTTTTTTTCTTGTCAGAGTAAGAGGTGCTGCCCTTTTATGAGAACATACTTTATAAAACGGACACAGCACTGAATACTTGCTAGGACCACTTCTCACACACACACAGACACAGACTCCCAGCCCTCTTTCCCAAACAGACTTTTTCTATCCTGCAGTGTGACTCTCCTATATCTCTCTAGCCTGATGTCCTGTCCTCCTGGCACTCCACACACATTCCTGCTTCTGTATTTTTCCATCCCATCCACCACCCTTTCGAAGAGCCAGGAAGGCATTGCAAGTGTCCTTCTCCAAAAATACTCTATCCCGGGGGTTCTTCTCCTCAAACCCTGATTAATCCCGACTACTGTGCCGCTGATTTCCCACCTATTTAACCACCACTTAGTGTTATTTTGGGGTTCAAGTATACTAAGCTTCTTCTAGGGGGGATTGAAATAATTTTCACCCCTCACTCTTGTGAACAGAATGCTATGCACTCTATTTTATAACCCACAAATGTATCTGACATTTACTGAGCAAGTATCATGCGCTAGTCACTGTATTTGGTTCTGGGGATACAATGATAACTAAATCAGCTCTGGTCTCTATCTTCATCACAGGGACAATCTAAGAGTTTGCCAGACCGCCCAATTCAAACATACCCTAAACATCTATATTTCCCCACAGGCTCAGTTATGGGCTTCTGTCACTCTGCCCCTTTGTTAAAACTGTTTTCTGATAGACTTATTTCACAAACCGGTGAGAACATGGAAATTCAATGAATAAGCACAGGTCGATGCATTAATTATGAAATTTAATTCTGCTTTATCTGACCTGTCCAGTGTAATAAATAGAATTGCGGTGTATTCAAAGAACAGCAGGGATGGTGGAGCCCAATTTCACAGACAGCTTCTCAAAGTCAATTCTGTGGCTGTCCATGGCAAGGGTTATTGTATTTTAAAGAAAAATACACATAACATCTTCTCATAGTCTAATTTTCTAGTGGTAAATAAGATTTACTAAATGAAAGTAAACGTATATTATGCAAAAACGTGCAAAAGTAAATGGAACTAGAATACAGTTGTGAAGAATTACGGTGAACAGCAAAAGCAATGCAAATGTGATAGTCTATTTTTAGTCCCCAAAATACTGGAATGGATTCAGTTTGGATGGTGTCTCAGCTCTGAAAAGTCCTTTGATTAAGAAAACTGGAAATCCCCAGTCTTTGATGGGCGCTATTAGATTCTATCCTGCACTCTGAAATATGTAATTTTGTCCTGATCATAAATCTAAACTTTAAGAAAATATCTTTATATTTAAGAGAATATCTTAATGAAAGTGTAAGTACTGAGGTCTCCCTGGGTCAGTAATTTCCTCAAGTATCAAAATCTCCAAGAATATGAGCAGGAAACGTTGGGGTGATTAGGGAGATTTTATCATTTCATTTGTAATGATTCACAGGGAAAGAAAGGGGAAATCTCACAAGTAAGGAGATTAGGCAAAAATCCAATTAGGAATATAAATGACCATGATGTTTCCTTTAGCTAATCTGATAGTAAACTCAGGCCCAAGAAATTAGGAAATAGAAAATATATACACTGTTAATAAAAGAAGAAAGAAAAGAAGCAACAATGATGATTTATGCCCAAGTTCCCAGGGACTTAATAAAAATTTTGGGGGGCCTAATGAGATGATCTTTCTAATCAAGATAATCTAAGGAAAAGTGTAAGAATCAAGAAAATTAATGAACGTTTTTTAGTTTCAACACTTTATATCTAAAATTTTAAATGATAATTTAAACTGGGGAAGACAGGTTTTAAAGGTAGGATTGTTATTTCTTTTTTATTTAATTCACTGGAAAGTTAGAAAATTCGGCATTTTAGAGAATAGTTTCTGAAAACACAGAGGCAACATATAATGATGTGTAATTTTGTATAACTATATAAATATATATATACAGTTATATATTTACAAAGAGTAGATGGGTCCACCCTACTTAGGCATAAGGAAAATTCTGTGCTGATGTAATTTGCTGAATCTCTACATTTGCTCTCTCCTCCCTCACAAAGCCTAGAATATTCCATGGTGTTCTGAAGTTTTCAGAAGTTTCTGTACAACTTCTATTGTTATATTCCTTGAACATCAGTTTCACTTTATCTTCCCAGTTCATGTGTTTCCAAGAATTAGTATAGCTTCCTTCATGATTTTTGTTGTTCTTTGTTTGTTTTCTTCTCGAACTTCTTGCTGATGTCACTTTGTCTGTCATTGGCAGCCAGTCTATTCTACCTCATTTTTAAAAATAAAATTTTATTGAAGTGTAGTTGATTTATAATGTTGTATTAGTTTCTGCTGTACTGCAAGGTGACTCAGTTATACATATACATACATTCTTTTTCATATTCTTTTCCATTATGGTTTATCACAAGATACTGAATAGAGTTCCCTGTGCTATACAGTAGGACCTTGTTGTTTATCCATCCTATATATAACAGTTTGCATCTGCTAATCCTAAACTCCCAAACCTTCTCTCCTCCCCCTCGGCAACCACAACTCTGTTCTCTATATCTGTGAGTCTGTTTTTGTTTCATAGATATGCTGATTTTTGTCCTATCTACCTCCTTTTCATTGCCATTTCTAGTCTGGTATGAATGAGAAACCAGATAAGCAAGCTTTTAAAAATTGGCTCCAAATGGCAGAATTCTGCCTGAAGGCCTTGGTGCCTCCTGAGTAAATTGCACAATATTCAATGTTTTGATTTTGTGGCAGTTCTTTTGGAGGCTCAGAGATTTTTCCACTTCCTTTCTGGTTCTTGTTTCTCCCTTGGACAGGTGAGGTTGCTGGATGGATGAGGCCCAGGGACTGAGTCAGCACTCACGGTGTTTGCCTTTGTAGGAAGTACACATGGAGGGACTTGCAGCTCCTTATTCTTCTGCTTCCCTTTAATTGGTATTAATTTGACTTGAAGAGCTAGATATTTTTTTAGAGTCACTAAATTATTTTTGGTTTACTGCAGTAGTCAGGCCGGTTCCTGAATAGGTCTCAAATTTACTCATGGGTATTTCTTCTCTTATGATAACTAAAAAAATCCAACCATGAGAAATCTGTCTTTTTCCTCGTTGGTCCAAATCTATGGGGCTATTTTGTTGTTTTGTTGTTAATACCAGCTATATTAAATAAAATTCTTTCGGGGGTGAATACTTTTCTGAAGACTTTATAATGCTGTGAGGTGAATATTATCAGTATTTTTAATAATGGTAGCAGGATAGAGGCCATAGCTCACGAAACAATGTCCATTTTACTGCAGTTGTAGTAAAATAATGCCATTCTGGGATTATTTATAGAATGGACCGGAGAAGCTGTATGAGGACTTCTCTGGGTGCATAAAGAAGGATGACAAGGAAAGGACAGGTTTTCCTGGCCAGGATCACTGTGTGCTACAGGTCATCACTGAGACTGTCTAGCTGCTGGCAGTTAAATAATAAGATCAAAGGACAGACTTTCTTGACGTCACCCTTCAAATCATTGAAAATAACTGGACTGACCCTCTGATTGGCTCAGAAGAAATTCTGAGAGGTGTGTTGACCCAATTCTCTCGAGTCATTTTCTGACAATGGTTGGGTTGCTTGTATTTAATTGGATTGGAGAGATGAAAAGAGTGGAGTTATATACTTAGAACCATGTCTGCCTTGAGATGCGCTCCCCACTGACATGTGTGGGCCTGGGTTAGCCTCAGGCTGACCACTGAGAAATGATCCCAGAGTCGGTTTTCAAACATTGCTTTTAAATATTATGGTCTGCAAACTTAGGGTCCTAGATAACCAGACATTACAATGACCATGAGCTGTTTTCACAGTTTTGAGTATAAACAGCTCTCTAACTCATTTATTTAAGAAAGGAAGGGGAGTCTGCCTGACCCTGTCTGTCTGTGTGTGGAGCACAAGAGAGTAAAGAAGCAACACCTTCACATTACAAATGGAAATGACAAAAGTGTTTTTGACTTTAGCATCAAAGTTAAATGATCAGCTACAAAAATGTCCTTTAAATTTTCTTAGTGTTAAAAAAAATGGGTTGTGGGTACCTGGGAATTTTCATATACTAGGGGGAGGAGAGTAATAAATAATATATTTATTATATATATATAATATATATAATAAATAATATAATAAATAAATGGTATAGACACCTTGGAGCTCAAATGGGGAGCCCTGATTAAAAATAAAATTTAGTGTGCTTTGTTGTTTCAGAGATCTATTGCTACATTTAAAAAGCTCAAAATTTCGTGGTTAAAAGTTCACTGTCGATTTTTCCCATCGTGCTGAGGCGGGTGGCATGGCGGAGAAGGATGACACCGGATTTTGACGAAGGGGTAGTTTTTGAGCCGTGTGGACGAAAAGCTCTTGGTGCTCCAGCCAGGCATCAGGGCTGTACCTCTGAGGTGGGAGAGCCAACTTCAGGACACTGGACCACAAGAGACCTCCCAGCTTCACGTAATACCAAACGGCAAAAATCTCTCAGAGATCTCCATCTCAACATCAAGACCCAGCATCACTCAACGACCAGCAAGCTACAGTGCTGGACACCCTATGCCAAACAACTAGCAAGACAGGAACACAGCCCCATCCATTAGCAGAGAGGCTGCCTAAAATCATAATAAGGCCACAGACACCCCAAAATACACCACCAGACGTGGACGTGCCCACCAGAAAGACAAGATCCAGCCTCATCCACCAGAACTCAGACACTAGTTCCCTCCACCAGGAAGCCTACACAACCCACTGAACCAACCTTAGCCACTGGGGACAGATACCAAAAACAACGGGAACTACGAACCTGCAGCCTGTGAAAAGGAGACCCCAAACACAGTAAGATAAGCAAAATGAGACGACAGAAAAACACACAGCAGATGAAGGAGCAAGATCAAAATACACTAGACTTAACAAATGAAGAGGAAATAGGTAGTCTACCTGAAAAAGAATTCAGAATAATGATAGTAAGGATGATCCAAAATCTGGGAAATAGAATAGACAAAATGCAAGAAACATTTAACAAGGACGTAGAAGAACTAAAGAGGAACCAAGCAACGATGAAAAACACAATAAATGAAATTAAAAATACTCTAGATGGGATCAATAGCAGAATAACTGAGGCAGAAGAAAGGATAAGTGACCTGGAAGATAAAATGGTGGAAATAACTACTGCAGAGCAGGATAAAGAAAAAAGAATGAAAAGAACTGAGGACAGTCTCAGAGACCTGTGGGACAACATTAAACGCACCAACATTCGAATTATAGGGGTCCCAGAAGAAGAAGAGAAAAAGAAAGGGACTGAGAAAATATTTGAAGAGATTATAGTTGAAAACTTCCCTAATATGGGAAAGGAAATAGTTAATCAAGTCCTGGAAGCACAGAGAGTCCCATACAGGATAAACCCAAGGAGAAACACGCCAAGACACATATTAATCAAACTGTCAAAAATTAAATATAAGGAAAACATATTAAAGGCAGCAAGGGAAAAACAACAAATAACACACAAGGGAATCTCCATAAGGTTAACATCTGATCTTTCAGCAGAAACTCTGCAAGCCAGAAGGGAGTGGCAGGATATACTTAAAGTGATGAAGGAGAAAAACCTACAACCAAGATTACTCTACCCAGCAAGGATCTCATTCAGATTCGATGGAGAAATTAAAACCTTTACAGACAAGCAAAAGCTGAGAGAGTTCAGCACCACCAAACCAGCTTTACAACAAATACTAAAGGAACTTCTCTAGGCAAGAAACACAAGAGAAGGAAAACACCTACAATAACAAACCCAAAACATTTAAGAAAATGGGAATAGGAACATACATATTGATAATTACCTTGAATGTAAATGGATTAAATGCTCCCACCAAAAGACGCAGGCTGGATGAATGGATACAAAAACAAGACCCATATATATGCTGTCTACAAGAGACCCACTTCAGACCTAGAGACACATACAGACTGAAAGTGAGGGGATGGAAAAAGATATTCCATGCAAATGGAAATCAAAAGAAAGCTGGAGTAGCAATTCTCATATCAGACAAAATAGACTTTAAAATAAAGACTATTGGGCTTCCCTGGTGGCGCAGTGGTTGAGAATCTGCCTGCTAATGCTGGGGACACGGGTTCGAGCCCTGGTCTGGGAGGATCCCACATGCCACGGAGCAGCTGGGCCCGTGAGCCACAACTACTGAGCCTGCGCGTCTGGAGCCTGTGCCCCGCAACGGGAGGGGCCGCGATAGTGAAAGGCCCACGCACCGCGATGAAGAGCGGTCCCCGCACCGCGATGAAGAGTGGCCCCCACTTGCCGCAACTAGAGAAAGCCCTCGCACGAACCGAAGACCCAGCACAGCCAGAAATAAATAAATAACTAAAAATAAAAGTAAAATAAAGACTATTACAAGAGACAAAGAAGGACACTATATAATGATCAAGGGATCGATCCAAGAGGAAGGTATAACAATTGTAAATATTTATGCACCCAACATAGGAGCACCTCAATACATAAGGCAAATACTAACAGCCATAAAAGGGGAAATCGACAGCAACACAATCATAGTAGGGGACTTTAACACCCCACTTTCACCAATGGACAGATCATCCAAAATGAAAATAAATAAGGAAACACAAGCTTTAAATGATACATTAAACAAGATGGACTTAATTGATATTTATAGGACATTCCATCCAAAAACAACAGAATACACATTTTTCTCAAGTGCTCATGGAACATTCTCCAGGATAGATCATATCTTGGGTCACAAATCAAGCCTTGGTAAATTTAAGAAAATTGAAATCGTATCAAGTATCTTTTCCGACCACAACGCTATGAGACTAGATATCAATTACAGGAAAAGATCTGTAAAAAATACAAACACATGGAGGCTACACAATATACTACTTAATAACGAAGTGATCATTGAAGAAATCAAAGGGGAAATCAAAAAATACCTAGAAACAAATGACAATGGAGATACGATGACCCAAAACCTATGGGATGCAGCAAAAGCAGTGCTGAGAGGGAAGTTTATAGCAATACAAGCCTACCTCAAGAAACAGGAAACATCTCGAATAAACAACCTAAACTTGCACCTAAAGCAATTAGAGAAAGAAGAACAAAAAAACCCCAAAGCCAGCAGAAGGAAAGAAATCATAAAGATCAGGTCAGAAATAAATGAAAAAGAAGTGAAGGAAACAATAGCAAAAATCAATGAAACTAAAAGCTGGTTTTTTGAGAAGATAAACAAAATTGATAAACCATTAGCCAGACTCATCAAGAGAAGAAGGGAGAAGACTCAAATCAATAGAATTAGAAATGAAAAAGGAGAAGTAACCACTGACACTGCAGAAATACAAAAGATCATGAGAGATTACTACAAGCAACTCTATGCCAATAAAGTGGACAACCTGGAAGAAATGGACAGATTCTTAGAAATGCACAAACTGCCGAGACTGAACCAGGAAGAAATAGAAAATATGAACAGACCAATCACAAGCACTGAAATTGAAACTGTGATTAAAAACCTTCCAACAAACAAAAGCCCAGGACCAGATGGCTTCACAGGCGAATTCTATCAAACATTTAGAGAAGAGCTAACACCTATCCTTCTCAAACTCTTCCAAAATATTGCAGAGGGAGGAACACTCCCAAACTCATTCTACGAGGCCACCATCACCCTGATACCAAAACCAGACAAAGATGTCACAAAGAAAGAAAACTACAGGCCAATATCACTGATGAACATAGATGCAAAAATCCTCAACAAAATACTAGCAAACAGAATCCAACAGCACATTAAAAGGATCATACACCATGATCAAGTGGGGTTCATCCCAGGAATGCAAGGATTCTTCAATATACACAAATCAATCAATGTGATACACCATATTAACATATTGAAGGAGAAAAACCATATGATCATCTCAATAGATGCAGAGAAAGCTTTCGACAAAATTCAACACCCATTTATGATAAAAGCCCTGCAGAAAGTAGGCATAGAGGGAACTTTCCTCAACATAATAAAGGGCATATATGACAAACCCACAGCCAACATTGTCCTCAATGGTGAAAAACTGAAACCATTTCCACTAAGATCAGGAACAAGACAAGGTTGCCCACTCTCACCACTATTATTCAACATAGTTTTGTAAGTTTTAGCCGCAGCAATCAGAGAAGACAAAGAAATAAAAGGAATCCAAATCGGAAAAGAAGAAGTAAAGCTGTCACTATTTGCAGATGACATGATACTATACATAGAGAATCCTAAAGATGCTACCAGAAAACTCCTAGAGCTAATCAATGAATTTGGTAAAGTAGCAGGATACAAAATTAATGCACAGAAATCTCTTGCATTTCTATACACTAATGACGAAAAATCTGAAAGTGAAATTAAGAAAACACTCCCATTTACCATTGCAACAAAAAGAATAAAATATCTAGAAAGAAACCTACCTAAGGAGACAAAAGACCTGTATGCAGAAAATTAAAAGACACTGATGAAAGAAATTAAAGATGATACAAATAGATGGAGAGCTATACCATGTTCCTGGATTGGAAGAATCAACATTATGAAAATGACTCTACTACCCAAAGCAATCTACAGATTCAATGCAATCCCTATCAAACTACCACTGGCATTTTTCACAGAACTAGAACAAAAAATTTCACAATTTATATGGAAACACAAAAGACCCCGAATAGCCAAAGCAATCTTGAGAATGAAAAACGGAGCTGGGAGAATCAGGCTCCCTGACTTCAGACTATATTACAAAGCTACAGTAATCAAGACAGTTTGGTACTGGCACAAAAACAGAAATATAGATCAATGGAACAGGATAGAAAGCCCAGAGATAAACCCACACACATATGGTCACCTTATCTTTGATAAAGGAGGCAAGCATATACAGTGGAGAAAAGACAGCCTCTTCAATAAGTGGTGCTGGGAAAACTGGACAGGTACATGTAGAAGTATGAAATTAGAACACTCCCTGACACCATGCACAAAAATAAACTCAAAATGGATTAAAGACCTAAGTGTAAGGGCAGACACTATCAAACTCTTAGAGGAAAACATAGGCAGAACACTCTATGACATACATCACAGCAAGATTCTTTTTGACCCAGCTCCTAGAGAAATGGAAATAAGAACACAAATAAACAAATGGGACCTAATGAAACTTAAAAACTTTTGCACAGCAAAGGAAACCATAAACAAGACCAAAAGACAACCATCAGAATGGGAGAAAATATTTGCAAATGAAGCAACTGACAAAGGATTAATCTCCAAGATTTACAAGCAGCTCATGCAGCTCAATAACAAAAAAACGAACAACCCAATCCAAAAATGGGCAGAAGACCTAAATAGGCATTTCTCCAAAGAAGATATACAGATGGCCTACAGACACATGAAAGAATGCTCAACATCATTAATCATTAGAGAAATGCAAATCAAAACTACAATGAGATATCATCTCACACCGGTCAGAATGGCCATCATCAAAAAATCTAGAAACAATAAATGCTGGAGAGGGTGTGGAGGAAAGGGAACACTCTTGCACTGTTGGTGGGAATGTAAATTGATACAGCCACTATGGAGAACAGTATGGAGGTTCCTTAAAAAACTACAAATAGAACTACCATACGACCCAGCAATCCCACTACTGGGCATATACCCTGAGAAAACCATAGGTCAAAAAGAGTCATGTACCAAAATGTTCATTGCAGCTCTATTTACAATAGCCAGGACATGGAAGCAACCTAAATGTCCATCGACAGATGAATGGATAAAGAAGATGTGGCACATATATACAATGGAATATTACTCAGCCATAAAAAGAAATGAAATGGAGGTATTTGTAATGAGGTGGATGGAGTTAGAGTCTGTCATACAGAGTGAAGTAAGTCAGAAAGAGAAAAACAAATACAGTATGCGAACACATATATACGGAATCTAAGGAGAAAAAAAAAAGGCCATGAAGAACCTAGTGGCAAGACGGGAATAAAGACACAGACCTACTAGAGAATGGACTTGAGGATATGGGGAGGGGGTGGGGTGAGATGTGACAGGGTAAGAGAGTGTCATGGACATATATACACTACCAAATGTAAAATAGATAGCTAGTGGGAAGCAGCCGCATAGCACAGGGAGAGCAGCTCGGTGCTTTGTGACCACCTAGAGGGATGGGATGGGGAGGGTGGGAGGGAGGGAGATGCAAGAGGGAAGAGAAATGGGAACATATTGTATATGTATAACTGATTCACTTTGTTATAAAGCAGAAGCTAACACACCATTGTAAGGCAATTATACTTCAATAAAGATGTTTAAAAAAAAAAAAAGTTCACTGTCATTTCTCATGCTCTGTGGGTTGACTGGGCTCAGCTGAATGGCTCTCTTTGGGGTTTTTCATGTGACTGCGTCAGAGGGCAGCTAGAGCTGTAGTTATTCAAAAACTTGGCTGGGCGGGACCTCCAAGGTGGCGTTTTCACTCACGACAGGCAGACATGCACGGTGCCTCAGCTTCAGTATCTGGTCTCTCTCTCCTCACATGACATTTCCAAAGAGTGAGCTTAGGGTTCCCCACAGCATGGCGTTCTCAGGGCAGTCATACTTCTGATAAAATGACAGGCTTTCCCCAGGTGGAAACTGCAAGGCTTCTTAGGACCTGGCGACAGACGTTCAAGAACGTAATTTCCACTGCACCCCCTTGTTCAAATATGTAAGGGCAGCTCATTTTCAAGGAGATTGGAATTAGACTCTACGTACTGATGTGAGGAGCAGCATGAGTTTACAGGGGGGTAAGGAGTCGGGGGTAGCTGCCTCACAGGCTATTTACCAGTCCCATGCACCGGCAATGCCGCGTCCTTCTAATTGCCCTACAAAAAGGAACGCTCAGTACTCAAGAAGACTTGTCGGAGAACATTCACTGCGGCGTTGTTTATGTTTCCTTCCCCAGATTACATTAAATACCCATTCAGTAGGTGAACATATAAATAGACTGTAGTAAGTTCATGTTAATACTAAAAGCAGTGTGTAACATCACTATACCTCCAATATACATCACTGAAGGAAAAAAAGAAGCTTCAGAATTACATGAACAATACAGTTCTGCACTATTTATGTAATACTACATAATTTCCATGAAATCTCCAAAATACATGGTTATATATTCAAAAGCCTGGGCAGATGTCCTGGAAGGAGATGTGCCCCAAGTGGGATGTTTGTTGATATGAGGATGATTGGAGTTGCTCCTGGGAGGGACTTAGCCTTTTATGTCATGTCTCCATTTATTTTGGGAAGAAAATCAGTTTTTACTTGACAAGTAAAAATTAATTAAGAACATACAAAATACATTTGAACAATTTAAGTGCTAAAGCCCATTTATACCCACTGGCTTGCATTGGGAAAAACTAAGAACTTTCTTTGGTAAGGAGTTTCTACACATGTAGATGGGTAGATAAATATACACAGGGAGAAATGAATAATGCCCTCTTCACATGCATAGACGTGGATTTTCTGTAAAGTGGTGTGCATTTCTTTGTGAACAGCCAAGCCAGTATCCAGCTGAGGATAATTTAAGACAGAGTGCTTTAAATTGTTTCCACGGCTTAGATCTAGGGACATCTTTTTCAAGCAGCCCAAAAAAGAAAAAAAAAAAAAAAAGAAAGAAAGAAAAGGTACTGCAACTGCCACAGAGGGAGAGAAATTAGCTTCTCATTTTCCTCCACTTTTCCTACCTCCAATTGTGTCTTTCTCAGAATCTCTCACCCAAATCCAAATTTCTATCAATGTTTAGAGGCCTAATCATCGGCTGGAAATATGGAGACCTGAAATTCAAGCAACAGTAGGTGAAAGGTGGAAGGGTTTTGATCCTGCTTTCCCCTTTTCTCTCATTTCCCAGGGGACCCTACCAGGATGTGCACAATGAAACATACTTTTCAGAAAGTTAACCAGCTCTGACCCAGTGCATTTCTTCTCACAGGGTCCTCCTGTGGACGTGGGATATGCCTCTCAGGGTCTATTAGCCTCTCTTTCCCCCCCTTTTCTGTCCCACAGGTTGATATGTCTGGGATTCATCACAGTGTTCCCATACTCCCTGGGTTCTGACTGGATTTAATCAGTGGGGAGACTCAACCCAAAGTCAGAGAAAAAGAGGAGAGTGAGGCCCGGGTATTAAATCTTTCCAGGAAAAATTGCCTTGGACTTGTTGTGTCCATCAGCTGAAGGTGACTCCAAGGGCATCTTTCTCTGCAGTATTTAACTGTCCCCCATTTCCTTCCTTCTGTCCTCAGGGTGGTCATGACTCGGCTGCTCCTGCTCCCAGGTACTGTATTATCCCTTGGTGTTACCCTACCCGTACACCTTTGTCATAGCCTCTTACAAACCCTCCACGAAGTATCCCATGTTATGTCCAGTTCCGAGCGTGCCATTTGTTTTCTGCTGGGATCTGACTCACCTGTGGGGTAGGTATGTGTTGGCTGACACCATCCCCCTGTCACCCCCAAGACTTCATTGTTTTGTTCCATCGTGGTAAAGATCAGGACCTCTTTGGTGCACTGTGCTGGATGTTTGTAGGAAAGATAGTAGACTCAGCATAACGTAGGGGGTACCTGAAAGTCTAGGAGTGAGTGGCTGGAGCATCTGAAACTTTGACAGCATATTTGGAGTGTTACAGAGACAGGAGATGCCAATACGTCTGAAGAAGAATATGACAATTTGAAGACGTTCTCTCAACAGGCAGCATCAACCCACCCCAACGACCTCTATCCTGAATCTACTCTGTACAAGGGGATGTAAGTTGGTGAGATGTGGGGCAGGTGGAGGAGGGCATGAAGAGTTTGTTGACTGAGTTCACTCAGAGCCAGCTTCTCTGAGCTGGGTTTGACACAGGGCACAACCTCATAGCTTTCTACCATGTCCCAATAGATTCATTATACATTGAAAGATTTTACAAGTCAGACTGACCATTGTTTGCATTGTGTTTCCATGGGGTTTTAGAGAGCTAGTAAGGAAGTGAGTGTGGGAAGTGGATACCTGGTACTTTTTTTAACCTGTTTTCTTAATTGACAAAACAATCTTGGCTTGTGGAATTCCTATTTTGTAAATAACACCAGGGAAAGTATGAGATGATTTCCAGCAAGCGCCGACTTCCTTTTGGAAACTGAGACTGTGCAGAGAGCAGTAGTACTGGCTGAAATGGTTAATACCAGTGCTACTACTACTAGTAATAAATAGCTAGCATTTGCTAAGGGTCCTGTTAGTTAGGAATTTTCCCCCTTTCAAGTAACAGAATAGTCAAGTAACATGGCTTAACAATAAGGACATTTAATTTCCTCACATACTAAAATGTCTACATGGAAGTGGTTTCAGGGTTTGTTAGTACAACAACTCGAAGATGTCAGGTTCCTTGAGCTGGCTTCTCTGTAACTCTCTTAGCTTTCCTGTCATGGTAGCAAGATAGAGGCCACAGCTCATAAAACAATGTCCATGGAAGACAAAAGGGGACAGTCTTTTTCCTCCTGAGACTGTCTTTTATTGAAGAGGAAAATCCAAGAAACCCCCAGAGTTTTGTGAACTGGGACTGAGTCTTCAGCCCCTTCCTAAACCTGTCATTGTCAAGAGTCCCCCATCTGGGTGTGAAGGATGGGCACACCTTCTCTAAACACGTGTTATCACATACTGGTGTAACATCTAGCATTTATTAGCAAGAACGATGGTTTGGGGGTAGGTAATCAGCATCATCTATGCACACCCCTTCCATGGGCCAGGATTACCAATAAGCATTTAATTTTTTAATCCTGTCCACAATCCAATAAGGTCTATATTATCAGCCACATATGAGGGAATTGAGGCATCAGGAGACTACATAACTCACCCAGGATCGCAAAGCTAGTAAGTAATGGAGTGGGGAATCATTCATTCATCAGGCATTTATTAAACACCTGCTGTGTGCAATGAGAATATGAAGATAAAACAAGGACAGTGCCTGTTTTCTCAGTGCTCATATGGGGCTATGGGGCAGCAAGGTAATAATAGCCCTGCAGATGGTAAGGGCAGTACCAAGTCCATCAATAGCCCCAAAGACAGGTCATTAACTCTGCATGAGTGGGTCTGGAGAGGATTCCCAGGAAGCCTGACCCCAACAAGGTAGATCAACTAAAGCCACACAGAAAAATGGGCCAAGCAGAAAAGGCACATCAGGTCAAGGAACAGCATTGGAGAAGCCAAGGAACAGCATTGCTTACCATGGGGAAGAATGTTTCTTTTCTGTCTGTCAAGATTTCCAATGTTAATTGGAAATTGTGTTTCTCAAGGAATTAGAGCAGATAGAAGACACAGTGATCCTAACCTGATTTAGAAGTGTGCTCCTTCATCTTTGGTGAAACAACTGCTTTCAAACACATTAAAAGTAACCTTTCTCATATTCACAGCTAAAAAAATGCAAAGGGAACATTTCTTTCCTAGATAAACTCTTTGGACAGCTCCAATCTGTTTTCAGAGAGTAAAATAATTAGTTGTAAACTCCAAATGGCACACAGTTTTATCATTTCTTCTATGGAATAGATTTCCTTGAAGAGGAAATTCTGATTTTTCTTTTTCCCAGCTGATCTGAGAGGGACTGAGTAGGGAGTGTGATTAGGGAGTCGGAGGAAAGGTCAGGGAAAGGTCAAGGTTAATGTAAGAAAACCAAGAAGACATTTTCAACTAAGATAATTTCAAGAGCATGAAATAACCCTTCTTTAGCAGGATTTAAAAGACTATTGTATTTCTTTCATATGAAGTAATACCCCTTGGTGATGAAAATCGTTTAGTAAAACACTACTAATGACTACCAGGAACAATCGCATTTCCCCTCTTACCTTTCTGTTCTACAGAATGTTCTGTGTGATAACCTTTGCCTTTTCTGTACTAGAGTTAAGGCCTTCTAAATTACTGCCATATCACTCTGTCCTCATTGCCAGCCCTTCCTACCATTTTCTTGTTCCAATCCATCCTGTAGACGGGCCAAAAGCATCTAGTGTGTATTGGTTGGCAGCCTTCGCTTGGAGAGTTTGATCTTTAAGCATGAACAACTTTAAGAATCCATGGTTGGGTGGAGAAGGGATCAGGGATTAGAACTCAGGCAGGCATTTTATATTATAATTAACAAAATGTAATCCAGCTATTAATTCATTGATAAACCAACTCTGTTTATTTTGCACTGTTGTTTTTTTGTGTGTTTTGGGGATAACGGATTTAGAGCTGGCTAATGAAAATCAAGCCCCTCCATCTTTCCTGAGCGCTCTGTCCTTACTGAGATGTCCGCTAGCCGAGGGGGCCTGAAGCCCCATCACCAAATGAGTACACAGCTGATTTCCTATAGCAGATCATCACTAGTGCTATTATAGATCTAAGTGAAATTGACATGCTTTAAATCTAACTAGAAAATAGCCAGTCATGAAGGATAGTTTAGAGACAACACAGGGAGTGGGGAAGAATATATGAGCTGTAGTTGCAGCACATCCCAACCTCATGAAGACACAAATGATTTAAGAGAACATTCATAATTTAATAGCAATAGAGTTGAGGATCCTGAGAAAATAAATTCTATTTCGTTCAGTGACATATATTGACGTTCTTCTTTGTTCAACACAGAACCCTTCAATGAAAATATGTAATTGTGAAATGTGGGCAGGTTTGTACTAGTTTATCCTGTCTATGATATGGGTTGAATAAGGGTGATATATCCTACTGCAAAAATTAAGTAAATAATCATGCCCTTCAATGATGAGTGTTATAATCTTTCCTCAATAAATGTGAGAAATACCGTGACTTTTGATTTTAGAATGAAGTCTCATCTCAGGGGTTCTGGCACAATTGGTCTTGACCAGTTATATTCAAAGAGCTAGCAGTGGCAATGTTTTGGGCACCCTGTTGCTTATACCATACGCCCCAGCAGAGCTTAATTCGCCCTAAATTAACTAGAGTTTGGGGTTAACTGTGTAGTAATGGCGGATATTCACCAGAAAGACTATTTGTTCTGTCATTCCTGTCCTGGTCTCTTCTGTTCTACCTGTGCAACAATCCACAAGCAATCAGGTAGTTTCTGAGATAAGACAGTATCCTTCCTGGCATTTAGGCACCACAAAAGACCAGATATTAAAAAACATCTTTACTGTCTCATGGACCGCTGATCCTATCATGCAAACAAGACCTAAGGTAAGAAATATTCAGAGACCCAAATAGTACATAAGAAAATGCCAAATGAGGACGGCATGGAACTTTTAGAACTCAGAGAAAGGAGAAATTCATGTAGGCTGAAAGAGCTTCTTGAAGAAGGGAGTATTGAATTACACTTTTTAAAGTGATGGGAAATTGGAGTAGAAAGAACATGGAAACTTGGGGAGGGAAAAGGATGGCAGCGATTGGAAATGGGGCATGAAAGTCAGGTCTTGCTGGGGACGGAGCTGAGCCTCTGAGTCCCAGCACTGGGGAGTCTCTGAGCCCACACAGTAGAGGCAGAGTCAGTCTGGGTAACTGCGGGTCTTTCTCCTCTGGAGGCCTGTGGTCCTGAGTTCTCCTCTTTCTGTTATAGAAGATCAACATCCCTGATCCGCTCAAAGGGCAAATTCACTGGGCTCTGGATTCCATCTCTCTCCCATTCTTAAGTAGTCACTGCCTCAGCTCTGCCCTCCAGTCCGTTCACAGCAAGTGTTTCCTGCTCTACTGAATTCTTGCTCTAGATGTACAAACAATAGCAACAACAAAGACACCTGTAGACCATGATCCTCCCCTAACCTACTGCAGCCATTTTGTGCTCTCTTTCACAGATAAACTTGTTGAGTTAATACCACCATCAGTTTCTTTTCCTCTCACCCCCCCACCCCAGACTCCTCAACTCACTTCAGTAGACCAGTTCTCCGAAGCGGCTTTTGTGGAGGTCATGGATGACCTCTAGGTTGTGGGTGGTCACTTGCAGTCCTGATCTTTTGCAAACTTTCAGTGGATTTTGTCTCCACCTGCCTTCCTGAAACACCTTGTTCCCCTGGTTTACGGGACACCATACACTTGGTTATTTTTCTACTCCTCTGGCTTCCATATTCAGTTTCCTTTTCTATCTCTATTTCCTTTCATTCTCTTCTTCTAGACGGTTCCATTGCAGTTATAGGTTCTTTATTCTTTTCTGTCTCTGTTCTTAGGTGACCTCCTCAAGTCTCATGGCTTTAAATTTATAAATATGATCTATACATCTGGCCTGACTTCCTTCTTGAGTTCCAGATTCATAGACCAACTACCCCTTGCCTGCCCTTATTTACAAAAAGCCCTTGAAATTTAACATGACTAAGTGAGAACTCTTGATGGAATCTCTCTTCTCCTTTCATCCCTCTGGCCCCCTTGTCTCAGTGTAGAGTACCACCAACTACTTACATTCTGCAGCCAAAGCCTAGGAGTCATTCCTTATTACTCACTTTCTTTCATACACGTAACCAATCCTAAACAGTTCCTTTTTCCTCTACCTCCAAAACATATCTGAAATTCATTCACTTCCCTCCATTTCCACAGCCATCACTCTATTACAGGCCACCATTAGCTCTCCCCTCAGCTCCTACAATAGCCTCCTGACTGGCTTCCCCAGGACTGTTCTTGTCTCTTCACAATGAATTCTTTACTCTGCAGTCATCTTTTAAAATGTCAAACAGATCACATCACTCTCCCACTTAAAATGCTCCAGGTGAGCTGCCAATTGCACTTGGAACAAAAGCTGAGCTCCCGATCACATCCTGCGTGGCCCAGACCACCCTCCGCTCCCCCCCAACTCTCCCATTGCTTACCACACTGCAGCTACAGAAGCCGTCTTCCTGTGTGTTCAGCACTCTAAGCTCATGCCTTACAATTGGCTGCTGAATATTCCAGACACGAAGCTGGCTCCTTCTCATCATGTAGAATCAACTCATAAGTTATCACCTCACCAAGGCCTTCCCAGATGAATGATTTTGTTTGTTTGTTTTTTGTTTTTTTACAGTAGGTCCTTGTTGGTTATCTATTTTAAATATAGCAGTGTGTACATGTCAATCCCAAACTCCCAGTCTATCCCTCCCCCCAACCCTTTCCCCCCTGGTAACCACAAGTTCATTCTCTAAGTCTGTGAGTCTGTTTCTGTTTTGTAAATAAGTTCATTTTGTATCTTTTATTTTTTTTTTAGATTCCTCATATAAGTGACATCATATGATATTTGTCTTTCTCTGTCTGACTTACTTCACTTAGTATGATCATCTCTAGGTCCATCCCACCCATGTTCCTGCAAATGGCATTATTTCATTCGTTTTTCTTTTTTTTTTTAGTTTGCAAACTCCATTTTATTCATAGTTTGTTTCTGGGTTTTTTTAAAATTAGGTCACAAATCTGGTACATACAGTTAAAACTGGTTATCACTTTGATAATCAGAAGCCTCTGGTATAACACAATCTTCATGAAAACGTAAAACAGAGAGAATATATGGTAATAATCTCTTTGAAAGCAATGGTTGCAAACAGATTCTTTTTTCTGGCTGAGTAATATTCCATTATATATACATACCACATCTTTAACCATTCACCAGATGACTGATTTTTAATGAGTTCTCTGCTTGTTTCAATTTCCCAATTAACTAGTTACTACCTCTCATACCACATAAAAAAATTCTTCAGAGGATAAGTTAAGCAATGAAGAGGAAGAGGATTGACAGTGACATATACAGAAAAGAGGAAATGAGTCTACCATTTGCTTTGGTTTAGTTAATTTATATTATTTGTAAGTAACTATTACCAGAGACTTTGAGACACTGTCAGTTTGAGGGCCTCTCATGTTGGAAGTAACCTTTTGGGGGAAGAAAGAGTGTGCCCAGATGTCCCATCCTCCGATGACATCAATAAAAGTAGTCTGAAACTCCCTGCTTAATCTGCTTCACTAGTTGGAAACAAACTATTGAGGCATCTTAGTGCCTTTTTCAAAGGGTGAGATAATGTCCACCTCAACCTGCTGCATTCTCCACAATTATGGAATGAGCATGTTGTAACACTGGGAAGTCCCAAATGCTGCAAAATAGGTAAGATGGAAAAATAATGGCTGTAACATCATAGAGTGTTCATCAGATGTTTAATAAGTGGATTCACAGTTATCATGGTAATGCTTCATGGTCCATCTGGTGAGTCCAGAAAGCCTCAACAGCATGAAATGTCTGTGGCAGGGTCTCTAGATACAGTTTTGCTTAGTGGGCAAGTACGTTTTTGCATGGTTTGTGTACTGATGAAGGGAGATTGTCTACATTGAGCAAAGTTGTCCCAGCAGCTGAGTGCCACTCTTGATTGTCAGACTAAGTTAACTAAGTTTGGCTGACAAGTTCCATGACTGATGAGTGTGAGTGCATCTGACAGCATTACATTGGAGGTGGTCTGGGTTGGTCCAGCCCGTCACTTGACCAATGCTCTCTCTCCGCCTTCAGAATCAGCAGGGGGAGTTGTTTTTTGTTCTCACTTGGAGAAACTTAGGATGGAGGAGAATAGGCAAAGGAGACACAAAGCAAACAAATTGCTCAAGGATGATACTAAAGCCACTTTCTAATATACCCAAAACACACTGGTCATGGTTGCAAACTTGCTAAGAAAATTTCTAGCAAACAAGCATGAGCTGCAAATTCAAAGGCAAGGAGAAGAAAAACTACCATACAAGGTTCTCCTTTTGTTCCAGCATGATTTTGAGTCTTCTCCTTTTTCTGCTCCAATGAATAGAGATAGACGTATTTTCCATTCATCTAAGATAGGATCTTGGGGATGTAAAGCCAGCCCTCTCAAGACTATCTTCTTGATTCCATTTTCAGAATCTGTTTTCTTCTTCCACTTCAGTTTTTTAATTTTGCTAAATCATGAGAAACTTTAAGTGTGTTTTTACAACATACCTTGGAAGCTTAAGAACCATGAGTATGAGGGGTCTGAGATCCAAAGTTCTGCATAATTATTTCAGCTCTTTCCCTTTGTATCAATAAATATCCAAATTTAAGGGTCTAAAGCAAAAGAAACACAGCTCTAAAATGTTATGGAAGAGACTTTGCTTCGTTTATCAACTACTTGCCATGAGCATAACATGTTTCTTGTAACACAATGAATCCCAAGACTCAGCTGGCAGGTTTTTGTTGTGGTAGTGGTTTTCAAAAATCAATTATCGTGACACAATTTTAGTTTTTTTGCATTGTTTTTGTTTTTCTTACATTTGAGATATAAAAGATTAACTCTGCTATTAAATTAGTTAATGTCAGGATCAATCCCTTAAGATTGATGAGTTGGTTACTGCTGGAACCTCAACTAGGAGCCAGCTGCTGTCTGTCTTCTGAAAATAATAAGAAACAATTCAGGCCTTAAATATAAGCACACCAAACACCTTAGCAGAGGTGTGAATGCTGCTGTTTCATCCTTCAGGAGAGAGGAGAAAAAGCATACGAGGCACACTAGGCTTAGTCTAACTGTTACTGGTCTTGAATGAAACCTAAGTTTATCTCATGATTTGGAAGAAGTTTATCTTAAACATTTTCACAGACTTTGAGCAAGACAAGATTGCATGTTAAAAGAAGTACAGCCCTCTGAATATTATTCGAAAATAGATAACGTTCAGATGCATTTTCGATTATGAAGTTATTCATTACAGGATTAAATTAAAAAGGTGGAAGATGAACAAAAATGTAAATTTCTACCGATAAGTAAGTTATTAAGTTATGGAATATCCACTTTGAAGTTTTGATGATCATTAAATTCTGTTCACAGGAATATGGAGACATGGAAAAAGTACTGTAAATATCAAAAGGAAAGCAGTATAGAAAACTATGTGTTGTATAAACATATCTTTATAACACCCTCAGTTATAACACTCTTGCAAAAGTACAAGAACCATGCATAGAAAAAACAAACTAGGGGAAAAATTCATATATTCAACAAATACTTATATAGAGCTTATGTATTAGTTAGGGTAGAGGAGGAAGCAATAAGAAATAACCCCCAAAGTGTATAGCGGCTTAAACGTCACAGCTCAGTGCAGACATTTGTGATTGGGAGAGGCATTGCTTCATATAGTGATCCAGATTCCTTTCATTTCATGGCTCTGTCACTTCCTAGGACCCCACTCCTCCCTAGTCAATGCTGACTGGGAAGAGAGTACTGATATGGACAGAGTAAAGGGACAAAGAGGGTGATTAAATAGTTAATCCCACTAGGTGATCACAAGTAAAGGAAAAAGTATGGGACACCCTGTAAGTTAATGATCACTCAAGAAAGCAGGTTGGCTCCCATCTCTTCTGGAAATACTGAGGACCATGCTGCAGCTGGTATTGATGGTCCACAGCTCCTTTGTTGTGGTTTCTGTGTTAAAGATTTTGGTACACATTATTTTATTTGATCTTTGGAAGAACTCTACAAAGCAGATGTTATTTCCATCATCATAATCATGATCATTTTACGGATTGAAAAACTGATATTTGAAAGGAAGAATTAATTTGCTCAAGGTCACACACTTCATAAATGGAGTCCATCTAACTTCAAAGCCCATGTTCTTTGGCTAAATTATTTGTCATTGTGATTTGCCCAGAGTCCACCCTCATTTCTCTTAATATTCCAGTTCCTTTGGGGATTTACCTGTCTTACATCTTCTTGGAGTGAGGCTGCTCATTTCCTAGTATGAAAATGAAGGGAGTTAATCTTTCCATTCCTTCCTGCTGTCTGCAGACCCCAAGAGTAGATGTGATCTAAGCATGGCCAACAAGATATTAAATCTTGAGTATAGAACACAAGAATGAGGAGGGAACTGTTTAATTGAGACTATAACACTGGTGATACTCTTATGGGTTCCTAAATCATGGCCCTCTATAATGGCCCAGGTTTGTGTTAATTTCCAAATCTGATCTCTCAGACTCTAATCAGTCCTATGATCCCTCAGGGATCTGTCTAATATATTTTCTTCTGGTTAAGTGATCCAGAGCTGGACTCTTGCCTTTAATTAAGAACACTATATTATATATTTGGATACTATTAGCTACAAGTAACAGGAATCCCATACTGAAACTGGCTTAGACAAAAGGACAATGTATTATCTCAAAGGGGGACAGAGAAGATTTTGGGGGTTTCTCCAATCCTAGTAGACCCCAAATCCGCTATTGCCCAGATACTGATTATAAAATTCTTCTGCTTGGCTTTCTTACTTTCTTGTCTTAAAGCCTATGGGAATGATGAGTCATAGTTGGAGTCAGTGTTCATAATTAAAAGTCATAATAGGGAACACATATCATTTTAATGAGAAGTTGACTTATACTGTTTTCTCTAGTAACAATAGGCCCTGTAAAACCCGAATTACACATCTTTACAGTCTTACTTCACAGGGGGAAATGGCGTTTAGGGTTTAGAGTTGGAGATGTTTAAAAGAAGTTTTATACTAATGCTTTTTCTAAAGCATTGCATTATAAAAATTCAGTACAAGAGCATATGTTCAACATGCAGAAAAAAGAAAATAAATCGTTCTACAGAGTCAGTAAAATAAAACTCTAATTTTTTAAGTAACCAAATATGTGGAAATGGCCCTCATGTCCCAGATTTTCCCAGCAAGGGGTGCCTGATGACTGCCTCATCTTTCTCCCCCCTGAAGGAACTAAATGTGGTTGATTGTATTCTCTCTTGGGGAGGTTTTCAGTGTGGGGAAGAACTTCTTTTTCTCTTTTTCTTTTAAAGTAAAGGCCTCTGGGAAAGAAATACTTTAAAATCATGCAAGTGAAACTACTTTTTCTTCCTTCCTTCCTCCCTCCCTCTTTCTTTCTTCCTTCCTTCCTTCCCTTCTTTTCTTTCTTTCTTTCTTTCTTTGTTTCTTTGTTTCTTTCATTCTTTCTTTCTTTCTTTCCTTCTTTCTTTCTCTCTCTCTCTCTTTCTTTCTTTCTTTCTTTCAGAAATATAAAGCAGTATTCACTTTCCAAGATGCAGAAACATAAATGCAAAGTGGGAAATGCAATGTTCCCATTTGAAAGTTTGAGTAGTTACAGAAAGAAGTTGCAGAGGAGTAGGGGAGGGGAAGTGACAGCAAAGGGAAATGACAGCCAAAGAAGGCTACATTTATGTAGGGGCACAGCCATGGTGACCCATATGGTCAGACAAGAGACATTCTTTGGAGTCACATTTGCCATCTCGATCATTTTCAGGCTGTTGCTACTATTTACTTGGAAAATGGGTTGTGTTTTTGCAACCCTGCCTATACATGGGAACAGGGATGGTGAGTTTCATGCTACCCCCTTTGCTGATATCTATGTGAAGTTTGGAGGAACTCTCTCAAAAAATAACACCCCCCTCATCAGTTTCTTGATATCAGAGTTCATCAATGAGAAGAAGCGAATACCTCCAGTATATGGTTGACAATTTGACAGGAGTATTTACAAACAACTGAGGCTAAAATAGGTCCCAACATTTTGCAAAACAGTATTCAAGTTTTGTTCTTTGAAAGCCAGAAGTTCTGGTTGAAACCACGAAAGAATAAGTTGTAGCTATTTGCCAGTGATCCAAGCCTATGGGGCAGAGAAGTAGAATACAAATTAATATCAGGACTAAATAGTCACTTGTATTTGATTTGCAAGATGAGCACTTTTTACCTTCCTCAATGTGTATAGCTTAAGATGTGAGTAAAATCTGTCAGAGATCTGATGTGGTCCTGAAAGGTATTCCGTGTCTCAGGAAATTAATGCTGCTTTAAAAAAAATGGTTGCCAAAGAAACAAAAGTGGGTAATTTATCCAACAGTAACTGAAAACTATAGACTTTTCCAATGTTGGTCTTTCCTTTTCTTATTTCTCTATTATTTATGCCAAGTAAGATAATTTTGGGGTATATAACAGAAGATGAATGCCTTTTTTTCATTGTAAAGGAAGCATAAAATGAGCTGTTTCTTAAGCAACAGAATTCTGTTTTATAATAAATACACAGCTCTCTTAGCACCAGAAAGTGTCCATCTGCTGCCTCTGGGTTTGCCTTGCACAAAGCAGGCTTTGAAAAAACAGCATTAGATCATGAATTTAGACATGCTGTGGATGTGAATGCTTATAAGCAATTGGTTCTACACTAATCGAACAATGAAAAAATATCTTAATTAATAGAAAAGGATGAAAGGAGTGACTTTAGGTCACAGCAGTCACATGACAGATTGTAAAGGGAGATGTTTTAGTGGAGACTTTTAGTTGGTACTGACATTTTCTCCAGTTGTCAGCTCTTGCTTTCCATCTGTGCTGAACAGAGGGAAGGTTTTATCCATATTGACCTCTCCTATCCACTTACCCCAATACAAGTGAAAGAATTTAGAAATCCTAACTTCACCAATGACATCCCCAAAATGAACAGAATCATTTTAAGAATTCTACAATATATTTTCTAGAAGGCATATTTAATTACTGTTCATTATCAACTAAATGAATACGGTTTAACATGATTTGTGGTGTCACTGTTTCCTGAAATGCATTAGAGAGTCTTAGGAGGACAGGCTTAGGGAATTAGATTTATTTAGGGAGGAGACAGCTTTAGCAAGCTCTCACTGATGAGGGTATATAGGGAGAGCAAAACAAGCCTTGCGAGTGGATGCTAGTCTATCTGGTGTTATTTCAAAAAAAGTTTGAAAAAGATAACTCCCCCAGATATCTCCCTTTTGGCTAGGGATTCCTTCAACTCTTCACCCTTTTGGATTTTGAAGCTTTTTTCATTCTTCCAGATGTATCTTATCATAGCAGACATTCTTTATTACATCATCTTTCTAGTAATAATACTTTACATGTATAATGTTTGCTTTTTAAAGTACTTTTTGGTGACATTTTACTTCTACCACAGTCCTCTAATTTAAGGTTGTTATTACCATTTTACAGCTGAGAAGGCTGAGACTCAGAGTGGCTGGGAGTTGGCTTGCAGTCCAAAACCTGGTATAAGGATCCTGGCTTTAGCCCAGGTTTCTTTCCCTCCACAACTCATGGTCAAGGTCGCCATGAAGGAGACTTGGGATCGACACACGGAATTCGTGAGAGCAAGAAGCAAAAAGAGAAGAGGAACCAAGAGGATGGGAAGCAGAAGAGCAACTTTACTTCCCACGTGAGTCTTCAGCCACCCCTTTGTTTGAACTTCCTGTGGCTATTGTTCATTCAGGAAAAACTGTGATTTTTTTGTTTTTGGTCTTTAGCTTACAGTTCCTGAAAATTATAAGTTGAAATCTCAGCTCTTCATTCCCTAGTGTGTGACCCTGTGCAAGTCACATAATCTCTTTAGCCTCAGTTTCCTCCTTAATAAATGAGGATAATGCTAAAAGAATCAATTCGATGAGATAAGGTCTGTAAGGCAATTTAATAGCAGCCATGTTTGGAACAAGGTAAATGTTAACTATCATTAATGTATAACAGCTGTGTGTCAGTTTTTGACTGTCTGATGTCTGAATCCCCTTCATATATTTGGGAACTCACCATTACGCTATTCATGAGTGCTGCCCATCAAGTATTTCTGGTTCTTTTGCTGAGCAAATGGTAGCACTGTATTTTCCTGCATCTCCCCTTCCTCTTGAACGTGAGTGTGGCCACAGAGCTGGCTTTGGCCGCTAAAGGATAAGCAGGAAGGACATGTGTTCCTCCCAGTTAGAAGCTTTAAGTGCCGGTGTATGTTTCACCATGCTCTCCCTTTGCCATGATGACCTACAGCTACACACAGAGGTGGTACTGTCAGTCCATGTCCTTGAGTGAGAATAAGAGAGCGACACAGAGCAGAGCTCCCAGCTAATTAGTTGCGGGTATGTAAGTGTGACAGAGAAAAAAGAAAGAAAGAAACAAAAATGTTTTATGTTAGGGCCACTAAGATTTGGGGAGTTGTTGGTTATTGCAGCATAACTTGGCCTCTCCTGACTGTCGCCCCCCACCCTACGAGTCTTGGTGGGAGGAAGAGCCTTGTTCACATTACAGAAGAGCAAAAGGGTACATAGTTGCTTTCGTGAACTCTCTTGTAGCCACTTGACCTGAAGTTGATCAGTCGATCCACCTAAGTATTGGGAGCTAGAAATGCAAAGAAGTAGGAACAGTGTATCATTCATTCCCATTTATTCTGGTGGCAGCAGCAGTGGAGAATATATATATTTCTGGGACACTCTCGGGTGGCAGGTACAGTAGTAACATCTGGGGTCTGGGACCATTGGGGGACATTTTATAAACTATTGGGTTTGGTTTTCAAGGACATCGGAAGCAGAGTCTCCATTGGGTAAGTATTGTGCTACAACCCTGACCCTGGTTGGGATGTGGTCTAGTATCCCCTCTTCCTGATGGATTTCCAACCTTCCTAGCAACTCAACTCTGCAAGAAGCTGATATCATTTCAATGCATTCATTTTCTGATTAAATCAGCCTGAGTGTATTGCTTGCAAATAAGATTCCTGAGTAATACAATATATAAATTAATTTTCAAATTTTCTTTGTTAATGTGCAGAATTATTTTAGCATATTTCTGGCAGTTTGAATTAGTTGCTCTGAATGCCACTGCTTGTCTATGCCAACAGTACACTTATTTTAGAAACGCCCACACTTTATTTCAGCCATTTTTTCCAAGGTATTAAATTCGTGGTTCTTTAAAAGATTCTTAATGAGTTAAAGTACAAATTTCACTTAGGGTTTAAGCTGTATTAAACATCTGATCGTCAAAACCATTTCTTTTCCTCTTTCTCTTGGAAAAATAGAAGTGAACGATTTTTTGTATTAGTCTATTGAAATAAGCATTGCATTACTAAAAAAAGACTAATGAATCTTTGACTGTTTTAAGTAAAGATCTCATTATTCTCTTTATTTTGAACTTGGTTCAATCTAAATGTGAAGATGACCTAGGACATCTCTTAAGTTTCTTTCCAGCCCCCTGATTCCTAAGACCATGGATTAGCCACGTCAAAATTCCCACTGAGGGAGATTTATTCAGTTAGTTGGGTAAGATGATTACTCTCCTAAAGGGTTATTAATCTTGATGTGACTTGACAACTAAATTGAACTGGAACCTGTTGTGTACTGGATATTGAGAAGAGATGGATTCTGAGATGTAATTTTCCATATTCTAAGTTGATGCTTTGAACCTGTCAAGAAATAAAATAGGAAGGGCGAATTTTTCCTGGTGGGGACACCAACACTGTAATTTCCTGGCTGAGGTTCAAACCCAAGAGTAACCCTGATTTGCATCTCTGCACTCTTTCAATCTGCAATTCACCCAGCCTTAAAAATTAAATGCTAGTGGACATGATTCAAAATAGAGAAGGGGTTCATAATTATCTCCCCTTTCCTGAACTATTTGTTTCTGGAAAGGTGGAGGAGACAACAGTGAAGGAGGAAGAGGAGGTTTCCCCCGGAATCACAGGGTCGTTTCTATCAAAGGCTTAAACAAGAAAAAGCAAAATTTTGTGAGACAATGAGACTGGAATCTGTCATCTAAGTGGGCTAGATACCAACATGTAGGATACAGCAACTGCTCTACATGAAAACAAGGGCTTTTGAGTGCTAGAATAATCGGTTAACTGTGTTTCACAGTATTCTAACTTGTGGGAGGTGAAGCAAAAGGAGCAAAAACAACAACAAAACCGACTAACAAATTTATGACATGTAAATGTAGAAACTTCAGGTGGAGAGAAGCCTTCAGTGTATGTCAACACAGGGCCCAGTACCAACTTCTGGGACCTGACCACTTGTCTCACTTTTCTGCAGAGTTTGTTCTGCCCATATAAAGGAGCCGTGTTGCAAATCAGCAGATCTCCGTGAAGAGTCGAGTGATGTGAAAATAGTCACAGATACTTTTTGCCCCTTAGGAAAGGAATCTTTCCTTCATTTCCAGATAGACTAAGGCCTGGCAATCTCAAGTGACTTTCCCAAGGTCACATGGCTTTTTTCTTTAATTAATTAAGTTATTTATTTATTTTCAGCTGTGTCGGGTCTTCGTTGCTGCACGCGGGCTTCCTCTAGTTGTGTTGAGAGGGGGCTGCTCTTCATTGTGGTGCGCGGGCTTCTCATTGCGGTGGCTTCTCTTGTTGTGGAGCACGGGCTCTCGGCGCGCGGGCTTCAGTAGTTGTGGTGCGTGGGCTCAGTAGTTGTGGCTTGCGGGCTCTAGTGCGCAGGCTCAGTAGTTGTGGCGCACGGACTTAGTTGCTCCGCGGCATGTGGGATCTTCCCGGACCAGGGCTCGAACCCGTGTCCCCTGCATTGGCAGGCGGATTCTTAACCACTGCGCCATCAGGGGAGTCCCCACATGGCTTTTTCAGAATGGAATCTGGAGTGGTACTCAGGCTCTGATGGTGAACACGGAGACCCTGGTGTCGTGGGCCTGTCTTGGTTTCATTCATCTTGGTCCCCCGGTGGGGGAAATTGATGCTCTTCCAATGACTGTCTGTGGGGATTCAATACCAGGGGCCCCTCCCCTGCCCAAGGGAGTCTGCAACAGCCCAGAAAGGCCACTTTAAGGAACAGGTGAACCTTCACCAGGTTTCCTAAACTCATTTCTATTCCAAAATAGCAGTTTAAAAAGGAAATTCTAGGGATGCAACACACTGGAGGACTTAGCACCTGGCTCTGGACTCAGCCTTTCCTGGGTTTGGGTTCCAACTCTGCCACTTGCTCTCTGTGTCATCCTGGGACTGTGAATTAATGTCTCTAAGACTCAGTTTTCTTACTGTAAGATGGAGATATAACAGTACCTACCTCCTATGGTTGTTGTGAGAATTTCTTCACACAAGTGCAGAATGGGGCAAAGTATGAAATGAGAATTTAATTAACAGCAAGAGAAAGGAGAGATCCAGGTATGAAAAAATAAAGAGTTTAATACATATTAAGAGAAAGAGAGAATATTTTTTTTCATATGTATCAACCTCTCTCTTTGTTTTTTTTTGGGGGGGTTATTTATTTATTTATTTATGGCTGTGTGGGGTCTTCGTTTCTGTGCGAGGGCTTTCTGCAGTTGGGGCGAGCGGGGGCCACTCTTCATCGCGGTGCGCGGGCCTCTCACTATCGCGGCCTCTCTTGTTGCGGAGCACACGCTCCAGACGCGCAGGCTCAGTAGTTGTGGCTCACGGGCCTAGTTGCTCCGCGGCATGTGGGATCTTCCCAGACCAGGGCTCGAACCCGTGTCCCCTGCATTGGCAGGCAGATTCTCAACGACTGCGCCACCAGGGAAGCCCTCTCTTTGTTTTAATACTTATTAAACTCTATTTCTTTTTCCCATTGCTGAAATGCACTTTTCTCACCTATGCTTACTTTGTAGGCACCAGTCCCACACCCAGGTCAAAAGTAGAGACTTTGAAAGGTTTTTTAATCAGTAGAAGTTTGCCCTTGGGAATGTCAGCAGGAAAAAATGTACCCAGAGATTAGGAAGTGGTGATTAGACCCCCAGGGACTCAGTACACCTAAGAGAGGAGAGGCACAGACTGCAGGGAGAGGGTTACAGAGTTTGAGAGCTGGAATTGGCCGTGGAGGTCATCCAGCTGACGCATTCGTTTTAAAGCAGAGAAAAGCAAAGTCCAGAGAGGTCACTCAGTTCCCCCAGGTCTCGCAGCACTTCCACTTAGAGAACATCACTCTCAACTCTCCGCTTCTCTATTTATCTTCCTTATTTCCTTTCTCTTTTACAGCCTCTTGCATGTTTGCCATCCTAAACAGGTAGGGGCTAGGGGCATATTGGGGCTTCCCCACGAATTGGTTCCCACCTAGCCAACCGCTGCACAGATGAGAGCAGACACGGGGGACCACTGCATCCTTGAGCGATGTGTTTGGAGGTGAGGATTTGACTTTCTCTTTAAGGCCTTAAGGCCACAGTGAAAAAAACCCCTGTAACTCAAGCTTTACCAGGTCTGTACCAGTATTATACAGTCTAAGCCATTTACCCCATAACACCTGGTGTTTAGGGCAGGGCGGCAGTTACTCACATGCTCGGAGCAGGGTTCTATGAGAGTCACACCGTAGACCAATGACTCTCAGACTTCAGCATTCATCAGAATCACCTGGAGGGTTTGCTAAACCACAGATCGCTGGGCGCATACCCTGGGAGGTCTGGGCTGGGACCCCAGGATTTGCATTTCTAACAAGCTCTCAGGCGATGTTACTGCTGCTTGACCACACTTTAAGAACCGTGGCTCTAGGAGAAACACACCTGTCTTTCCTGACCTTTCAACCTGATTTCCTGCCCAGCCACACTTTCTTTTGACTTTAAGCTGCTCAGACCTGCCTTCCAGTGCAAATCTGCTTGCACATTTTCTTTGCACAGTCATCTCTGCGTACAGACCCTGTCCTGTATCCAGCACCCTTCCCAGGATCTCTTTGCATCTATTGATGTAGAGGGGCCCTCCTGATATGTGTAACTGAAACAGGTGTACGGGCGTGACATTTCTTGCAGGTGGGCTTCTTAGAGGGCAGGGGGTGTGCCCTGGAGAGTGGCATTTTCACTCCCCTCCAGCTGGCTCCTTGGCCTGGATTTGAGCCCCCATGCTTAGCAGAAGGCAGAAAGAACAGTTGAATGAAAATCTCTGTGGAATTCCAGGTGCAAACAGACTGATCTTGGAGCCTGGACAAAGCTGACACCTGTCAGTCATCTGTTCGGGGTTCTCCAAGGGACACGCGAATTTTCAGGTGCTTCAGGCTCTCCCTTCTGAGAGCCTGAAGGAGTCTTGAAAACACTAGCCGGCTTTTGGAATGTAAAACACACCAAAATGTAGGAGGGACATACACCAAGGTCAGACGACATCCCAGGGACTCTGGGTGGAGCCCTGACCTTGTCTAATGCACTTTAAGCAAGTAGGTAAAACAGTTGGCAAGGAGGTGCCTAAGGATGCTAGAAGCCATGTGTTTATTTGACTGTAATGATAAGGGATCCTGCTTGCCCTTTGAAACTGTGCTCACGCTCTCTGTGGTACAGGGGGCTGTCTGGTCTAGCACTGTCCTCCGAGGAAGCTTCTTTTCTGTGGTTCTTAGTGGCATGCGATACCTGGCTTCTTCTCCAAGTCCGAGTGTCTTCCTTAGCACTGCCCACACAAGGCTCCCTCAGGCTGTCAGCCACTGAGCATTTAAGTCCTCTTGTTATGTTGCCCGATTCTTTCAGGCAAGAGGCCCAAGCGTGGTGTGTTTTCTGGGAGAGCCTAACAGCTTCTTTTCATGCTTCCGTTCCTTTATCCAGGGGAGCCAGGTGCTGCCCTCAAGCAGCGGGCTGGGAATTCAGACGCATCCATGGTCCTGAGTTTTGTGGCCTCATTTGCACGTTTACCCTTCCTCTGCTTCTCTTATTCTCAGACAGATGCGGGCAAAGCCGTTTCTGTAGACATTTCCATGCTGCCGAAGAAAGCTGGGATTTGATGAAATAAATAATCGTTAGGACTATTTGAGTCTTAACCCCCTCTCCAGGTCTCTTTTAAGAAGGGCATTTTGAGCAACTGTGTTATAAAGACATTTCATCAGTGTATATATCTTGGATTTTTATTTCACCCATGACTCAAGGGCCATATTATGCTTAATCGTCTGCATTTATATGGAAGCACTGAAGTTGTGCTCTTCTGTTCTGTGGGAACAAAACTGGCAATGAAACCAGAAGCCCTGGCCTTCAACTGTGGCCTCCCACTTGCAAACTAGTGAGCCCCCCTGTGACTGGGCTGGCTTTGCTTAGTCACTATGGTCACTGCGAGGGTCCAAAGGAGATGAGCCTGCTTGTGGGACCGTTAGGAGCAATAGAAAATAAAAAATCCATAGAATAGGAAGTACTCTATAATTATTGATTACACTGGGCCATTGTGCTCACGATCAGCACACCCATCAGAAAGGGATCACCCTGTGCTCTCTAGGTTTTCTCTCTAGATGTTTGTATCTAGGTGGATTCGTATCATATCCAGCCAATTCCCCCTGCAAGCTAGTGAATCCTAAGATAGGTGTCGCAGCTCTCTGAGTCTTAGTTTTCATGTATTTGCCTTTTAGGACATGGTGAAAATTATAGCTAACATGTATATGGAAGAGTTCCTGCCACCAAATCAATGATTTTTTATTATCATTTAATTTTTTTTTTAACTTTTGCAAATTTTAAGGGAACTCTTTGGTACTAAAAAGAACAAACTCTTGTCTGGCACTGAGTGCTGTTACCAAGATATAAGATTCAATTATGGAACCTCTCTGGCTCAAGTACAAGATTTCATATTCATAAAGAGGTGCTGAGCTGCGCAGAAGAAAAGATAGCTCAGTGGCAGATCATCACTGACTCACAAATGTTGGCATTCCTTTCTGTTTTTTGTCAACAGGGACCTACTTTTTTTTTTTAATTTAATTTTTTATTTTATATCACAGTATAGTTGATCTACAATGTTGTGTTAGTTTCAGGTGTACAGCAAAGTGATTCAGTTATACGTATACATGTATCTATTCTTTTTCAAATTCTTTCCCCCATATATGTTATTACAGAATATTGAGCAGAGTTCCCTGTGCTGTACAGCAGGCCCTTGTTGGTTATCTATCTTATATATAGTAGTGTGTGTATGTCAATCCCAAGCTCCTAATTTATCCCTCCCCCAACTCCACTTTTCCCCTTTGGTAACCACACGTTGTTTTTGAAGTCTGAGTCTGTTTCTGTTCGGTAAAAAGGTTCATTTGTATCATTTTTTTTTAGATTCCACATATAAGTGATATCATATTATATTTATCTTTCTCTTTCTGACTTACTTCACTTGGTATGATAATCTTTAGGTCCATCCACGTTGCTGCAAATGACATTATTTCATTCTATTTGAATGGCTGAGTAATATTCCATTGTATATATGTACCACATCTTCTTTATCCATTCATCTGTTGACGGACATTTAGGTTGTTTCCATGTCTTGGCTATTGTGAATAGTGCTGCTGTGAACATTGGGGTGCGTGTATCTTTTCAAATTATGGTTTTCTTCAGATATATGCCCAGGAGTGGGATTGCTGGATCATATGGTAGCTCTATTTTTAGATTTTTAAGGAACCTCCATACTGTTCTCCATAGCAGCTGTACCACTTTACATTCCCACCAACAGTGTAGGAGGGTTCCCTTTTCTCCACAGCCTCTAAAACGGACCTCCTTTTATGCCCCATTACCTATTTTTGCCCACCTGGGCTTGCCTGGGCCTGGCCTCCCTGCAGAGGTGCCTGCTCCTATCCTAGTGCCATGGATAACACAGTTTTTGTAGCACCGGCTACAATGAATAGGACACAATGCCATCTGTTTTGTGAAGCCTTCCCTTGACAATAAGCACGCATTGGACTCCTTCCTCCAGAACTCATTTTGCAATTATTGTCTCAAGTAGCACCTTACTGTTTTGTTACTTATTGTAACTCAAGTAGCACCTTACTGTTTTTTTTTTCTCCAATTGTTTGGACCACACAGTGTAGTACTATAAATACATATGCACACATCTTGATCTTTCTTTTTTTGTGTGTACTGACTTCTCCAGATATATTCTGAGTGCTTTCTGGGTGTGGACCATACCTTTTCTACCCCCTGGTTCTAATGCAGAGCTGACAGCCCAGTGGGGGACACACAGCAGGCATTTGGTGTGAATTTATTATCTGATGGAAAGGCATCAATGGTGTCTGTGGTGAGTGTCTGCTAATTTCATGCTTTAGGCTGCTGCTAAAATTTAGAGGGCTTTCTCATATGGTAGGTCAATCGCTTTGCTCTACTGAATACTTTTTAATGGTTTGATTAATAACAGCATTCCAGGAGAACAGAGGGTACCAGATGGGCATTCATGTATTACAAGCACTTATTTTGAAAGATACCAGACACAAAACAGCACAGGTGACATTATTTCTTTTATAAGGGCCAACAGTAGGCAAAACCATGCCCTTGCCCCTACCCTGGGCGGGTCAGTGACTGGCAGCGTGTGAGAGGTGGTTTCCGGGATCCTGTGATAGCTCGTGTCTAGGTACAGAGGATGGTTACAGAGGTGTGCTCGACTTTGTGAAAACTCACCCAGCTGGGTGCTGACACTCTGTGCACTTCTGTTTCTGCATCTATTCATAAATGAAAGAAAAAAGAATCCTGTTTATGTGTTCATTTATTTTTTTAATTTTTTTAAAACTAATTTATTTTTGGCTGCATTGGGTCTTCGTTGCTGTGCATGGGCTTTCTCTAGTTGCAGTGAGCAGTGGCTACTCTTTGTTGCGGTGCGCGGGCTTCTCATCGTGGTGGCTTCTCTTGTTGCGGAGCATGGGCTTCAGTAGTTGTGGCTCATGGGCTCTAGAGCGCAGGCTCAGTAGTTGTGGCGCACGGGCTTAGTTGCTCCACGGCATGTGGGATCTTCCTGGACCAGGGATGGAACCCGTGTCCCCTGCACTGGCTGGCAGATTCTTAACCACTGCACCATTAGGGAAGTCCTGTTCATTTATTTTTGTAGAACAAGAGTGAAAGCAACGTCAATTTGGGATCAAATAGAGATGATGTTACCGTGACCTCCCCTGAATGCCTCTGCCCCACAAATCTTGGAAAAGAGAAATCCTGCTTTCGTGGGGATGTCTTTGACCTGAGAAATAAGGCTTATAAGAAGTGAGAGTCAGCTGCCTCTCCAAGGTGGACAGCCTAGAACTTCTCTCGCCCAGAAACACAGACACCCGAGCCGACGTGTCAGGTGAATTCCCCATGATCCTCTGTGGAGATGGAGTCAGTGGTCGGACAGCTCGGCTCCCAGTCTGGGTCTTCCAGGGCCCGGCCATCTCACTGGGCTCACAGACGGAGGGAGTGTTTATGGACAATATAGACAAGGCATTGGCATGTAATATTCCAATCTCATGGTTTATTAGGGGAGAAAAAAAATGTACTTGTGGCCTCTTTTGTTTGTTTGAGAAAAGAAATCTTAATTAATACATAAACTAAAGCTTAATAATCTGACAACATATTCTTGCTCAGCACATATTTTTTGGTGAGCAGAGTTGCTTTTTATATGTCTCTTCTCTTTTGGAAGGATTTGCATACAGGCTTTGGTACACAGTTTTATGTTGCTTATCTACTGATTCTGTCCTTGGGGAGAGAAGTAGGGAATACCAAGGTAGAATAAATTTTGTGCCCATATAACCAGGCCCCAGGATCAGGGTTTTCCTAGCTTCACCCTGAGACACCTAGGATGGTGTTTCTCAACGACGCATCAAAATCACTTGTATTGCTTGTTAAAAATGTGAATTCCTGGGTGCCATCCCATGCATAGTAAATCTTTGGTGGACAGGTTCCAGGATGCTACATTTGAAATAAGCTTTCCTGATGATTTCCAAGCACACTAAAATTTGAAAAACATTGGCCCAGTGGCTACTGGCAGGTGTCAAACGTAGGCTGAGTTGGACCCAGGAAGCTTCCCAAGAATCTCTGGGAAAGCGTTTGTGGTGGGAACTTTTACAAAATCAGGATCTCGATGCCACAAAGAGGAAAGAAGATTTTCTGAACTTTAGTGGGAAAGATACACAGCATGTCTTCCAGGGCAGACGGGCAGGCACGAAGCTCTTTGTGTATCAGTAGCGATCCTGGCAGCCTTGCCTCCCAATGCTCTGAGTTTCTGTCCTTCTGCGTTGGCAGGAATTCTGACTTCTGCATTCCCTCTGAATCACAAAATTGTCCTTTTCTGTGTGTTCCTTTTTTGCCACAGCAGGCTATTTATAAAGGAGCAGTGTTGCCTTTCTTTTTGTGGATTGTTTTCTTTCTTCCCAAAAGACATTTGAAAGCATCCTCCCCTCTGGGTTTTGCTTAGTTGACTTTATTACAAGGACACACCACCAAAAGTACATCTAGTGATGGGCCAGTTAAGGTTAAAAACAAAACAAAACAAAAAACCCAAAAAAACTTCGTTGGGAAAGTATCTCGAAATGAACAATGAGGAGAAAAGATTACCTCTAGTGTACATCAGCATTTCTTGGAAAGTGCCTGTAAGGAGGAGCCAAGGCGAACTGGTTGGTTTCTTTCATCCCAGAATCTGTGTGGGTGTTAGAATTAGAAGCATTGAGAACTTCAGGGTATTGTCTCATGATTTCACTATTTTCATCGTAACCCTGCGATCTGAGAAGCTCTAGGAGGAGTAAGTATTCAGCTTTTTCTTTGCTGGACTAAACAATGGCAGACGTGCAAATGAAGTAAGGGAGATTCCAGATTCGAGAGACAGTTTCTAAGAGCTCTAGATTTGGGGGTCTTGGTCCCCCAAGGAGGGTCCCTGGTATGCCCACATACAATCCAAACTGCATGGAGGTGTTGATAGCAAATATAAGTAAGAAACAGCCTAGAGGCACCAAGGGACACTTGCCAAGGAAGGTTACATTATAATCTAAAAGGTTTTTTTTTTAGTGTACAGCTTAATGGCATTAAGTACATTCACCTTCTTTTGGTACCATTACCGCCATCCATCTCTAGAACCTTTTCATCTTCTCAAACTGAGACTCTCTACCTATTAAATAATAACTCCGGATCTCCCCTCCACCCAAGATCTGTGAACCACTGTTCTTTTTTCTCTCTCTATGAATTTGACTATTCTAGTTATCTCATATAAGTGGAATCATAGAATATTTGTTATTTTGTGTTTAGCTCATTTCACTTAGCATAATGTCAAGATTCATCTATATTGTAGCATATGTCAGAATTTCCTTCCTTTTAAAAATTCTGTTAAAAAGTACATAACATAAAATTTGCTGTCATAACCATCTTTACATGTACAGTTCAGTAGTGTTAAGTATATTCACGTTGTTGTGAAGCAAATCTCTAGAAATTTTTCACCTTGCAAATCCGAAACTCTACACCCATTAAATAACAATTCCCCCTTTCTTTCTCCCCTCAGCCTCTGCTAACCTCCATTCTATTTTTTGTATCTATGAATGTGACTACTTAAATAACACATGTAAGTGGAATCATACAATATTTGTCTTTTTGTGACTATCCTATTTGACTTAGCCTAATGTCCTCAAATTTCATCCATGTGTGGCATGTGACAGGATTTCCTTCCCTCATAATCTAAATGTTTTGATATATGGTTCTGAACATTTCCCCAAACTAGCATCTCAACTGGGGGCAGTGTCTGAAGGTATCTTCAAGTTGTCAGAACGGGGGCATGCGGTGTGTGTGCCACTGGCATCAAGTGGGCAGAGGCCGGCAATACTGCTAAATATCCTACATGTACTGGACAGCCCCACTACCCTCCAACAAAGAATTATCTGGCCTCAAATGTCCAATGATCAAGGTTGAATTTGAAAGCCCAGCACAGAACTGTAAAGATTAAGTTGAAAAAGACATTCCCAGGGTTTCAGTGACTCAGAAAGCTGTTTTGGCTTTGGAGCAAGAGGTAACTACCATTGAAGGAAGTATCAAGCCTGAAGCCTGAAAAAAAGACTTGTGTGTTACCATAATGGAGAGAAGGGAGAGCTCACCATTTCTATTTTTGTTTCCTTTGACTAGAAAGCAAAAGCATTTCCCAACAAAAAGGAAAAAAAAAAACACTAAAAACAAGATATGTAAGTATTGTGGCCAGTAAAAGAAGACACAAGCACTGAAATTGAAACTGTGATTAGAAATCTTCCAACAAACAAAAGCCCAGGACCAGACGGCTTCACAGGCGAATTCTATCAAACATTTAGAGGAGAGCTAACACCTATCCTTCTCAAACTCTTCCGAAATATAGCAGAGGGAGGAACACTCCCAAACTCATTCTATGAGGCCACCATCACCCTGATACCAAAACCAGACAAAGATGTCACAAAAAAGAAAACTACAGGCCAATATCACTGATGAACATAGATGCAAAAATCCTCAAAAAAATACTAGCAAACAGAATCCAGCAGCACATTAAAAGGATCATACACCATGATCAAGTGGGGTTTATCCCAGGAATGCAAGGATTCTTCAAAATATGCAAATCAATCAATGTGATACACCATATTAACAAATTGAAGGATTAAAAACCATACGATCATCTCAATAGATGCAGCAAAACCTTTTGACAAAATTCAACACCCATTTATGATAAAAACTCTCCAGAAAGTAGGCATAGAGGGAACTTACCTCAACATAATAAAGGCCATATATGACAAACCCACAGCCAACATCAATCTCAATGGTGAAAAACTGAAACCATTTCCTCTAAGATCAGGAACAAGACAAGGCTGCCCACTGTCACCACTATTATTCAACATAGTTTTGGAAGTGTTAGCCACAGCAATCAGAGAAGAAAAAGAAAGAAAGGGAATCCAAATCGGAAAAGAAGAAGTAAAACTGTCGCTGTTTGTATATGACATGATACTATACATAGAGAATCCTAAAGATGCTACCAGAAAACTACTAGAGCTAATAGATGAATTTGGTAGAGTAGCAGGATACAAAATGAATGCACAGAAATCTCTTGCATTCCTATACACTAATGATGAAAAATCTGGAAGAGAAATGAAGGAAACACTCCCATTTACCATTGCAACAAAAAGAATAAAATACCAAGGAATAAACCTACCTAAGGAGACAAAAGACCTGTATGCAGAAAACTATAAGATACTGATGAAAGAAATTAAAGATGATACAAACAGATGGAGAGATATACCGTGTTCTTGGATTAGAAGAATGAACATTGTGAAAATTACTACTACCCAAAGCAATCTACAGATTCAGTGCAATCCCTATCAAAGTACCAATGGCATTTTTCACAGAACTAGAACAAAAAATTTCACAATTTGTATGGAAACACAAAAGACCCCGAATAGCCAAAGCAATCTTGAGAAAGAAAAACGGAGCTGAAGGAATCAGGCACCCTGACTCCAGACTATATTACAAAGCTACAGTAATCAAGACAGTATGGTACTGGCACAAAAACAGAAATATAGATCAATGGAACAGGATAGAGAGCCCAGAGATAAACCCATGCACATATGGTCACCTTCTCTTTGATAAAGGAGGCAAGATTATACAGTGGAGAAAAGACAGCCTCTTCAATAAGTGGTGCTGGGAAAACTGGACAGCTACATGTAAAAGAATGAAATTAGAACACTCCCTAACACCATACACAAAAATAAACTCAAAATGGATTAAAGGCCTAAATGTAAGGCCAGACACTATAAAACTCTTAGAGGAAAACATAGGCAGAATGCTCTATGACATAAATCACAGCAAGAGCCTTTTTGACCCACCTCCTAGAGAAATGGAAATAAAAACAAAAATAAACAAATGGGACCTAATGAAACTTAAAAGCTTTTGCACAGCAAAGGAAACCATAAACAAAACGAAAAGATGACCCTCAGAATGGGAGAAGCAACTGACAAAGGATTAATCTCCAAAATATACAAGCAGCTCATGCAGCTCAATATCAAAAAAACAAACAACCCACTCCAAAAATGGGCAGAAGACCTAAATAAACATTTCTCCAAAGAAGATATACAGATCGCCAACAAACACATGAAAGGATGCTCAACATCATTAATCATTAGAGAAATGCAAATCACAACTACAATGAGGTATCACCTCACACCAGTCAGAATGGCCATTATCAAAAAATCTAGAAACAATAAATGCTGGAGAGGGTGTGGAGAAAAGGGAACCCTCTTGCACTGTTGGTGGGAATGTAAATTGATACAGCCACTATGGAGAACAGTATGGAGGTTCCTTAAAAAACTAAAAATAGAACTACCATATGACCCAGCAATCCCACTACTGGGCATATACCCTGAGAAAACCATAATTCAAAAAGAGTCATGTACCACAATGTTCATTGCAGCTCTATTTACAATAGCCAGGACATGGAAGCAACCTACGTGTCCATTGACAGATGAATTGATAAACAAGATGTGGCACATATATACAATGGAATATTACTCAGCCATAGAAAGAAACGGAATTGAGTTATTTGTAGTGAGGTGGATGGACCTAGAGTCTGTCATACAGAGTGAAGTAAGTCAGAAAGAGAAAAACAAATACTGTATACTAACACATATATATGGAATGTAAAAAAAAAAAAATGGTTCTGAAGAATCTAGGGACAGGACAGGAATAAAGATGCAGACATAGAGAATGGGCTTGAGGACACGGGGAGGGGGAAGGGTAAGCAGGGATGAAGTGAGAGAGTGGCATGGACATATATGCACTACCAAATGTAAAATAGATAGCTAGTGGGAAGCAGCTGCACAGCACAGGGAGATCAGCTCGGTGCTTTGTGACCACCTAGAGGGGTGGGATAGGGAAGGTGGGAGGGAGACGCAAGAGGGAGGGGATATGGGGGATATATGTTTACATTCAGCTGATTCACTTTGTTATACAGCAGAAACTAACACAACATTGTAAAGCAATTATACTCCAATAAAGATGTTAAAACAAAAAAGACTTAGTAGATTTAAAAGAAGTCAAGTACCTGAGAATAAAAGGAACCAGGTCTCTAAAATGGTAATGGAACTTAGAAATGTGATTTGTGTCTCAGCATTATTGTCAATAACCTCTGAGGGCTCATAAAGAAGTTCCAGAAAAATGAGGACAATCAAATAATTCCCTCAGTCTCATAAAGGCTATCTTCTGGTTGATATAAACTGGTAACCTTGACGATTACAACCTTGCAACATCCTGAAATAGATCATTAAATTGTTTATGTACCTTAGAAAAGGCAAAGATCCTTAGCCACTTGTGCCTACAGTTGGCCATCTGTATCTGTAGGTTCCACATCTGCGGATTCAACCCACCTGAGATATACTACTCCATTTTATACAGAGGACTTGAGCATCTGTGCATTTCGGTATCCTCAGGGATCCTGGAACCAACCCCCCAAGGATCCTGAGGAACAACCGTATTCATTAAGAGGAAGACGTCTAAAGCTGACTTCAGTTCCTTTATAGATACCTCTATGAGGTTGGTAGATGCAAGGAGCTCTCCAATTAAATTTTTTCTTGAGGTCAGCAAAGGATTTGATAGGATCAGACTTGTAGCTAGTTGTATGGGTCTATGTCCATCCAGGTGGTGGTCTCTATTGGAGTTCCATAAGCTTTAACACTTGGTCCTGCATTTTTTTTTTTAAGGCAATGTCTGAATTAGATGACACAAAGCAAAGAAGAAGAATGCATATATTGATTACAGTAAAAATTCTATTTATTATCTCAATAAGTTGGGATGATGATTCCAAAGTCTCCAAAACAAAATTTAAGAGTGGTGAATATATGGTCCTTAATTTGCATCAAAAAATTAAACGCGGATGTAAAAATAGGGAAGACGCAGTTTGGTAGCAGTTTCTGAAGAACATCTGTGGTCGTGATGGACCTGTGACATCACAGGTCAAAAGAGCTGTCAAATGATAGACACTACTCATAAGACGTTAGACTGCTTAGGAGGAGATCATGGAAATGATGGCTTGTGTTAATCAGGCCAAACAGAGAATCTTATTGTGTTCTAGTGTGGTCTTTCAGGGAGGACTATTGTAATTGACCTAGTGCTAAGATGGGGAGGAAGATGCCAGTGGGTTGGTTAGAAACCATGTCCTAGGAGAAATATTTGAAGGAATTAGAGAAGAAAAAAGATACACAGCAGGCATGGTGATTTTAGATATAGAAGGCTTAAGATTTTAGAAAAGTTATTACATAGAAAGGGTTGTTTCATACTAAGAAGTAAGTTGGGAGCTTAGAAATTATAAGACTTTTGGACCTCGTTGGAGAACACTGTCTAACAACTGGATGACACAACATAAGATCCTCTCTACTTAGGAGCACTGACGTGCCCTGAAGAGGCTGGAGCAAGCGTGTTGAAGAGGAGCTTTCTTCATTTGGAGGAGAGTGGATTAAATCAGAAAGTACCACACCTGGTGTCTTACCAGAATCACCCAGGAGCTGTTTTCTCAACATCCTAACATCAGGAATCCATTCCAGAGATTCTACTTGAATAGATGTGGGGAAAGTGCCCAAGAATCTAGCTTTTAAAACAGAAGGTTCCTCAGGTGATTGAGGTGTGCAGTCACATTTGAAAAGCACATGGTCCCTAAGCTCCCCCTTTAGCTTCACGATTCCGAGTGAAGATATGGACCATGTGGAGGTCCCGGCAGCACCTCAGTGAACTTGACCTGCTGTCCATCTCCTTATGTTTGTTCAGGGTCTATCAAAGTCAGGCACTGTGGAGAGATGTTTACACAGATTATCTCACTTAATCCTCACAACAAACAAATGAGCATCCTGCTGTTTTGTGGAAACTAAGGTTCAGAGAAGTGAAAAGATGACTTAGCAACAGAATGAAGATTCAAATCCAGATTGTCTGATGGCAAAGTTGGACCTGTCCACTGATTCACTCTTCCATCTTCCATTGTGCTATTCTGCAAAAAAAAAAAAAAAAAAAGGAGTATTAGGGCTTAAGATACATAAAGGGATGTATCCTGGAAAAGGTAGAAAGATGATAAATCTTGTTTTTCCTTCCTTATGAGCCCCTCCTCAGACCCGTGTCAGTTCTGCAGGTTCACCCTCCCTTCTGACACATTAGTGAAGCATGTTTCTTTCATTCATTTTTTTTTGTATTGCGTTGTGTTTTATTTTTTTTAATTTTATTGGAGTATAGTTGATTTGCAATCTTGTGTTAGTTTCAGGTGTACAGCAAAGTGATTCCATAATACATATACATATATCCATTCTTTTTCAGATTCTTTTCTCATATAGGTCATCATAGAATATTGAGTAGAGTTCCCTGTGCTATACAGTAGGTCCTTGTTGTTTATCTATTTTATACATAGTAGTGTGTGTGTGTCCATCCCAAGCTCCTAATTTATCCCTCCCTGCCCACATTTCCCCTTTGGTAACCATAAGTTTGTTTTCAGAATCTATGAGTCTGTTTCTGTTTTGTAAATAAGTTCATTTATATCATTTTTTTGAAAATTATATTCCACATGTGAGTGATATCATATGATATTTGCCTTAGTCTGATTCCTTTATTTCTTAACTTGTCAAAACCTTCCTGGATCTTTGCTTTTTTTCCCCAAATCAACACTAACAATATGTTGTGGTCCCTTGAGAGCTGAATTTGTTTGTGTAGAACTTACCTGAACGGGTTGAAGGAAAGAAGTTGTTTCGAGGAATAGTCCCAGTAGGCGGGACCACCATGCCTTGTCCTCACAAGCACCTTGTTGGAGGGAAGAGTTCAAAATAGGGTGCATGTCACATGCATGCAGTTAGGAATATATAGGAAGAACCTGCCCAGCCAGCCACACCATAATGTGAACATTCCTTCTGAAAATTCCCCTACAGACTAAGCACAATGTGCCTGGATGCGTATCCTCTCTTAGAGCTTTAGAATAACACATGATCTGCATCGTCAAGCGATTGCTCAGAAAATCATGCTTTTCAGCTATAACAATACCATATCTATGTATCACCTATCTATCATATCTGTGGACTTGAAAACACTTGAGTTGGGATTCTCATTTCTTCAAGCATAACTGCTAGAGGTGTGGATATTCTAAAAATATCTATAATCACCATGCTTTTAAATAAATCTTCATTGATGGGGAGAGCTGGGCAGAGAGCAGAAATCCTACAACACAGATAGCTGATGGGGAAACTGAGGCACAGAGAGGCTGCATAGTGGAGCTGAGGTCACACAGCAGCAGCAGCAGTGCCAACATGTATCTGGGGTGGACCAGGGCCAGGCTCTGCCCTTCAGCCCTATGCTCTAGGGTCTCTCAATACTTTTGAAAATATATGTTCTCAGATGAGGTTTAATCAAGACACTATATTCTAAAACCACGATAAACGAATAAATAAGTAGTAAATAAGTAAATATAGCTTCATTAAACACAGAGGGAAAACTGTGCTATTATTTGTCAGCTCTTAACCCCTCTCATCCCAGGGCATGGTGACCAAGTTTCATAGAGCTGATGACCTTTGAAACACGAATCATACAAATCAAATGGCTCCTTCATTCCAAGCACATGTTGAATTTTTTTTAAAGCCTCTTTAAAATACAGTCAACTTAAATAAAATCTCCAGGCAGGCTGTTCAGTTATGTCTGACCTTTTTGTAAACACGATGAATCAAGTTCCAGTGTAAACCCTGCTCCTGGTAAAAAGTCCTGCTGTGTGGAATGGCAGGTCTCCAGACAGGCAGAGTAGTGTTTACTGAACTGTTTCAAAAGAAAGCTGAAAGGTGCAGGCCGACTGTCAATCAGGTGCAGCCTTGCCTGGGTTTTTTTATAAACCATGATTAGGCTGTAGAATCCTTTGCAGGCTTTGGACTCTGCTCACATTTAACTTATCACATTCCCTCTTCAGAGCTGCTTCTCACAGAACATCTTTAAGCATTTGCTGGAGACAGAGTGAGGTTGAATTTTATCCAAGCATTGGATTTCCATTAAATTAAACAAGGAGAAAAAGGCAGGAGGGGAATGGTATACTTGGCGGAGATTGGGTGCACTGTCTGATTTCCATGTTCTCTGGGAAATCCTGCTTCTTTTTAGTCACTTAACAAACATCTGGTGAGCTGTGACTTGGGGAAGAGCATGGCTTGGGAGAGGCTTGGGAGGCCTGTCCTAATGCCACTGAGAAATAGGGGGTGTAGACTTCCCCCTTCTCTGGGCATTGGTGTCCTTATCTTTATAATCAGGATGCTGAAGAGGAAATTCTTCTGGCTGCTTTGGGTCCCACGATTCTAGTGCAGAAGTTGATAGATTTTTTTTTTCTATGAAGGGTGAGATAGTAAATATTTTTGGCTTTTGTAGGTCAAGAGGCAAAATCAAGGATCTTGGGTAGGTATTTCTAGAACAAGAGAGCAAAGAAATGCCCATTAATTTTAATGAGATAATTTAAAATATACTGCTAATTATTGAGTATAATTTTTTTGGTAATGCAGGTCTTCTAATGAGGAGAATAGACTTCTTGTATTTGTTTGCTTGCTTGTTGGTTGGGGGCGGATAGCATCTTGCTTCATATGGATTCAAAGTGTTCTCTGTCATCAGGTGGATTGCAAATGCTCATCCACATAAACCGTTCTTGATTCATGGGCCATGCAGAAACCAGGAGTGGGCCAGATTTGGCCCATGGGATGTAGGGTGCCACCCCCTGCCTGGTGGGTCAGAAAGACCCTTGAAGGAGTTAACAAAGGAATTGAATTAGAAAGAGGCGTCAGACAACCAGAAAAGGAAAGGTGTTCCAGGCAGATGGGGAAGCATGAACAAAAACAAGGCAGCAGTGATGGTATATATCACAGGTCATGAGGGCAATGAGAGCTCAGGAGGTGAGGGGATGGGTTCTAGGTGAACAAGTCCTCAGGCAAATGTCACACAAGAAACAAAATGCATTCTTCTAACACCAACCAATTAAAACTTATTTTTCCCTAATCCAACCAAATGTCCCACCCTTGTCACATTCCCTCTATGGTTATTTTTACAATTATTTTATTATTAGTCACCATCCATGGCCAATTTACTTTTTTCGTTGATTTCTTTGCTTCTAGTATTATACATGACCTGCTATCAAAATTCAGTCAGTGAGTTCTGATGGATAATAGAAACAAATAACTCTGGGGGCTCAGGTGCTCCTGAAGTAAAATGCCCTCTTGATTTGTTTAAATGTCAGTCAGTCAGCCAGTGATCTACATTCAGGAAGATTTGGATGTTGCCTCTGCAGTGAAGTCATGTTATATGCTTCATCGATTTTACATATTATGGAATAGTTTTACATTTTTGTAAGTAAATGTTTATGTCCAGTTTAATTAATTATGCTGTTGATATGTCCCCGAGGAAAATCAACTCGTCACCCCTAGAATAGCCTGAAAATATGTACCCATTTCTATTGTGTAGTTTATGCAGGCTTCACTGGTGGGAATGATGCAGTACTTGTCCCACATTCTGTTTCAGACACATCCCATGACTCGGTGGTCCAAAGAGACATGTGTCCTGTTGCTTTCTGAGACGTCTGTCATAGCCTGAGTTCTAGAAAGCAGAGCCTGAGGCAAGGCTTGAAGTGCCGAGGCTTCATTTGGGGGATGGAATCTAGGGCACAGAGTGAGGAAAAGAAGAAAGGCAAGAAAGATGTGAACCAAGGTGAAGCCCTGTGTTGCCACACTGTCTATTGCTTTATAATGAGCTATGAAGAGACACTCTAGTAGAACACTCAGCTGGTGCATCCACTGAACCTAAAAGACATCTCCAGACAGTTTGTTTGACAGAACTCTGGCTTAGGGAAGTCTACGAGAGGGATAAGGGAGGGGAAATTCATCTGCCCAGTGCCTTCCCATTTCCTGTTTTTCCCTGGTCCAGATTCATGTCCTGGGCAGTTAACTCCCCAACTGCAGGACTGAATCACGTGGTCCTTTTGGTGTCTCCTTGGAATGCTGGATCTCATCACCTGCTGTGGTGTGGTGTTTCATTTGCGTCCAGAAGATGGGGGAGAGCCAGAAACTCCAGGTCTGTGGCTGCTTGGGCTAAATGCATGGCCGTAACCCAGGGGGAGGTTGACGTTCCCTGAGCAAGTGACTGGTCAGCTCCTGGTGGTGGCGGCACAGACTGAGAGGTGGGAAGCCAGCGAGGTTTGTGTCTGATCCAAGGTCACTGGTCAGATGCCGAGTTAGCCTTTAGGAGAGCTGCCCCTAGAACAAGACGAGTCAATAGGCTAGAGGTGGGGTTGAACTGAACCTAAAATGTGGGTGAAATCGAGATTTCTAGAGAAATAGTAAATGGCCGTTCCTCAGAAAGTCATGAATGATAGCAAGATACAAAGATGAAGATCTGAGAGGTGAAAGTTTGGGACCATTCATGGGCTAGTCTGGCTGGAGTGGTCTGGGACTTATTTCCTTTGTGTTGTGTGTTTAGCACTGTTGTTGGCTACCTACCCGCCTTTCCTCCCACCGTCGTCTCTGTCATTTATGAAACGCCCACCATCTAGCTCAAGTGTCATACCCTCTTCATATGCCCACATACTTCAGGGAAAGCTGCCCCAACCCCAGCTCTGGAGACTGGATTTTGGTTACTCCCAACCCATCAGGGAGGTCCCACGGCTCTTGCCAGTTACTGGTTGAGAGATGGGCATGCAACCCAATTTGCTGAGCGGAAGGGTGCTGAAGGCTTCTGGGAGAGTTCTCTTGTTGCTCAGAAAGAAATGTGGGCCTCTGGTCTGTCAAGTCTGACTGTCACGCCTGGATCAGCTGTAGCCATCCTGGGGTGATGAGAGGAACCAGACTGAGGGCAAAGGAAAGGCTTTAGAGATGGCAGGTGGGAGAGAAGTAAAGAACTTTGGTCTTAGATGAGATGTGGTCCATCATGTCAACCAAATGAGAGCCTGCCTTACCTCTGGCCTTCAAGTTACATGAGATAATACTTTTCCTTTATTGTTTAAGAAATTTTGAGTCAGGTCTTGGTTACTTGACTTTGTTACAACCATAATATTCTGAAAAAGAATTAAATACCCAGCAGATGGTAAGTCATTATAAAGGGGCAAAAGAACTGTCCTTTGTTCAAGAGGCTGCGATGGAGTAAATACAGGTAGGTCTTTATTTCTCACAGGTTGGAAGCATAGAGGGACTCCTATATGCCAGTTGGATACAGTAGAAGCAGAGTCAAATTGCAGGACAATTTCTTTAATCCCCAGGCTCCATCTTTTCTCATTGCCAATTTTTCTTTTCCTACTACAGGCAGAGATAATGTAAAGACTTTACAGGTTTCTTATAAAGATTCAATGAGGTGTTTTATATAAAGTCCCTGAACAGTGCAATCAACCAATGCCTGCTTTTCCCTGTCAACAGCATGCTTGTTGACATTCTTCACATTGACAAAAAAGTACTTTTTTTCTACCATGGAAGAAGCTTTGACTTCTTCCATATGTGAGGATATTGTAGAAAAGATGCTAACTTTACCTGGTTTGACCACATTTAATAGGAAATAAAACACTTTCCAATCATGAGATTCTATGGCTTTGTGATCATTTTAATTTAACTGTAATAAAGGCATGTGTTCAGTTGTCTGAGATCTTTTGATACTTATACTGTAGAACTTTTACCCTAGATGAAGATTAATATCCAGACTATGGATAGTACCTTTTGGAGTGTGTCTACTCGTGTGATCCTAGAGTTAACAATTAGTTATCTTCTCCCGTCAAAATTTAATTCGGAGACTTGCACCAGGCTGTGTCAACATGACATAAGTAATTTACATGAAGCGCACTTGGTAGGTCTTAGACTGAGCCGTTTAAAGGTTTGGGCTGCCCTTGGTTTAATCAGTCTGGCTGGACTTGCTCCATATTGGGTACGACGTCATGGTAAGGCTCCGTAAAACTATACTGTGTCCAGCTCTTCTGTGATAGCCCTGGAGAGGCCCCGTTACCATTCTCTCTTGCCTTCTCTGCTCCAGTGGAAGAGCCACATTTATCTAACTTACTCATTCATCTCCCCACAGGGCCTGGCTCTCTGGGGACCAGAATGGCCCGGCTGGACAGATGGGACGCATGACACATCTCAGAAAACAGTTGTTGTACCAATACCATGCATTTGAAAATAATTTTATTTTTTTACAAAAGTAATATATTGTTATTGTAGGCCTTTTAGAAAAGGGGGGAAAAAAGAAACATCGTATTGGGAGACAGTCATTTAAAAAATGTGGTTGTGAAACTGTCAAAACCTATTCCCTCCCCTTCCTTCCTCTCTTTCTTTCTCTTTCCCTTTCTTTCTTTCTTTCTTTCTTTCTTTCTTTCTTTCTTTCTTTCTTTCTTTCTTTCTTTCCTTCTTTCTTTCCTTCTTTCTTCCTTTCTATACACAAAAATACATACACAAAGACTTTTTGTAAGAATGAGGAAATTGCATCAAAATATTTCTGCTATCTTATATCCTAATTTTGCCTATTTACATATGTATTCTTTCCCCTTATGCTTATTTTCAAAGATTGCATGCGCTCTGTCATCAGTATGCATCATGACTTATTGCATCTATTTCTTATTTTCCTATTCATGGAGATTCATATCATTTTCTACTTTCCTCCATTATAAGCAATACTGAAGTGAAAATCCTGGTCCACTACTGCACATCGTCCTACCACCACCTCCCAAACCTGTGAGAATCAATGGAGAGACTATTAGAGGAAACAATAGCACTGAGCAAGGTGGTCAGTTACAAAGTGAATATATTAAAATCAATAGCTTTTCTAATATACCAACAGGAATCGATGAGAAATTTTAATGGAAAAGGAGATTCCATTCACACTAGCAACAAAAGCATAAACTACCTAGGAATAAATAATTGAAAGTATCTGAAGACCTACATGAACAAAATTTTAAATTCTATAGAGAAAATACATGAAGAGAAAGAAATGTGTCTGTTCGTGTACTGGGAAAATCAGTACTGTAAAGATGTAAATTCTCCTTAATTTAATTGATTTTGCCAACCTAATTCACGCGGGAGTCCCCTCTGTATTTTGGAGGAGGGTGGCGGAGGGGACTGAACCTGTTTCCACGACTCGCCTCAGAGATTAGATCAGCAGAGTGAGCGCATCACACACACCTGCCCCCGTTCCCACTCCAGATTCCTGGAAGTGACACAAAGCATAGCACTTCAGAAAAGATCTACAGCGATGCTGGGAAACCAGAAGGGACCCTCTGCATGGACACCCATGACGAGAAATCCCTGGGAGAGTCGTGATTGGATTGAAATGGGAAACCCGCAGTTTACAACACAGAGGAGATTTTCTTCACAAAATAGGAACAGATTTAGAAGAGGTTCAGAGTCAGGAGAGGTGGATAGAGCAGGCGGAAAAGGACCTGGAATAACCCTCTGCAGGACTGTAGGTGCCACAGGACGGGCCAGGAGACTCGGTAATACCTCCCCCCACCCCGGAGTGCGCCAAGCAGCAGTCAGCAGAAATAATCTGCCTGTTCCCGCGCCTGGCAAAGCGATGAGCGAGGTCACCGAGAGAAAGGCCAGCGTGCCAGGTACCTGCTGACGTCACGTGGAGGGGCGGGTCCCGAGGCAACAGGACAAGCTGCGGCCCCGCCTTGCTCCGGTCCCCGCAGGGAATGGTGACAAATAACAGTAGTCACAGGCTAAGATGCACAGCGACCGAGAATCACTCGGCAGTTTGGAAAAGCCAACATTGTGAAAGAAAGCCACCAGCATCTACAAATAGAAGAACGAACACAAATGGTCAGCATTAACAGAAAAAAGAGAAAAAAGAAAGCAAGTATGCTTTAGAGTTTTCTCGTAAGAGTAAATTTAACTCTAGCTTGTTCTTTTTAACGTTAAGTGTAGTTTTCAAGGAGGTGCCACACCTTATGTAGCCATTAGCTTGTTAAAGGACATCGGAGTACTTCTGATTTTCCATTATTATATACGATGTGCAAAGGTGACCCATGTACAAGCCTCTTTGAATGTATATATATATATACACACACACACACACACACACACTATATTTAGTGAATATCTTCAGAGAAATGTGATAAGATACTGCAACCATTAAGAAATAAAGTAGCTAAAATATTTCTTAAAGAGGAGACATACCAACTATTTTTTTTTAAACACTTATTTTATTGAAGTATAGTTGATTTACAATGTTGTATTAATTTCTGCTGTACAGCAAAGTGACTCACCTATACATATATATATATATATATATATATATATATATATATATATATATTCCTTTTCGTATTCTTTTCCGCCGTGGTTTATCTCAGGATGTTGAATATAGTTCCTTGTGCTATACAGTAGGACCTTGTTGTTTATCAATCCTATATATAATAGTTTGCATCTGCTAATCCCAAACTCCCAATCCATCCCTCCCCCATACCCCCTCCCCCTTGGCAACCACAAGTCTGTTCTCCATGTCTGTGAGTCTGTTTCCATTTCATAGATAAGTTCATTTGTGTCATATTTTAGATGCCACATATAAGTGATACCATATGGTATTTGTCTTCCTCTGTCTGACACTTCACTTAGTATGATAATCTCTAGGCCTATCCATGTTGCTGCAAACGGCATTATTTCATTCTTTTTGATGGCTGAGTAATATGACATTGTATACATGTACCACATCTTCTTTATCCATTCGTCTGTTGATAGGCATTTAGGTTGCTTCCATGTCCTGGCTATTGTAAATAGTGTTGCTATGAACATTGGGGTGCATATATCTTTTCGAATTATGTTTTTCTCCAGGTGTATGCCCAGTAGTGGGATTGCTGGATCATATGGTAGTTCTATTTTTAGCTTTTTAAGGAACCTCCATACCATTCTCCATAGTGGCTGTATCAATTTACATTCCCACCAGCGGTGTTGGAGGGTTCCCTTTTCTCCACACCCTCTCCAGCATTTATTGTTTGTGGACTTTTTAATGATAATCATTCTGACCGGTGTGAGGTGGTACCTCACTGTAGTTTTGATTTTCATTTCTCTAATAATTAGTGGAGACATATCAACTATTCTATTATAAAAGGTATTTGGGGATGACATTTCTTAAATTTTGATTATTTATTACATCCTAATCCATACAATGGTGACCTAATTAAATAACTTTAGGATGCCTTTGAAAATATTTTTTTTCATGGACGAATTAATATTATTCTAAATTAGACACTCTTATTCTCAACTCTTATTTTGATAAAGGCAAATGTCTTGTCATATATGCCTCAACATTTTAAAAATTATGAGTATTGCAGCCATATTCCGTAGGGTAATTCAGCGTGGAGCAGGATTTCGGGACCTGTTCACTTACTCACCTGTGACATTGAATTGTTTCAAAACTATTTTCTGAGGAAAAACTTGACCAGCCCTGCCTGTGGGCTAATGGGAAAAAGGAAATGCTGTAAGTTACACAATTCTTCCTGAGCAGTTGACTTGCTTCCCTTCCTGTGGACATTGTGAATTGTGTAGCTGACGACATTGTGAATTGTGTAGCTGACCTGGCCGTCCTTTTCCCATTGGCTTCCTGCCACATTGTGGGTCACAAGTTCACACTATGAGGTGTGTTTTAAGCTTCATTCCTGTTCTCTGTTTATGTCTCTGATGCGTTTTTCTTTTTAATTCTTCTTTTACTTCACTTGTACCTTTTGCTATTTCTTGTATTTTAAAGTCTCCTTATAAACCCATTTAAATTTTTTCTGAAACAAAGTATGAGAAAGATGAACAAGTAATATGAGTGGTGGCTAAATAAAAAGCATCCAAGCGTATCACATCCAAGCTCGGAGTTATGCTTCCTAATGAATATCAGCACCTTCAAAATATTGACCTGGAGGGACCATAGACTTGTTTGCAATTGACGCTGTTACTGATGAAAACATCTTTGAAACTTCTTTTTTAGAATTTCCTCCTAGCTTTTGGCACAGTGTGTAAACATTTCCATGGTTGTAAGACTTTGGGGTCATTCTGGTTTTTGGAAAAAGACCAAAGTGTTTCATGGTGAAGCCTGATGACCTAGATGGCTCATCAAGCTGGGTCATCAAGTTGGCTTTTCTTTTTTCAAATATAACATACAGTATAAAGTGATAAACTTTTTAAAAAAATGTAATCAATAAACTGGCATTGAAAGTGTATCTCACGGATTAGCTTCCACGGAGTTTACACTGTAAGGGGAAAGGCGTTCCTTTTGAGGAAGTGCATTAATTTGGATGTATTTGCTCTGATGTGTTTCTTCAAAAGCATCTTACCACCTCAACCCCACCCCACAATCTGAAGTAAAAGACAAGGTTCAATAAGTTGTTAGTCGTGGTGGTTAACACGTCACAGGGAAAGTACATGTAAGGAATAGAGAAAACCGCTTGGGGTCCTGGGTATCTTCCCACCAGTCTGCAATTCACCTAAATGCCGCAGGAGAGATGTGAGTTTTGTCACACATGCTGGGGGCATAGGGCTTCCTTCCTACCTTTCGATTGCTGATAAGAGTATCATATAATTATATATGGGTGGAAAATCTGAAACCACTTTGCCTGTAGTGAAGGACTATTTTTGAAGCTCTGCTCATGTTCTAGTCCTTTAACTGCTGCCCACACACAGCAAGTCTCCTTTGCTGTATGTTATATGTTTAACACCTTTGCTGTAGCATCCATGGCATTATAGAATATTGTAGCTGGAAGGAGCCTTAGAGATCACATGGTCTGTCAGGCTACAGGTAGGTGTAAGGCTACTGGGTACATGAAGGTGAATCACTGGAAGGTCCTATGCTTCACATTGAACTGTATGCTTGTGTTGAAGTTGCTTCAAGAACTGTGAAACAAATTCAAAATTAATTGCAAAAAAAAAAAATCACTAAAAAAAATAGGAGAAGATTCTTTAAGAGAGAGGGATCCCCATTTCATCACAGACAAGCTTGGGAGGCCAGTGGAAGAGAGAACAGGCACTGACAGGACCAGAAACCATGCTGAAAGTGATGGGCTGATGTTGTGTACGACGTGACCCCAGATGACTTCCATGTCTCATTTGAAGGATAAGATGCAGCTAATTAAACACCGGATTAAGAGAGGGTCAGGCGACACCAGTTCTCGTGAGGAATGGGGTCAAGTGGGAAAACAGGGACTTACGAGCTGTGGTGTGGGTCCACTGGTATAAAACCTCTTCTATGCAAAAGAGGTCTGGAGCTGCAGGTAGGGCTTCTCCTGACCAGGCTGTACTGGAGTTGCCAAGAGGAGTGCTCAGCATCTCTCTGGATCAGACGAAGTAAGACTGAGACGTCCTTTGGTACCAGCACCACAGTCTCAACCCTGGACCGTAGGCTATACCCGGGAGAAGGGGTTCAGCGGGCAACATAATTCAACACAGAGTTTTCGAGTTTAGAAGATGGAGACCAAAGAGATGAATAATTAAAATGAATCAAATTGTGGGGCAGAGCTGGAGCCATTAGCCAGTCTACCTCTACAACCATTTCTTCTCAGGGCCTCCTGTCCAAAGCTGGAAAGTCCTTGTTGGTAGTTATCCTGTGGTTCAGATCTTCTGTCTGCAAGCTCATTGATGTTAATGAGCCCCCTAAGCTACACTTTGTTGAGATTTCCTTGCAACACTCTGAAACACTTGGAATCTGCAGTTACTTTTTCTAATTTCTGTGAAAGCGTCCTGCCTTGTATAATGCTGGTACCCTGGGCATTATATCCCAGGACAATTATCTAGTCCACCCTTTGCCCTCCTGCTTCATAAATATCAACTGAAATGGGCTAAATTGAATAGGAATGAATGATGATTAACTCTCACGTACTCTTTGCAGTATTCTGGTTTTCAGTTAATTGATTGTCTCTACTTACTGACAATTCACTTTCGAAAAATATCTCGGTGACTTTTTCTTTATTCCTAACAGAAGGATGAGGGAGGAGATGAGCTGTGGCGTGGAGGGGTAGGGAGACAACAGCTGGAGAAAAGGGAAAGGAAGAGCCATATTTACTTCTGTTGTTTCCTTGCTGGCTCTTCAGTTTTGAGTCCTGCAAAACCATTTGTAACATGTGTTCATGGATTAACTGTAATATTGAAAAGGCATGTTTTGAATTCTTTCTGCCTGACTGCTGAGCTAGGACATCAGCCATTTCAGGACTGGAACTGAAACATTAGCCCTTTTTGGGTCTTGAGCTTGCCAGCTTTTGGACTGGAACTTAGACCATTGGCTTTCCGGGTTCTTGGACCTTTGGACTTGCACTAGAACTACACATGAGCTCTCCTGGGTCTTCATCTTGCCAACCGCAGATCTGGGGACTTGTAAAGCTCCCTAATTTCAAGAGCCAATTCCTTATAATATCTGTTTATCTATCCATCTTCTATTAGTTTTGTTTCTCTGAGAACCCCAAGGCACTGGGGTTGTGCCTGGAAAGTGCTTTCCAGTTGGGTTATTTTCCCTCCTTCATATTTACTTGGGTAAATCACTGCCTGCTGCATGTACTTCATAAAACAGGAAAGTAATCACGCATCTCAAAGGCACCAGAATAAGATCTTATATTCTGCCTGGAGCTGTCTAGACAGCCCTCTCTCAGTATTTCTCAGCAAAACATCCCTGTCAATACTTGGGGCTTGATGATTACCACAGAGAAAGACAGCTTCTGAAAAAGAGCAGAGCCAAGGTTGAGGTTCTGGGTTTCCTTGAGGGTCAGGGTTATATAGACAGTGATGATAGTGGAATCGTAACATCATCCTGAAGTGCCTTGAAGGATTCTCCCTCTCTCAACTCACTTGGAAGCCATAAAATCTAGACACAGGCCTCTGAAGTCTCCAGGGGATATGAGTTCAAGAGAAAAAAAATGATACCTCCAAGGAACATAAACATCACAAAAGAAAGGCCAGAACTGGCCAACATATGCCAGAAGAAGCAGAATTAATGAACTAGAAGAACAGGAATGTAAAAAAATCTTAATAAATATCTTCAAAACCCTAACATAGGATATTGGAAACATGAAACAGGATTGATAACTTATGAATACGAATCAAATGTAAATACTGAGTATGAAAAATATAGTAGTTAAAATAAAGAATTCAGTGGTTGGATTGAAAAAAAAAAAAGACACGTTTTTAAACCCCAACTAGATGACCTTGGGCAAGTCATTTAACTTCTCTAAGACTTTTTCCTTCATCTGTAAGATAGGGGTAACAATAGTGCCTATTTCCTAGGGCCATTGTGAGGATTGAGTGACATGAATGAAAAATGCTTAGATCAGTGCCTGGCATTTAGTAGCTGCTCAATAAGTGTTAACGATTATTATTATCTTGTGTCCTGAACAAGTGGACTTGCTGCACATATTAAAAATGTGCTTGAAATATGAAACTTGAGGACAAAGAAAAAGAGAAGATATATATTCCATTAAAACAATTGGAGTATAGAAAATTATACTGAATGCATTGGGCTACAGAAGATTCATGAGGCCTCATTTGAGTCAGGTAAAGAAGCTCATATGTTTGCTTTCCTGCTATAATTTGTATGAAATTGACACACACTAGGGTACAGCTCAGTCTCAATGACTCTTACTGACCATGTCTGTGCTCTGCCCTCTTAGTGAATTTTCCTCCCCCTCCAACTCCGGTCATGTGGTCTAAATTGTCCATACTTTTAGTCACCCCCTTTTTCTGACCACCAGGATTGTGCAAGGGTGGATGCTTGAATCAAACCACACTAGTCATTGTTCTCCCTAAAGCAATGGTTCTCAACAGAGGGGGTTTTGCCCCCATAGGAGACATTTGACAAGGGAGTTTGTGGTTGCCATGATTGGGGGATGCCATTGGCTTCTAGTGGGAGATGTCAGAGATGATTCTAAACATCCCACAATGCCCAGCACAGACCCTCCCAGCAAAGAGTTAATCCAATTTAAAATGTCAATAATGTTGCTGTTGAGAAACCCTCCCCTAAGGAATTCTTTACCAACAGCTGGTAGATGGGGGAGGACTTATACCCCAACACTGTAATATTAGAGAATGATGTTCCTGGGACCAACCCTTTACCATCAGGAGAAGTCAGTGTAGAGAGAAGGAAGAAAAGAGCCTTGACTTTGTTCACGTCCGTGATTCCAGTCATTGTAAAAACTGTCCCAACTCTTTTCTCTTAGGCTTTGTTTATGGGGATAAATAAATTCTCCTATTTTGTTTAAGCTAGTTTGAGTTGGGCTTCTGTCCCTTGTAACCTAATAGCTCTCATGTATTGGATGTGTGAATTGAGAGCAAGTCTGCGTCAAATCAGGTAAGGAAGATACGGTCAAATTTAAGTCACCTCTCATGTAGGCGGTTGTTTCAGCACCACCATCTATCAACGCTCACACTGGGACTAGTCAACCTTTCCAAGCTTCAGTCTCTTTACTGAAAGTGAGTATAGTGATACCGTAGATGACAGGTCTTGAAATATTTTATCTAATGTGCTGAGCATCGTGAGTGCAATATGGTAGGTGTCTATTTAATATGACTTCTCCTCCTTTACATCATTTACATATTAAGGAATGATTCATTTTAAAAGAAATGCCTTGGAGCATTTCTTGGTTGCTTGTTGTAGGATATTCTTGGAATTTGGGATTTTAGATCTAAGTCTTGAGATTTAGAAAGAAGTCTGACTTGAACTGTCAGAAATCGAGGTAAAAGAGATAGAAAATGCTGAAAACATTTGAAATGGTAAAAATGCAAAAATCTATATAAAACGTGTGTCCAGTTGCAGCCAAACAAATCTGCAGATTTTTTTCTTCCAAAGACAGTAGTGTGAGAGAATTGACTATATACATTGGATAGTAACTCCTAATATTCGATATAATAGAAACTTCCTTTTCCCATGAGGTGCGCTGTTTCTAGAGTATACAAAGTAGACAATTTGATTTATTTTCTTTGTTGTTTGAGTTTATTTAGCTAGCAAGATTCCTATGCAATTTATATTCAACAAGCCACCAATCTTCTTTTAAGTAGCACAGTGTCTCTTCTGTAGGAATTCCTTATGGATCCTACAGGAAAGCAAGATCTGATAAGGCCAAACGGCTTCCTAAAGAGACTCATATGCTTTATAACAATGCAGTAAAAGATAAATGTACATATTCTTGAAAAATGAATTTAGGCATTCTTTCCTGGAGATTTTTTCACTTTGGGAATCTTAAAATTGTAGCTCAGGGTCCTAAAAGGTGAATTTGTAGCAAGAGGTACCTTGATAGAGCACAGTAATTTCAGGATTTTTTTTCCTTTTTAATACCACCAAAGCCTTGTGATTTGAAAGATTTTTTTACTAAACTGAATTCATTAAATAATAATTAATTGGTTCCATCTGGGTTATGACTGGTTTTTCCCTTAAACATGACCCCAGATTTAAACCAGTGATCCAAGTTTACCATAATATTATGAAAATGCATAAATCATTACTTTAATTGTAATGCTACTGGATAATGAAGTATTGATATATAGGCAGTATATTGTATATTGATATATACACCATTCATTGCTACGGGTACCTGTTTTAGCTGTCTCTCTGTAGTTTGGTCTGAGTGAGTAGGTTCTTTTTAAAGAGGGATGTCTTCTGGGCTCGGGTCAGAGTCAGGCCTACCAATTATGTCCCAGAAAATTCCATGACGAGGTAGTTTGTCATAATGCAGTAATTTTTGGAATCTTTTCCAGAATCTTCTTGGAGCTTTTGGGCAGCATGAGAACATCAGTGTCACCATGCTGAGTTTACATAATTCCAGGTAAAGCAAAGAAAATCAAATTTTAAATTTGTCTTCCATCACCTTATTACAAGCAAATTACCAGTATACCTCTAGAAATACTGATACAAACTTCTAAGCTTGCACTTTCCTCATTTGCTAACCTGGAACTTTAGGCTGAAAGTCACTGGTTTAGCAGAAACAAACAAACAGTTGAAAACTGTGGTTCTTATCCCAGCCCAGTTATTAATAAACCGGGGACCTATGGCATCCCTTCCCCGCTTTGAGCAACTTTAGTTCCACTAAATGTAAATGAAGACCTTGAACTAGATGACATCACCAGGTCATGCCCAGTGTCCTAGGGCTGTAAATCCATCCTGAAAGCTCTCACCTGTTATTTTCCAAGAAGAACCTTTTGTAGATATTTTGCTGACTACAGATTATCCTCACTTATTTCACTGTATAATGGAAAAATCACACAGAAAGATAAGTATCATATTCCTTAGCTGGGTGTAGGAGGAGAAATTTCCTCTCTTACAAATGGTATATCCTGAATTAATCCATTTTCATTTACAATGCTGTTCTTAATCTCTTTCAAAATGGCCATCCATGGAGTTCCATTAGGATTTGTTCAAGTAGTTACAAGTATTTTTCTGTTTTATAAACATCGGAGACCATGGTTTATATCATTTCTATTTTTTCTCAAAGTGTACGTTATCTGCCTCAGAATACCCAGAGAAGTTAAAAAAAAAATGCATATTCCTTAAAGGAACTGATTCAGATGTTTGAGAACCTTTATTTCCTCTGACCTATCACTAAAAGACTGGCAAATGAGAAGTGCACTCATTTTCATTTCCTGAAACTGTTTTTGGTGCATTCTAATAAAATCATGATTTACTATTGAAAGGATTGATACATATTGGCACAGCTCCCTGGAATGTGCAGAATGGAAGAGAAAAAAATAATTCATCAATTTTTAAACAAATATTATCTGCCCGTAGCGTGGTAAAAACTTACAGTATAGTAGCTCATAAAATGACTTTAGCTACTGTTTATGAACCTTTGTTACTTGCTAAGCGTCATGCCAGTTGCTGGGTATACATTATCTCCATTTAGTTGTCTCAGCAACACTAAGGGGCAGATGTTATTAATTTCTCCATTTTACAGATGAGGTGACTGAGGCTAATGTAGTTTAACTAAAGTGGTTTGCAAAAATCCTCACAGCTAGTGAAGTAGTGGAGGCCAGTACTTATTCCTGTTGTAGCACCCAGACTTGAATCCAGATTCTATTTTACTACATAACTTGCACGGTCGACCCTCTGTACCTGCGGGTTCTGCATCCATGGATTCAACCAACCACTGATGGAAAATATTTGGGAAAAAACCCCCAAAATCCCAGAAAGTTCCAGAAAGCAAAACTTGAACTTGTTGCAGGCTGGCAACTATTTATATTGTATTTACTGTGATTTACATAGCATTTATATTGCATTAGGTATTTAAGTGTCCGGGAAGATATGTAGGTTATATACAAATACCACACCATTTTATATAAAAGACTTGAACATTTGTGGATTTTTGTTATCCACAGGTGTCCTAGAATCAATCCCCATTGATACCAAAGGGATGACTATATCATATTCTGCTTATCCATGGTGGGAAGAGTAACAAACAATCATGTTTTTTTCTACATAGACTGTAGACTGCTGGTACGGTTTTCCATTGATCATGCAGTGACAGGTACCATCTTTAGAACCTCCTGCTGTTGTGGTGATCGGCCTCAGCAGAGCCGCCCTGTTGCTACTGCTCTGACATGGCTTTTATATTTTCTACGACCTTAACGTCTATCCCTGTCATGCCTGCTTTCTTTAACCCCGCTCTGTTTCCCCTACCAAAGTTGTTTGGGGGCTGGTCGTTTGTTCTTTGAGTCATCCTCTCACAAACCCTTTGCCTCCTGAGCACCAGTAAAGGGGAAGAGTAACAGAATACGTTTTAAAACTGTGAGAGAAACAGTCCAATTTTATATCTGGCCCCAATTCAGTGGTCCTGATAAAATGTGAAAGTCGACTTTCAAAACTGGAGAAAAAGATATTTTGCTTGTCTGTCCTTGGTGAAGTCTTCTATTTATGCAAAGCAGGTTTGTACTCAAATCTATGCCCTTCAAATCAGAGCCTGGATGGAGTTTCATTGACATCTGTAATATGTAGGCTAATTTGCCTGGATGAGAGTCTGTGATTTAATACTTAATGAGAAATTTACAGCACTAATCGTCATCTCAAGCTAAATAAATGAACTTGATTCAGATGAGGCACTGTATAACTGCAATGCTCTGGAGGTTTTCTCTTCATAACAAACCTCATTTATGTTTTCTTGACTTTACTTTAGAACGTATATTTTTTATTAAATGATTCTCAGTATGCTTACATTTGTAGTAGATTGAATTATTGGCCCTAATTTTTTGCTTTTTGTCAGTAACTTTGCAATGCCTTCCCCTTGACTTCGAACTTGGCCTTATGACTTGTCTTGGCCATTGGGAAGTTTATCACATTCAACCCAAGGAAGGGCGTTAAATATGCCTGTGCAGTTGGGTCATCTTTTTTGGACCCCTTCCATCTCCATGAGAAGAACATTTTCTGGTGAGCCTACGATCCAAGGAAACTGAGAGACCAGTAGAGCAGCCGTACAGAGCTGCAGCCTGAAGGAGAGGTGTCCCAGCCAACCCGCAGATTTATGAGAATAAATAATTTTAAGACAATGACTTTTGAGGTGCTTTGTTACACAACAATAGCTGACTGATTCAGTATTTTTCTAATCTATTTTCATGGTGTACTCAGAAGAGCACTGGATAAAGAAACTAGACTTTCATCATTGTTTTGCCACTATCATGGTGGTTTTATGTAAGTTACCTTCTTGAATTTCAGTGTATCCTGATCAGTGAAATAATTGCATTGAGGCAGGGGCAGGAAACAGAGCTTTATTCAGTTCAGAACACCTCTGATGTGGAAATATCACCAACATGGTATTGGAGTGCAATTTCTAAAATAATGAACTGGCACACATAAATCAATGGAACCTATCCTTCTGGTAATAAGGAATTTGTATATCCTTTCAGTAGGAAAACAGGAGTGTTTGGAAGATTTTATTGATGTAAAAGGAGGGATTTGATGTGCAGCTACTATTTTACCTCTCATCACTTTGGCTAGTTAGAATCACTGAATAATGTGATTACAGAAATCACCAGAGACATGGAAGATATTTCTCTGCTTGTCTTATTCCTTTCATTGTTTATGATTCACTATTAGAAAACTCTAAATAAAACGAATTATTACTTTCCCAGTCATGGATAGAAGAGCCCACATCACTGCCCTTTATTACCTCAATCCTGCCAATTTCACATTTCTGTTGTCAAAATCTGAATGCTAAAATGTTTTCAGTTCAAACTAATTAACAAATTAGATTCCAGAGGTGGAGAAGCCTTTGGGCATAAACTAAGGTCCTGATCTGTTTCTCAGCAATTCTCTTTGCTTTGCCGTCACTGTATGTTGGATTAATCCCCAGGCTGACTTCTTCATGGTCACAAGGTGGCTGCCAGCAAAGAATTGGGAACATGTGCTTCTATGTTTACACCAGGGGTGGGAAGAACATAGCTTCCCGCAACCATTTGAACAAACATCTTCACCCTCTTCTCTTCATCTCTCTCAACTCAATCATTCTGGCAAGAGGTATGGAATTTTCTTAATTGGCTTGAACCTGTTGGGATGCATTCTGGAGCTTGGGATGGGTCAGTCCTATACAAAATCACATTGCTGCTGCACAATGGGAATGGCATGGAAGGAATGTCGGGGAGATAAACACATTGTGGTCTATAAAGCAAAATATGTATGTTCAATTTATTTCAATGTGTGAAATAGCTAAACACATGTGTTGTAGAGATTCACTGGGATGGTTCACCGAGCTAAGCCTTCAGACAAGAACATTTTCAAATCTAAGGGCTGCAAATGTCCAGATGTGCTGGTTTTCCCCGGACTTTATATGGTTGGACCTTGACACTGGACTTGAAAATACAGGAGGTCATGAAAAACATTGCTAACTTCTTCAACAAAGGGCCTTTTGTTGAAAAGGCAGTCTTTGTTTCCAAAGAGATTTACTCATTTAACAGACACTTATAGAGCACTTCCTATCTGCCAGCCACACTTCTCAGCACTTTACAAGCATTCACTCACAGGTTTGTTTTCGTAGCTGCTTCAGGGTGGATCTAAATTACTAAACCTCATTGTAGTTTGAGATGTCACCTCACAACAGTCAGAATGGCCATCATCAAAAAGTCTACAAACAGAACTTCCCTGGTGGTGCAGTGGTTGAGAATCCGCCTGCCAGTGCAGGGGACACGGGTTCGAGCCCTGGTCTGGGAAGATCCCACATGCCGCAGAGCAATTAGGCCCGTGAGCCACAACTACTGAGCCTGCATGTCTAGAGCCTGTGCCCTGCAACAAGAGAGGCCGCGACAGTGAAAGGCCCACGCACCACGATGAAGAGTGGCCCCCGCTTGCCACAACTAGAGAAAGCCCTCGCACAGAAACGAAGACCCAACACAGCCAAAAATAAAAAATTTAAAAAAATTAAAAAAAAAAAGTTACAAACAATAAGTGCTGGAGAGGGAATGGAGAAAAGGTAGCCCTCCTACACTGTTGGTGGGAATGTAAATTGATACAGCCACTATGGAGAACAGTATGGAAGTTCCTTAAAAAACTAAAAATAGAACTGCCATATGACCCAGCAATTCCACTCCTGGGCATATATCCAGAGAAAACCATGGTTCTAAAGGATACATGCACCCCAATGTTCACTGCAACACTGTTTACAATAGCCAAGACATGGAAGCAACCTAAATGTCCATCGACAGAGGAATGGATAAAGAAGATGTGGTATATATATGTACAATGGAATATTACTCAGCCATTAAAAAGAATGAAATAATGCCATTTGCAGCAACATGGATGGACCTGGAGGTTGTCATACTAAGTGAAATAAGTCAGACAGGGAAAGAGAAATGTCATATGATATCACTTATATGAAGAATCTAAAAAAAAATACAAATGAACTTATCTACAAAACAGAAACAGACTCACAGACTTAGAGAATGAACTTTTTTTTTTTATGCAAAGTACCCAGACTGCTGGGTTTTTTTTTTTTAATAAATTTATTTATTTATTTATTTATTTATTGCTGTGTTGGGTCGTCGTTTCTGTGCGAGGGCTTTCTCCAGTTGTGGCAAGCGGGGGCCACTCTTCATCGTGGTGCGCGGGCCTCTCACTGTCGCGGCCTCTCTTGTTGCGGAGCACAGGCTCCAGACGTGCAGGCTCAGCAGCTGTGGCTCACGGGCCCAGTTGCTCCGCGGCATGTGGGATCCTCCCAGACCAGGGCTCGAACCCGTGTTCCCTGCATTGGCAGGCAGACTCTCAACCACTGCGCCACCAGGGAAACCCCTAGAGAATGAACTTATAGTTACCAGGGGACAAGGGTGGGAGGAGGAATAGATTGGGAGTTTGGGACTGACATGTACACCCTGCTATATTTAAAATAGATAACCAACAAGGACCTACTGTATAGCACAGGGAACTCTGCTCAGTATTCTGCAATAAGCTAAATGGGAAAAGAATTTGAAAAAGAAAAGATACATGTATATGTATAACTGAATCACTTTGCTTTACACCTGAAAGTAACACAACATTGTAAATCAACTATACTCCAATACAAAATAAAATTTTTTTAATTAAAAAAAAATTATTAAACCTCTACATTTAAGAGGACTGGAGCTAAAGCATGCCATCCCACAGAGTAAATGTGGTTTCCTTGATATTCTAGAAGTGATAATTTTGAATCACAGAATTCACATAATTGTTTTTACTAAGTGGGAAAGTTTTTAGTGATACTTGAGCCCACCTGGCTCTGTGGAAGTACCTTCCCTCTCAGGGTATCACTGAAATGGATGAAAAAAGTCAGCATCACTGACTTGACCATTGAATCAGAACAGAGGTGTGCCCAAGGAATAAATTTCAAATTTTTTGAGAATAATTTTGTGTACTAAATATGAATGTCCTCTATAAATATATAGTTTTACACACATACCTGATATATAAAATATTCTTTAAAAATAAATTACGATAAACTGATCTTGTGCTTTTTAATTCTAATTTTAGTATTTTGGACCTGAAACATTGGATAAATTAAAATTCTTCATTGATTATCCACTATATTTTTTAAAATTTATTTATTTTTATTGAAGTATAGTTGATTTACAATATTGTGTTAGTTTCAGGTATACAGCAAAGTGATTCAGTTATATTTTTTCAGATTCTTTTTTTTTCTACTTTACAAAACTTTTTTTTTGATGGAAGTATAGTTGATTTACAATGTTGTGTTAATTCCTGCTGTACAGCAAAGTGATTCAGTTACACATATATATACATTCTTTTTTATTAAATATTCTTTTTCATCTGATTATCCACTATAAACAGTGAAACAGATACAGCACTATTTATTTATGTATTTATTTCATAATGTGAGAAGTGTCTATGAAGCTGACACTGAACCCCAAAACCAATTCATTAACAAATCTACCTATGTTTCCCTTTGCATGATATCTCCCTGTGTTTTCTTCCTGGAAATAATCACTATCTTGTTTCTGTGTTTATTATTGCCACTATATATTTTTTTAAAGATATGGTTTTGGTACAAGTTTTTCCTCTAAGTTTAAACGTTGTTTTTAAATTTGAAAAAAACATACTGTTTGTAGTATTCTAGGACTAAATAGTATATGCCCGGCTTTTAAAATGTTTAAAATCTACTAATGTGGGTAACCTTAAATTGCATAGAAGCTTGAGTGAGTGCATTTGTGTAACAGCGACCCCAAAGTGAAGGCTGCGCTGGCAAAGTAAAGCTCGCCCAATTCGCAGGCCGTCTTGGGCTGCTGGCTCCTGCTGGGTTTCACAATAATGGTCAGCGTCCCCGCGATTATCATCAGGTTTCACAGTAATGGTCAGCGTTCCCTCGATTATCATCATCGCCGCGGCCCATCTGCATGAGCACCAGCTAAATCCCACACTTTGTGTTATGATGACTTGCATTTTTATTTGATTCTTCCATTGTATCAGGAAACGATTACGTTTATTCCCGTCTTATAGATAGGAAAAGTATGTCACGGTGACAGGAAGTAACTTTCTCAAAGCCATACAACTAGCAAATGGAGGATCTAGGATTTTAAACCTAGGTGCTCTGAACAAGACACGGTTCTCAGAGGACAGATAAACATACATACCCAGGAACAAGGAAGACTTGCTGGGGAAACTATCCAAGTGGAAGTCCATTTGTCGTTTGGCTTGGGAGGGGCAGTGTAGCAGAGAAAGTGCTAGACAGAATCTTGAGTCCTGGATTCTGGTCCAAAGTCATTAACCAGCATTAGGATTTGGGGTGAGCAATTAAACCCTTTGAAACCCAGTTCCCTTATCCCTAAAATAGGGGATGAAGATGTCTGTCCTGCCCACTTTTAGGGGGTAGTTCCTAGGATCAGTTGATATAATGTGTGTGGAATTACGTTATGAAATAGAAGGGTCTCTACAAATATTAGATAGACAGGGACTTGGGGCATAAATTATTATGTTGAAAGAACTAAGCTCTTCACTTAAGATAAAGGAAGATGTTTAGGACCTTCCCCATATACCTTCTGTTTCATCCATTCTAGTTTTCATCCTCTTGCCTTTTATTCCGACCAATTCATAATTAAGGGATGTTTTTGCGTATGTAGGAGAGGAGAGTTCTGAGAATATTAAGAAAGGAAGGGAAGAACCAAGGCTTTCACTGAGAGAATTGATTCAGATCAGAATGCAGGGTTGTGTAAAGTCATCTCCCAGTCAGCGTCTTCAGTGATTTATCAATACTTTTAGCAAAAAGTAAAGACACCTGAAATTCAGAGTGCTTTTTGGACCCTCAAATGCCTGTAAAAGTTTCTAGCTGTCTTCAAATCATATCACGTTGGGGTTGGAATTTCAGCTGCTTTCCTGGAACCTCCTACCTCGAAAACTCTGGGCAGCCTCATCCTGGCACTGCCTCAGGGTGATTTGTATATGCTGATCTCCTGGCACCTGGGAGTGAATGAGGAAATATTCATGCTGGTGACCATTCATTTTCTCTCCACTGAAGCCTCTGCTCTCATCCTCCTTAAAAGGAGTTATGGAATCTGCCTGCTCCTAAATAGCCCTGTGCATTTGTGAAAAACAAAATGAAACAAAACAAACAAACAAAAAAACAAACAGATCACAAAATCAGGTTTCCAGTTTGAATCTGATGCTTGGAGTAGATCATAGGTGAGGCTGTGTGTGCCTTTCCTGTGACCTTCTTTTGCTGTTTCCAACCTTCCAGCTGACGGCTCAGTTTTCTGTTCCTGGAGCTTTGCTGGGGTTGGAGACATGTCCTTCTCCCACAGGTAACAAGTGTGTTCACTCACATGCAACACAGATAGTCTTCCATCCCCTTTCTGACATCATAAGACTCATTTGGACATCACCGTGGGACAACAGTTTAGAACTTCCAGATTATCCTGGAGGTTGCCCTCATTTAAAATGACAAGACCAGAGTCACAAAAATCAAGTTGATTTTAAGTAAGTAAATTTGTCACTCAGATTGAAAACTACCTGTTTTGTCTTTAGAGCTGTGAACGTCTTTGAATTCTCAAGGAAAACTGGCTAATACACATTCTGCTATTTGCAAATCACTGTGGCTGGGGGCCATTGCTCCTGAAACGTTGCCTGTGACCTTGGATGAGGATTTAAGGAAATCGTAGCTGGGACTGAGCTGTGTGTCACATATCAGTTTGGGTTTCTGCCACAAGGATCTCGATGCAGATAGTTTATTTGGGAGATGATCCCAGGAAACAGGGTTGAAATAGAGGTGGAGTGAGAGAGGGGAGAAAGATAAGCCAACAACAACAAGAGTAATAAATAAAGGATGTGCTACTGGCGTGGTTACCACTGTGGCACTTAGGTTTCATCCCCCAGCATGAGGAAGCCTACCTCCAAAGAACGAGACCCTGGGTCAAGGGCCCACTGAATCCTCTTTCCCATATTTTAATGGTGGCCCCCACGAGGGTAAACCGCCCTATCATTCCAGCTGCTCCTGAATTTGGGATGGCACATTTTCTGAACTTTGGAGGAAGCCTGAGACAGGGAAGTAGAGAGAAGCTGTAAGACATACTTGATGTAATTCTCGCTTATGTGCACGGAGCCCTCTACTACCGCTGTCCAGATGCAAGAGGTGGGCTGAATGGATGTGATGGTGCCCCAGAGGCATCTGCCACAGTCCCAAAGGCTCTTCATAGAAGGGATAGTCAGGTTGTCCGAAGAGGAAAGAGCAGTGAGCATAAAAGGGGAAAGAAGTAGTGAAAGAAGTAGGTATGTAGGGGAAGGAGGGCCAGTAGCAGAGTGGCTTCTGCTGCAGAGGCCGGATGCCGTCATCCACGCCCACCTGGCGGTTCACCACTCCCTGCCATACACATCTCCTTTCCCTCCTCCGTGCCCTTGCCTTGCTGTTCTCTTGGCTTGGAAACCTCTTCTGGCAACCATTTCTCTGTACAAATCCTATCTGACCTTCAAAGTGCAGGGCAACTAGGTTCTCCCTCTTTCTTCCAGCGGTGCACTGTTACGAAAATAAATGCCCCCTTCCATGTTCTCACATGCTCTATCCATCCTGTATTTTCATTCATTTATTTGTTCATCCATTCAATAACTAACTATTGAACACCTATGACATGCCAGGCGCACAAACTATCTTGTGTTTGGATTAACTGTATCTTGTACTAAACCTTTTGAACTGCGGGCAGTGTTTTAGCCACCCATGGCAGTGGTTCTCAGACTATGGTTTCCACACCAGCAGCATCTGCATTCCCTGCAAACTTGTTAAAAATACCATTTCTGGGTCTCATCCCAGATCTACTGAATCAGCAAGTCTGGGGGTGGGACCCAGCCTTCTGTGTTTTAACAAGCCTTCCAGGTGATTCTGAGGCACAGTGTTTTGAGAATCAGAAGGTTTCCAGGATCTGGCCATCATAAGGAATCAAGACATTTTTATTAAATTGGATTAGATTGAATACACTGGCAGGGAGGTCCTGGTCTAAACACTTCGGCTCTTAAGAGTAATAAATTGTTTTTTTTTTAATTTTTATTGGAGTATAGTTGATTCACAATGTTGTGTTAGTTTCAGGTGTACAGCAAAGTGAATCGGTTACACATACACCTATCTCCACTCTTTTTTTAGATTCTTTCCCCATATAGGTCATTACAGAGTACTGAGAAGAGTTCCCTGTGCTGTACAGTAGGTCCTTATTAGTTATCTATTTTAAGAGTAATAAATTCTTTTAAAGTGCAAAAGCTCAAATGAAAAAGGACCCTTCCATTTACCAGAAGAATGGCACACTCACCCGTGAGGCAGTTGGCAGCCTGGGCTGTTCTCAGAAAATCTGCTACAGAAGCGTATAAACAGAGCTCATCACTGCTGGTCAGAGCAACGTGAGGCTGCTCCCCTACCCCTCTCCCCACCCAGAGGTCCCCAGGACCACGTGCCTGTCCAAGGTGAATGACAAGGTCTGTATGGGTCAGTGCTCCCGTTGAGCTCTTTGGACCCTGTCGACTATTTAGAGGGAATATCCATTTCATACAGGGACAGGGAGAAGCCATCGAGGTGACTCTCAGATCTCAATCCTCAATCATTCTCTGGTTGGGGGTCAAGCTCTTTGGGCAACAGCAGCAAAACTGGTGGTGGTGATGCCGAAGCCTGTCAACGTGTCCAGTGAAGCCCAGGTTTGCGCATGGTCTCCTTAGATCTGCCCTGCAAGGTTGCTTTAGTCTGTGTCTCCTCTTGCCCCTCTGGATTCACTCTCCTTTATACCAGGGGCTGAGAAATCACATAGGCTTTCACACTCTCACACCATTTATGAACCGTGTTGCAAAGTATTTCATAGATGCTTTCAAAAAAAAGAATTAACTGGAGAAATTCCAAGTCACCTGGGTTGCTTGGTGAGGCAAAGTTCAGGGAAGAAAGGAAACTTTCTCCCGAGTCACAGCCAGGGAGGCGCTTTTGCTGTCGCAGAAGCTGTCTTGGGGTTCGGCATTGGCGGCTACACTGGAGACGGGATGCATCTTGGGAAATATATGTGAGCACAGCGGGAGGAACGCCTGTGGCTAAGAATGTGGCTGTGGGTCAGGCTCTCACATCTTGCCCTGAGAGTGGAATCCTAGCTGTCTGTGATTATCATAGTGCACATCTTCAGAGGGCATTTCCATCCTCTGCCTTTTAAGGGGTTTCCGTCAAGTGGCAGAAGCAGCTTACCAGATGTGGGGAATTAAACCTCGCCTTCTTGAAGAAATGGCTGGGGGCAGGCAGGGCGTGAATAGGTCACATCATTCAGAGGCAAAGCTTGTTGTGCCTTGCCATCCCACATAAAAAACACTAAAGCATCCTCCTCAAACACTGACCTCTGGACTCCCGTACCCTGTCAGTTTAATTAGTTTGTGTTCGACATCCTCACATTTGTGGTTTTCATAATAAGGTAGATTCATCTTTACTAATAAATGAACTGAATGCAGTACTCTTTTAGATTGGTTTGGCGAGAATTGAGTCCTGCTAAGTAACTTCAGTGTGCAAAAGAAAGCGTAACTTCAACGTGCAGAAAAAAACTTAACAAGTTATTAAAACCGCAAGTGATCGGACTCTACCTCAAGCTACTGCAACGGAATTTTGATGGGAGGTGGTGGTGGAACTGGGGGACGAGAGAAGCTTAAAGTCCCGGCATCCTCAACTTTAATCCATGTGATCGCAATGCAGTCTTGGTATCAGATGGTGGGAAACACTCTATCAAGTGATCATCATTTTAATAGTGATCTTTCGGATCCAAGAGGAAGACTCTACTTAGCATATTCAAATATTGCATCAGGAGATGATGAGCATACAATGCAATTCTCTTTATCTGGAAATATTTAGTTAGGGAAACAGGATACTGTTCTCCTTAGGAGAATGGCTTCATTATCAGTCTTGCTCTGACATTTACTAGTTGTGTATCCTTGGACAAGTTTGCTTAATCTTTTGAGACTCAATTTCTGCATCTGTCAAATGGTGATGAGATAATGCAGGTAAAAATGATTGGCACTTCCTTATTTGGGAGCTATTCTTATTGATTAAGTGTAGACTAGAGATGAGTGAGAGACGGTTTAAAGTCATCCTGGTGTGTGGTCAGTAAAGGATCACCTCTCATGGGCCATCATACAGAGAGATCTCAGGGTTAACAGAAGGCAACTGGAAGGTTGCAGTGAGCTGCGAGCTGAGTCCCTTCAGGGGAATCCTGGCAGAGATAATGTAGGACTTCACTCATTCAGTTATTCCACCCATCAAACCCTGGCAGGGGCAGGTGGAGGGGCTTTCTTCACATTATTCCTTCAATTTTAAATCCAACCATATGTTGAAAGGGAAAAATGGAACAACCATTCAGGATGGACACCAAGGTTAATCATTTAAATGATTTCCTTGCCTTTATTCTTTTTTAAAAAAATTTTATTGAAGTACAGTTGACTTACAGTGTTGTGTTAATTTCTGCTGTACAACAAAGTGACTCATATATAACCGTATAAATCCACATGTATGGATATATATATACATATATATGTATATATATATTCTTTTTCATATTCTTTTCCACTATGGTTTATCAGAGGTTATTGAATATAGTTCCCTGTGCTTTACAGTATGACCTTGTGGTTTATCCATGCTATATATAGTAGTTTGCATGTGCTAATCCCAAACTCCTGCTCCTTCCCTCTCCTACCTCCCCTCCCCCTTGGCAACCACAAGTCTGTTCTCTGTGTCTGTGAGTCTGTTTTTCTTTCGTAGATATGTTGATTTGTATCGTATTTTAGATTCCACATATAAGTGATATCATATGGTATTTGTCTTTCTCTGTCTGACTTACTTCACTTAGTATGATAAGCTCTAGTTCCATCCATGTTGCTGCAAATGGCGTTATCTCATTCTTTTTTATGGCTGAGTAGTATTCCACTGTATATATGTACCACATCTTCTTTGTCCATTCATCTGTCAATGGACATTTAGGTTGTTTCCATGTCTTTGGCTATTGTGAATAGTGCTGCAGTGAACATTGGGGTGTAAGTATCTTTTTGAATTATAGTTTTGTTTGAGTATATGCCCAGGAGTGGAATTGCTGGATCATGTGTCCTTGACTTTATTCTTTAATAAAGACTTTAATCAGATGCCTTTATGATATGCTCTGATAGAACTATATTCCTTTTCTTTCATGACATTTGTCTTAATTTATATCCATTAATGCTACTGCTTGATCTTCCCTCCTAAACAATAATTGCCATGAGACTGAGGACCGTATCTATTTTTTGTTCACTATTATTTCTCTAGTGCCAACCACAGAATAAGTCCACAATAAATAATTTTTGAATGAATGTATGAATGTTTGCCTAGAAGTCCACTTGTGTGTTAGGGCCATGATCTTATGTAATTTTCATTCTGGTCTTTTTGTCACTGATAATTCTACAGTTATTCTGCCGTGGGCAGACATAATCTCCTGACTCACTGTCATTTCTTTGTTGCATGGGAATTTAGGGACATTTATGAAGAAAATTGCTTGACAAAATGAATAGCACTATTTGGAAAGGCAGAAAGAAAGAAAGATAAAAATAGTCACTCTTTGAAAATTCAGAGTGTCCAGTTCCTGACACCTTGGAGGAGTGTTCAGAGAAAAGCATGCTTTAATATAATGAGCAGAGACCCAAATTAGATGTGAGGTTTTATATTCTACAAGAGCTAAAATAGACAATTACCTGTGTTTTAAATTTCGCTTTCCTTCTGTTTTGAGGGAAACCAGCATTCTATCTAGAGTAGACTTTTTAATGCTTTTTCAACCCATGGTGGGGGAAATAAAAGTTAGTTCATATTTACCAAGCACCCACTGTTTTTAAAACTTTGTGCTAGTTATGTTCTTTTGATGAAAAGTGGCCCTTGGTTGTGATTTTGAGAGCAATTTTGACAAGCCCAAAGGTCCCTTTGCATCCTCAGTAGGGTAAACGGACTAGAGAGGAGTAACTGCTTGAGGAAAGCATGGCATGACATTCTGAAAATGTAGCAATTTTTCCTGGCAGTGAATGAATTACACCATCCAATTGGTCCTCTCCTTTGACAGCAATTTAATCCCCAAGACTCAAGAATTCAGTTGTTTTTTTTTTATTTTTTGAATTTTTGAATTTTGTTTTATTTATTTTTTTATACAGCAGGTTCTTATTAGTCCATTTTATACATATTAGTGTATATATGTTAATCCCAATCTCCCAATTCATCCCATCACCACCATCCCCACACCCCCCCGCCGCCACTTTCCCCCCTTGGTGTCCGTATGTTTGTTCTCTACATTTGTGTCTCTATTTCTTCCCTGAAAACCAGTTCAGTTGTTTATTTTTAATTGAAGTATAGTTAATTTGCAATATTACATTAGTTCCAGGTGTACAACATAGTGATTCAGTATTTTTATAGATTATACTCCATTTAAAGTTATCACAAAATAATGGCTATATTTCCCTGTGCTGTATAATATATCCTTGTTGCTTCTCTATTTTATACATAGTAGTTTGTATCTCTTAATCCCATACCCATCTCTTGTCCCCCCCCCCCCCCACTGGTAACCACTAGTTTGTTCTCTATATTTGTGAGTCTGTTTCCTAAGGCAAAAGAAACAAAAGCAAAAATAAATGAATGGCACCTAATAAAACTTAAAAGCTTTTACACAACAAAGGAAACCATCAACAAAATAAAAAGACAACCTACTGAATGGGAGAAAATATGTGCAAATGATATGACTGATAAGGGGTTAATATCCAAAATATATAAACACCTTATACAACACAATATCAAAAAAAGAAACCCAACCCAATTAAAAAATGGGCAGAAGTTCTGAGTAGATATTTTTCCAAAGAAGACATACAGATGGCCAACAGGCACATGAAAAGATGTTCAGTATCATTAATCATCAGGGAAATGCAAATCAAAACTACGATGAGATATCACCTCACACCCATCAGAATGGCCATCATCAAAAAGACCTCAAATAACAAATGTTGGCAAGGACGTGGAGAAGAGGGAACACTTGTAAACTGTTGGTGGGAATGTAAATTGGTGAAACCACTGTGGAAAACAGTATGGAGTTTCCCCAAAAAGCTAAACCGAAGAAAACAAAAACACTGATTTGAAAAGATACATGCACCCCAATGTTCATAACAGCATTATTTACAATAGCCAAGACATGGAAGCAACCTAAGTGTCCATCAATAGATGAATGGATAAAGAAGACGTGGCATATATTAGCCAAGACATGGAAGCAACCTAAGTGTCCATCAATAGATGAATGGATAAAGAAGACGTGGCATATATACATATACATATATATATATATACACACATATATATATACACACACACACACACACTAGAAACTATAAAAGCCATAAAAAAGGAGAAGTATGGCCATTTTCAACAACATGGATGAACCTAGAGAATATTATGCTCAGTGAAATAAGTGAAATCTAAAAATAAAATGAATGCATATAAAAAAGAGTTCAGCTTGAAGTGGAAGGTTTTCACTGCCAGCTCAGGTTTGATTTTTGATGTCCCAGTTTAGTGAATTAGAGAGTGGTTTTCAATGGAAAAGCAGTGATTAAGTAAGAGCTCTGTTAGAGGCCAAATCCAAACATTTAACTTGGGTTCCCACCATTCTAGGCACAGGTTGGAGTTTAATGACCTCTATTAATCGCTGCTTCGATTCCTCTGTCAGCCAGCCTCTGTCACTTGCAGCATGATGTGTGTGATTTCAGAAAGAGTGTTGAGAAAGAAGCTCCCATCAGAGCTTCACAAAAGCACAGGTGCCTATTAATCAGTTCAATTTTCAGGGGAGCTTTTAATAAAACCACTAACATGGCATGAAAAACCCTAGGAGCCTGGGAGACTCTGTTAGTTGGAAGAGGTACAGAGTAGACAGAAGAGAACCCATGAGCTGCACTGTGATCCTGGGGTCTGTTTTTTTTTTTTTTTTCTTTTAGTCTGACCCTTGTGGTTCCTTTGTATTGAGCCATGAATAATTCCCAGGGCATTTTGCACTGATTTCATATAGCTTGTGAATTTAGCCAATTTGTGGGTATGAATTATGCTTCCTTTCACAGACTCAGAAAGCACCCCCAAATCTCTAAGAGACCCTAAGTTTTATTTTATTCATTACTCTGCCTTTTTTAAAAATAAATAATTAATTAATTAATTTATGGCTGTGTTGGGTCTTCGTTTCTGTGCGAGGGCTTTCTCTAGTTGTGGTGAGCGGGGGCTACTCTTCATTGTGGTGCGCGGGCCTCTCACTGTCGCGGCCTCTCCTGTTGCGGAGCACAGGCTCCAGACGCACAGGCTCAGTAGTTGTGGCTCACGGGCCCAGTTGCTCCGCGGCATGTGGGATCCTCCCAGACCAGGGCTCGAACCCGTGTCCCCTGCATTGGCAGGCAGATTCTCAACCACTGCGCCACCAGGGAAGTCCTACTCTGGCTTTTGAAGGGAAATGCTGACATGTGGAAAAAGTAGGGAGTCGGATATGTAAGGTCCATATGGTCAGTGCTGCGCTGAGTACTCGATGACTATTTGACTCAGGTGCTCCTTGATAATACGATTGTGCAAAAACAAAAAAAAACTTACACATTTTGTTAAATTGTGCTCCAAAAATAACAACATGATGGGAAAAGAAATTTTGGGAAGACCACTTAAAACCTATTCAGCTTTGTAATGCAAGCACTAAGAATCCTGATGAAAGATACCAGCTCGTTAAAATAACATAAGCTTCATTTTTTAAAAGAGGTAAAGATAGCTTGAAGGACTATAAAGAAGAATTTCAGCTGCTGATTGGGGTCAAAGATCAGGGCAAACTGTTCAACAAACATCTTCAAAGCAGAGCACATAGAAAAACTGGGCCAAGAGGCAGAATTTGGGGATAAATGAGTGTCATGTAGACCACCATAAAATTCCCCTGAGTCTTGCTGTGTGCAGCTGTGTTGGTGTGCTTAGCATTTTAGCTATAGTTACCTGGTGCAAAGCATCACGTGGTGAGAAAAATGTCTGTAAAACAACCTGATTTCTGAATTACACTGGTGTAATTACTCTATTTAATAATCATATAAGATAATTCACATTATAAAAATAAGCATTCTAGTAAACAGACTATAATTTTTATAATAGATCTTTTTGGTAGATGGTGCAGACACACACATATGTTTTTATGTAAGTGAGAGAACTGAGACTTAGAGAGCTTCAATAACTTCCCCAAGATCGTGCAGTTAGTATGGGTAGGCCAGGGTTTAGATGCAGGTTTATGCTTTGCTTCCTCTAAGGGATTTTTGGCATTTTTAAATGCTGAAATTTCATGATGTTTCTTAGGAAGAGGGTAGAAAACCAATACATAGTAAAGACCAAATATATGCAAGCTTTAAAGTACACATACATTCATACACACAGATGTCTTCAGTCCTTTTGAGGTGGATTATTATTCTCTCTACATGGAGAGTCTATGTAATATGCAAAGCACACTCATTGTAAAGAATTGTACGAGTTCTAGAGGCCATTTTCTCTCTGCCCATCATACCCTTCGGCTTTCCCTCACAGTCCAAGAAAAGGGAGAGAAAGATGAGCATTCCAGAAAAATATGTCATTAAAATTCAAGATCTGCCCTCCTGTGTGTCACTACCATGTTGTCAGGAGGAAAAGGGTGAGATACTAGTATTTTTTAAAAGCTCAGTTTAATGTCAAAGTTGGACATTGACAGCCAATGCTATGTACTCTTCAAAATGATGACAAAGGTAGCAAATTTTCGTAGATAATAGTGGTTTTCTTTAAAAAATTTTTTAAATTAAAAAGAATTTTTGGAGTATAGTTGAAATACAATGTTGTGTCAATTTCTTCTGTATGGCAAAGAGGCTCAGTTATAAATATATATACAATCTTTTTCATATTCTTTTCCATTATGTTTTCACAGGATATTGACTATAGTTCCCTGTGCTGTACAGTAGGACCTTGTTGTTTATCCATTCTCTATATAATAGTTTGCATCTGCTAATCCCAAACTCCCAATACTTCCCTCCCCCAACCCCATGCCCCCTTGGCAACCACAAGTCTGTTCTCTGTATCTGTGAGTCTAATACAGTGTTTCTTGAATCAAATGATTGGTTTGGACCTATTTCTTGCAAGTCATATAGTCTTAGGAAACTAAGAAATGACACTGAAATAATAAGCATCAAAGCTCTTCATAAATTGTGCAGCCTGATTGGAATTTAAAATATTTATCGTTATGATTGCTCACCAGACTGCCACTTTTTTGTCTTGGTTTTATTAGTTATAATGCTACGAATTGGTCTCTTACAGGTTCAGCACTAAAATGTAAATTATCTGAGCTTAAAGGTATTGTTAAGTGTTATCGTAGAAAATCAGGGCTGGAAGGGATGATAGCAATTTTAGAGTTCAGAAGCTTAATTTTTTAGAAGCTGAAACTAATGCCCAGAAAGATGAAGTGTCTTTCCAGAGGTCACCCCGTTACTTAATGATTGCTGGACCAGAGTTTATTCCCTGATATAAATTTTCTTTGATTTCTAAGTGAGAGGGAATTCCATTCTTAGGCTTGTCAAAGTTATTCTCCGTCAAACAAATGAAAATCAAGCAGAACACAATAGACATGTCTCTCTTCTTGGACCTCACCTTTTGGAATTGGAAATTTAGCCATAAAATAGGTCTAGATCCAGCTTAATTGCCTTTGTTTTTAGCTTCACATGGCCTCTAGAGACTTGAGACTTGTTCCAGCATCCCATGAAGCCACCATCAGAGAGGTTGAATAATTTGCTTTCTACCAAATGATTGGTTTCTGGTTTCCAGTAGAAATAGGTTCATTCTTTTATTTGAGAACATTTGGAAGCCAAGTATTTGAAACTCTGTGTTATGCACTATTATACCTTTGTATAAAAATAAGGTAAGGAAAATTACCTAATGTCCAAAACGATGAAACATAGACCCTTGGTTTAAAGGTAGTTTATTTCAGCAACCATGTGTCTGCACTTTAGTTGAGGCTATTTTGAGCCCTAATTACTTACTTTTGCTTCAGGTCATCTTTCTTATCATTTATGAGTTTCAAAGTGACATCAGCTTTTCCTATGACATTGAATTGTGTCAATGGAAGTGCCTCTTTCCCCAGATTAATTAGGAAAACTCTTTAGGGAAAACAAAAAATAGTTCTGCACAAATTAGTTTAAAATACTCAAACTGAAAATGAAATGACTAATGTAATACTGGTACCCTTGAGTACTAATAAACATTTTCCTCAGGCTTTGGTAATGTCTTTAAAGGACTTTTTTCCAGCCATACCCAGAACAAAACAATGCAGATGAGAGTACAAAAAATAAGCCTCATGAAAGTTTATGACTTAAGCATAAATGCCTTATAATATCCATAAATGCCTTATAATATCCATACAAGGAACAAGCTTTGAGAGGCTAAATAATGGCTCTTTGCAAACAGTTGGGACATTAAAGAAAAAAAAAAAAAAACCTGAAAGAAGCATCACTAGATATATTTTGGTCTCTTCAATGGGCAAACAAGTGTTCTTTAAATTTCTCAAAACTACTTATCCCTATACTTCTGGATTGACAGAATTTTATATACAAAATGAGAGGGTTGATATAATTATATAGGAATATCAGGGGAAAAAAGACCTACTTCCTGCCCCCCTCCCCAAATCCCAATTAAAATAAACAAAATTTATACCAAGCAAAATGCAATCCATGGCTATTTTATTTTGGGGGGTACTTTACTCTAATGTCATGGGAGATAGCTTTCTCATTTAAAGAAATCTTAGCCACTAATCCCCTCTATGTGCTGAGGAACCGGAAATTTCTCTTGCCTTGTATTGGTAAAATTGCAATACTGGCCCTCTGGTTAATGATGAACATACTCAGGTCTTTGGGGGAGTGTACTGATGTCATCAACTTACTCTGAAATGCCTCAAAAAGTAAGTTGTATTAATGGATGGATAGCTATGTGCTAAAGCAAATAGTGTAAAATATTAATTACAGACTCTAGGCAGTGGGCATATGGGTGTTTAATATAAAATTCCTTCAACTTTTCTTAATATTTGAAAATTTTCAAAGTGAAATATGGAGGGCAACTGCAGTATTTTCATCGTGGTTTAAAGCTGGAGACACTTGATAGGCAAGATAGTGTGATATAAGAGGACAACTCTAGTCTTCAATTTGTGGCTTGTTTGCTTTAGGATGGAAAAACTCCTCACCGTAAAGTTGCTTTACCTGAAAAGTATTATAATAGTCAATCAATTTCTTTATTTCCCAGATGCAGCCCTTCTCACCAGGGCACACTTTCCACCACAGTTGGGGTGAGTTCAGGCATTAGATGCCACTGTACCACAAGTCCACCCTCTTCCTGGATTCTTAATCTCTGTTCATGATTCTTTCCCATTGTGCCAGATATTTTAGGGCAATTTTTATCCTGAAGTCTCATTGTCCCTTTCTGTAATCTGTCCTCCCATGTGGACACCTCTGTCTATCAGATGATTGAATATGTCTGAGTCCTATCAATAGACAGAACTCAAGTCTTCCTGTAGAAGATTTTGGACACCTTGTACATTAGTGGAAGTAGATGATTAATCAGGAAAGGAATGTTGCCAATGAGTACATGTTGGAGAATCTGAGTCCTAGGTCTTTCCCAGATAAAATAACTTGTTACAATGCTAGAAAAATGGGCAAATTACTTGAATAGGCAATTAAGAGATCATATCCAATGGCCAATAAACATGAAAAGGTGCTCGATTTCATAAGGTGGTGGAGACACGAAAATTAAAACCACAAGGTGAAGCCACTCTACACCCACAGTAACATTTAAAAATTTAATACTGAGTGAAGTAAGTCAGACAGAGAAAGACAAACATCGTATGATGTTGCTTATATGTGAAATCTAAAAAAATGATACAAATGAACTTATTAACAAAACAGAAGTAGAGTCACAGATGTAGAAAACAAACTTATGGTTACGGAGGTGGGGGGAACGGAAGGGGCAGGAATCAATTGGGAGACTGGGATTGACATATACACACTACTATATATAAAATAGACAACTAATAAGGACCTACTGTACGGCACAGGGGACTCTACTCAATACTCTGTAATGGACTATATGGGGATAGAATCTAAAAAAGAATGGATAGATGTATATGTATAACTGAGTCACTGTGCTGTACACATGAAACTAACACAACATTGCAAATCAATTATACTCCAATAAAAATTTTAAAAAACGAACAAAAATATTCCTTGAAAAATACTTCAAAAAATAAAAGAAAATAGAAATTGAAAAAATAAAACAAAATCTTGGTGAAGATGTGGAACAAGTGAAACTCATAAACTGCTGGTGGGAGTGTAGATGGGCACAGCAATTTGGAAGACTGTTTAGGATGTTTGGTATACAAAACCTGGTTTGGGGCAAGTTATTAACCTGCTGAGTATCCATTTCTCACTTAGCAATGGGGAAAATAATAGGCACATCACAGAGTTGCAGTAGGAATTAAACAAGGTTCTGTGTGCAAAAGCAGGAGGGAAGGTAGTGCATGTGGACCCAGGCACAGGCAGGAGGTAGATGTAATGCTGGCAGCTGTGAGTAGAAACATACTTAACAAGATATTGTTGTGTGGCAGCTTACGCCTATGTTAAATTTGGGGGGAAATGTTAAAATTTCTGAGAAAAGTTAGTCTTGTACCTATTCAAAGTGTTTATTAATAGTCTTTTTTGGAAGAAAATAACCAATAACTTATAGTAGGGCACACAGCAAATACCAAGGTTTTACAGTGAAACATTTTTCAAAATTTCTTAATTTTTTTGTGTAAAGGTGTTAAAGCATCTTCCCAGTTAGAAAACCCAGACAACATCCCATAAAATGACGATGATTCTGCACGCTGTGTTTTTCACATTGAGTATACAGGTCAGTTTCAGGGAAAAACGTGATTTTCTACAGAAGCTTCAGTAAAAAATACTAAGTAACACGTTAGGTTTATATAAACATTTCTCCTTTAGGTTATTTTATTTATTATTTTTGCTAACAAAAATCAAATACTACACACACACACAATTAAAATTCCCCCATACTATCATATGCTGGTCCAGCTTCCTCTCCAGAGATAACAGCTGTAAAAGTTTTTGGGTATATACTTCTGGTTATTTGACTGTGTCTTGTGCCCTATCTGTGTATACAAGTACATAATTGCTCCTATAGAAATACACAATTTAAAAAATGTGTCTTCTTAAAAAAAAAAAGATATGGTATCATAGCTTATGCATTATTCTCCAACTTAATTTGTTAACCTGCTGATATGTCCTGGAAATCTCCTCATGTGAATCTACTTAGAACTACCCAATCTTTTTACAGTTTGATTTTTTTGGTTTTTTTTTTTTTTTTTTTATTCCAGAGTATAGAAATACCATATTTTGTTTTAACTAGGCTTCTTTTGGATGTCACTTAGGTTGTCCTCATATTTCCTTGTTGCTAAAAGTGCTGTAGTAACCTCATGCAACAAACTTTATGTAACCTTCCTTGGGCACTTGTGCAAGGTTTTCTCTGGTTAGCTATTGAGGCATGCAATTGCTTGTTAATCATTAGATTATGATTAGCTAATGCTGAAATGCTCTTCAAAATGAATGAATGAATGAATCATTGTTGCTCAAATACGTATCTATAAACACTACTGAGCTGAGCATCTTGGCAAACGTTGTTCTTTTGCCTTCTTGACGGCCACTGCCCCCATTATGGCTTTTGACTCTTTTTACCCCTTTCAGTGGGCTCTTGATGGTAACCAAAGCCTAGAAGAGTTGCTGAGTCAGTAATTCCAGGCCTAAGAACTAGTCTCCACAGCAGGAGAATAAACTCTACTTGCTTCCAGTACTGGGTTTCCTTTCATGAATCAATGGATCAGGATGCTTTGGTCTCAGACTTTGGTGCAGTCAGGAATTACCTGCAGATCTTGTTAAAATGCAAATCCTGATTCAGCAGTTGGTGGGTGGAGCCTGAGAGTCTACCTTTCTAACTAGCTTACTGGTGGTCCCGAGGTGGCTGGTCCATGTAATGAGGAATTACATGACTTGTACATACAGGTCATGTCTTTACATTAAATGACCAGGTCATCTGGGGCTGGTACAGATCAGGTGGTACTTCTCCACAGTGCAGGGTCAGTAGACTTTCTTGTATCTACAAACTCAAGACCACCCCTCTGATACCTCACTCTTTGCGTTAGACCTTTAGTCACTGTTAATGTATCTCTCTATGACATTATTGTAATAGGAACCGTGGGGACAGGAGTGGGAAATGAACTAATTACTCTTGGTGAATATCTTTGCCTCACATTCCCCTGTTATGACAGTGACTACTTTTGAAGTCAAAGTACTGAAATCGTCCTGTAACCTCCTTTTCCTTGTCTTTCTGAACAAAGAATTTCCACAAAGCATGCACTTCTGTGCACAGAACTGCCTCCTTATGCTTGACAATACTTCTTGCCAAAATTAACTATAATATATCTCCATTCTATATCTATCTATCTACCTGTCTATCCATCCATCCATCCTCTATCATCTTCTATCATTTCTTGTTCATTATAGTCCTTATTCTAATACATTGACTAGATTTTCTTCTTTTTCATCAGATCCTTTTAATTTCATTTAATCTTTACATTTAATATCACTTAACATTTCAAAGTAGGTTGTGGTCAGTTTTACAGGTGATGGAAGTGGGATCATCTTCCTGCCAGCTAGTGGCAAAGACAGCATCTAGAAGAGAAGATGTGTTTGAATCGAGCACACAGGTTCTTTTTATCACATCATGTCAGGCAATTTAACCACCTTTTTCTCTCTCTCTTTCACATTCTATAATTCACAACTATTTTCAATGATAAAATCTTAATATATTACCTTCTTGATTGCTCTACTAACACTGGTCCTTTGCGCTAATGAATCCCTTTTAAATATTTTAATCAACTTATTGAAGCGTGATTTAGATAAGCTAAAATGCTCTCATTTTGAGTGTACAGTTTGATGAGTTTTTACATGTTTATACCTGTGTAACCAGTTAAGATATAGAATATTTTCATCACTCTGGATGTTTCCCTCATGTCCCTTAGAAGTCAATCCCTCACTCTTAACTTCAAGTAATCACTGATCTGTTTTCTGTCACCATAAATTAGTTGCCTTATCCAGTATTTCATTTAAATGGAGTCATATAGTATGTTGTGTTTTGTGCCTTGTTTCTTTATCTAAACATCATGTTTTTTATATTCATCCATGTCAGTAGATAATTCTCTTTTCATCGCAGAGTAAAATTCCAGTGTATGAATGTACCACAATTTATTTATCCATTCATCTGCTATTCCACAAATAAAGGCTGCTATAAGCATTTCTGTTCCAGTCTTCTGTGAATATATGATTTAATTTCTCTTGAGTAAATACCTAGGAGTAGCATTGCTGGGCCATATAGCAAATATACTTTACCAACACTAATTAATAACTTTAATAAACTCTCATATCTATTTTAATCTGAATTCTCCAGTGTTACATAGAACTGTATATTGTCTTATATTCTCTAATTTCTTATTTAAGTCCTGCCTCCCTGCTAGGTAATAAACTCTCAGATGATAAGAGTTAAAGTTGTCATCTATTTCTTTTTTAACTTAAACAACTTAACACAGGGCTCTGGGCATATAAAATAATGCTTGTCAGATTGTTATGTGTTTTATTAACAGTACCCCACTAAACACAATGAGCCCAAGTTTTAGTCCTCTTTGAGTTGAATTTGTAAAGTTAAGTTTCACTGAGTGTGTTTCAGATAAACATAAATAACTCCTCCTTTTCCGTGTGGGTGAATTTGTGACATAATAGGGCCACTTGGATTATTCTGAGACTCTTACTGGAACCATCAGGAAATAGGTTCTAATGTTCCACTGGGGTAGCTAAGTTAAAGAAAGCAAGGCTAGGTTTGCTGTTGCTGTCTTTGCCACTTGGAGAGATTCTACCTGAAAATAAAGCCATCACAAATAATGCTGTATGATATAATTGAAAGTTGCTAAGAGGGGAAATCTTAAAAGTTTTTACCCCACACACACATAAAGATGGTTACTACGTGAGGTGATGGATGTATTAGCTAACTTTATCGTGGTAATCATTTTGCAGTATATACATATATCAAATCATCACCTTGTATACCTTAAACTTACACAATGTGATATGTCAATTACATCTCAATAAAGCTGGGGAAAAAACAAAGCCGTCACAGAGGAAAGAGACAAATTTGTGATGACATGTTGAGACATCAAAACATGTTATCAGGTTCAAAACATGTTATCAGGTTCCACCAGTACTGGAACCTGTAAACTTTTCGTGGCTTATGCCAGTCTGAAATGAGTTTTGTAACTTGTTATTGCAATAATACTCTTTAGTCCATTGCACCTTAGTAATACCACCTCCAAATTAGCCACTCACTATACCAAAAATGAGCCGCAAGCAAAAGATATTTTCCTTTGAACACATTACCTTGGCCTCAACATCAAGGATAATATCTTGCCAATTTTCTTTAGAATCCATTGGAAGTTTAAAAAAAAATGATAAAGACACTGTAGTTGCATCTTTGTATACCTAAAATCATCACTAAAATTGAATTGGGGGTGGCGACTCAATGTTGAAAAATATCAGAAAGTAAGTTTTCTCATAAAGAACTGAAATTAAGACCCATGGAAAAGAAGCATTTAAGCATTGTCGGTCCAGTGACACGTAACTGCGGTTATCTTACAGAGAGCCCCATTAGCGGTGAGCAGTGTTATTACTCTCGTATGCATTTTGGCTTGAATTTGCCAAATAATTGCCTCAATTATCTGCTTCACATTGGCCATGGGATCGTGGCCAGGACTTTCATTTTTGTTTCTGGCTGGATCTCAGATTAGTGATCTCGCAAATAGTGGCAAGATGGGAATAAAGACACAGACCTACTAAAGAATGGACTTGAGGATATGGAGAGGGGGAGAGTTGAGATGTGACAGGGTGAGAGAGTGTCATGGACATATATACACTACCAAATGTAGAATAGATAGCTAGTGGGAAGCGGCCACATAGCACAGGGAGATCAGCTCGGTGCTTTGTGACCCCCTGGGGGGGTGGGATGGGGAGGGTGGGAGGGAGGGAGATGCGGGAGGGAGGAGATATGGGGATATATGTATATGTATAACTGATTCACTTTGTTATAAAGCAGAAACTAACACACCACTGTGAAGCAATTTTACTTCAATAAAGATGTTTAAAAAAAAAAAAAAAACTTGCATCGTTATTGTGGCCGAGACATTATTCTTCTGTCAATTTATGCTGAGCAATCCTATTCAGAAAAACTGGTTTTGAAGTAGTGTATTGTTGGGTAGAGAAAGGCATTCTCACTTAGGGCCGTTATAATTACATGTTGCCATAGTGACACTGGACAAATAGAGAAGATTTTTTCAGGTGCTTATTGCTTTCCAGGAAGATTCTCGTCAGATCTGGTAATTGTCAATGCTGGCCATCTTCCCCAGGCCAAGGAAAACCTGTCCTATCATCAGTTCTCATGCTCTGGTGGGAGGAGCGCTCAGTCCTTTTTACTGTCAACAGTAATCTCAGGACCATCTCAGCAAATCTGAGTCAAGGCAGCAGAGTTAGTCCTTGGTCGTCCAGTGGCAGATGGCATTTTATCTTCTAACGCTACAGTGTCTGGGAGAGAGAGAGATGGAAATTGTAGGGCCGCCAAATACCCTCATTTGGTTTATTCAGATTCAAAAAGTATTTGTGAAACATCAACTTTTACATACATCTCATTTCAGTTTCAGCACAACCCTGTGAAGACTACTTAACACATGCAACAACAGGCACAAATATCAGAACCATTATGTTGAGTAAAGGGAGCCAGAGTCTACAGGTGCAAACAGAATGACTCCATCTATGTGAAGTTTAGCAATAGGCAAAGCTAATTTATGATGATGGAAGTCACATGTCCGTCCTCGTGTGCACCATTTCTCAGCTTACAGAGTAGAGGACTGTGAGATGCATTGTGCTTTCAGCTCTGCACTCACTAGTGCGAAACCACAGGTAAACTTCAGCCCTTTCATTGCTAAACTGAAGTCCCCTGCAGCTCCAATTCCTGGAGTATTATCTAGAAAACTCCTTTCTATCCATCCCTTCCAGAGGGTAGGATTGACTGAAAGGGTCCCTAGGGAATTTTCTGGGTGTTGGACGTGTTCCATATTTTAATTGGTTGGGGGTTACACAGGGGTATATATTTGTTAAAACTCACCATGCCATGCATGATGCAAAATCCATACATGTTACTGACGGTAAAAGTGCAAAAAAATGTAAAAAGAAAAACTTGATGAGTTACTCTTTTGACCCATATTCTACTCATGGGACAAGTGAGACTAAGAATGAGGTGATGGTTTGCCCACATTCATGGTGGGAGTTGGGAAACCTATACTATCTGATGAGAATTGCGATTTTATCTTGTGTACTTTTGCACTTTTGTAGTAAGGTTTTCACCATAACATTAATTATGAGCCTAATGCACTTTGTATTCAGTACATTAGAAGAAAACAAAACAAAAATGAAAAGATGTATTCCCCACAATCAACTCTGTTTATCTGCATACTTAGATTTTACAGAGAGAAATGGCAACGAGTCTTTGTTTTTTCCCGGGAAAAGCAAAGAGAGGCTGTCCAGCAGGTGAGGTCATAGTGATGCCACTCAATCAACAGTGTCCTGAGACTTCTGACAGAGTCCCGATAGGTGTTTTTCTTTAGAGACGTAAAAAATGTGACATAACAGCTTTCAGTCTGCGAAGTAGTTCCTAGATAAACAATCCCTAAGCAAATCACCTCTCACCTTGTTAAAAACACAGATTCTAATTTAGTGGGTCTAAAGTGAGGCTCGCCAACTTGAAATTCTAATAAATTCCAAGATGGTGATGATGTTGCTGGTCCTTGGACCACACTCTGAGTGGCAAAGATGAGGTTATTAAAACTGTAATTGAATCTGCAATTTACCTAAGGTCTCAAACTCAAGAGGTGAGCTGAAAACAGGACCCATGATGATGAGTATCTACAGATTTTCTGCCGTCCTATAAGAAACAAGATGAGAAGGCATATAAATAAATATAAACATGTGGGACTGGGGAGAAAATTTGTTGTAGCCATTTATTCAAATGACTTGTCTAGAGTATCTGAATGTGAGTAATTGGTTCCATTTTTATCACTCTGATTCTACGTACAAAGCTTTAGGTTAGTGTTTTTCTAGACACTTCTAGACAATTTCCAATGTAGAAGTTACTCTTGTAATCAAGGATACATTTGTAATCTTGGAAATTGTAGAATGAAGTAGTGACCCACAAAAATGTTTGATGACCGCAACACACGCACATGAAAGTTCGTTATTGATGTGGTACCCATCCTCCTAAATGGCCTTCAGTAATCCCTGCCTCTTGGTATCCCCACCGTTGTGTAATCCTCTTCCACATTAATTGGGGCTGACCCCTGGGAAACCAATGAGATGATGATGTGTGACTTCCAAAGACAGATCATAAAAGACATCCTGGCTCTGCTTTGTTTGCTCTTGGACTGTTCACTCTGGCAGGAGCCAGTCACCCACCATGTTATGAAGATTCTCAAGCAGCCCATGTAGCCCCACGGGAAGAACTGAGACCTCCTGCCAACAGCCATGAAGGGAGTGGATTATCCGAGACATGGATCCTCCAGCTCCAGAACTTTGAAGCACTCAGTAACTAAGATAGTACTGTATTTGTAATATAATACACTATTTACAATAGCCAGGACATGGAGCAACCTAAATGTCCATCGACAGAGGAATGGATAAAGAAGATGTGGTACATATATACAGTGGAATATTACTGAGCCAGAAAAAAGAATGAAATGATGCCATTTTGCACAGCAATGTGGATGCAACTAGAGATTATCATACTAAGTGAAGTAAGTCAGACAGAGAAAGACAAATACCATATGATACCATTTACATGCGGAATCTAAAAAAAAATGAGACAAATGAACTTATTTACAAAACAGAAACAGACTCAGAGATTTAAAAAAAAACTTATGGTTACCAAAGGGGAAACACTGGGGGGAGGGATAAATTAGGAGTTTGGGATTAACACGCACACACTACTATGTGCAAAATAAATAACCAACAAAGACCTACTGTATAGCGCAGGGAACTCTACTCAATATTCTGTAATAACCTATATGGGAAAAGAATCTGAAAAAGAATTTATATATGTGTATGTATAACTGATTCACTTTGCTGTACACCTGAAACGAATACAACATTGTAAATCAACTATACTCCAATAAAATTTTAAAAAAAAAGAAAAGAGGGAGAAACTCTGCATTTGGCAGATATAAGACTTGATTTAGAAAAGTAGCCTCTGTAGTAAGTCCAAAATATGTTATCTAAATATAATCACACCCTATCTGAATCAACCCTAAGAGTTCTTCTGATTTCATGGTTACCAGGTTCCAATCCCAAAGAAATAGATTTTTCAGTGGAGGAAACAAGATAAAAATGTAAAATTGGAAATTGGAACATTTACATTATGGTAATGAATAAAACCAGTAAGTTATGTGATCTATTATTACGTTATGTTCTATGCTCAGGAATGTCTTGATGAAGCCTTAGGTTAGGAACCTAGCAGAGGAAATAAGGAAGAACAGAGATGAATTATTTTGAATTATTGATAGGACTTCATGATAAATTGAGTTGGTATATAAAGAAGAAGGAAGGAAGAAGGCGCCTTTAAGAATTTGTGCCTATTTGATAGAAGAATAATGACATACACCATTGAATAAAATAGATTTGCTGGGAAGATAAGCCAGGATTTTAGAGATAGGGAAGAGGATGGAGGGTTTTATTTTGAGATGCATTGAGTTCCACATAATAAGAAACCCTAGGAGAAAATGCTTTCTTCTTGATTTTTACTGTCCTCTTGTACTACATATTGGTGATATTTTTTTTTCTCATTTTGAAACCCCATCCCTGAAAAACAGAGATAGCCGATATATTTATTATACTTATGAAAAAAAAAAACTTATCAAGTAAGAGTCTTAGCAATACGTTCAATACGGAGAGTTGGGGATTGTCTAAAATCCAGCTTTCCCCAAAACCAAGCTATGGTTCTTTCCAGCTGGAGTATCCTGTGATCACTGCACAGCTTTCTTCATACTGGCTCTTGGTCCCTTGGTGTCTAGAATTAGTCATTGTTTTGAAATAGGAAAGTGTTTGGCTAAATGTTTTTGATAGGGATTTAATACAGTGTCTGTCTCTTGGTGGGTTCCTGGTAGGTTTTAGCTTTTAACTTTGAACAATTAGAAATCCAACGCTGTAAATTCACCAAAAATGGTAAGGCTTTGGGAAATCCGTCAATGCAGCCAAACTCACAGAAGACTGATTTGTGAACCTGAATGCCAAAGTGTTAATTGACTAATGGCCATATACGATTCTAACAACTGGAATATCCAGTAAAGGATATTGTTAGTTGTCAGACTTTTTTTTTAGTTGTCAAACTCTTTTATCCGTACACCTCTTCCCTTAATGATTTCCAGAGTCATGGTTTGTCTTTCATTAACTGCATTTTTAGAGTGTCTTCTCAGTGAAATTTTAGAAAGATAAGTTAATGTAATGGACAACATATTTACAAATGATACTTTTGAGCTAAGTGACTTGGGTGAACATGACTTTTTTTTTTTTTAATTTATTTATTTTTGGCTGTGTTGGGTCTTCGTTTCTGTGCGAGGGCTTTCTCCAGTTGCGGCGAGCGGGGGCCACTCCTCATCGCAGTGCGCGGGCCTCTCACTATCGCGGCCTCTCTTGTTGCAGAGCACAGACTCCAGACGCGCAGGCTCAGTAGTTGTGGCTCACAGGCCTAGTTGCTCCGCGGCATGTGGGATCTTCCCAGACCAGGGCTCGAGCCCGTGTCCCCTGCATTGGCAGGCAGATTCTCAACAACTGCGCCACCAGAGAAGCCCCCGAACATGACTTTTTTGACTCGTATTCTTCTATTTTGTAATGATAGCTTCTTAGCTTTCTCTTTAGTGGGTAGACAGTTGTTCCATTTTAACAAGAAAGGGACCTGAATGAAAAAAATATAGCTAAACGAATAGCTGAGTTATAACTACAGTAGCATTAAGTGTAAACAAACCTATGACAGATTCTCAACAAATTGGAGGAATTTTAATTTGACAATAAACTTCAAGCAATTTACTTCAAAGACACTTGAGGCTAATAGGCTATTTATATGTTGCCTGAGGGGGGAAATATTTCCTTCGGCTGACTTATTGATTTGTTGCCTTTTAACAGAAAACTATGCTGATCTAATTACGAAAAAGGGTTAAAAGCTAATAACTTCAGTCCATAATGGCACAAAATGACTGATGGTCTAACAGAAGCAACTGCACATGAATCTTTAGCCAGAAACTTGAAATACCATCTCAATAGTGGGAGTGGGGTTTGAAATACTGCCACCAATTTTTCTTTCTACATCAAGTGATATTAAAATAGCTAACTGGTGTTGTAATTGGACCCATGGTGTAGCAGTCACTTATGACGGAGTCTTTACATTTTGTTTGCTTATAGTCTTCTGATTTATTAATTTTTTAAAAACAAAATTCCTGTTATGCTAATATGCTCATTAGTGAAGTGCTATGCCACAAGCTTCTTCAAAAACCAATTTCTTTTAAGTCAGTATGAGGGTCATGAAGGGGCCATAATCAGTGGATCAACCTCAGGAATCCTGAGAAGTCAAGGCAGATCACCAAGTATCCATAGAAATCCTTCCCCCCAACCCTGCCAATGTGGGAATTAAAAAAGGAATGTGAGAGCTTATGGTTGGGACCACATAAGTTGGTTTTAAGACTTTCATAGAAAGCCCTTGAGATGGGAAAAGCTATATAGCATGGGTACCATTTTGAGACATGAAACCAAAACAAGTGTGTGAAGGCTATTCACTATTTACAAGATTTTCTGGTCTAGTTCAGTCTAGCCGTGAATGACCGCTACACTTAAGATTCAGACTTCTTTGCCCTGGGAAGAAAGAGCTGTGCTTGTAGGTCGAGCTGGGGGAGCTCTTGGGTGGTGTTGGAGCCCAGGGTTAGGAGAGCTTATCAGTAGCACCAGATAGTCCATTAACAGCATGAAGCTGGGATGGAGGGGGCAGCACTGGCTCTTCGTGACCATAGGTGTTGCTGGTAGCAGAGGACCAGAGACTTGAGAAGGCCATCGAGAGCAGCTTAATTAACCCCTGGGCATTGAGAGTAGGACTCAGTAAAGTTTGAGACCTAAATATTTTGTTTTGAGGAAGAGAGTGCAATTTCTATTACCTTGTCTCTACTAAGAAGAAGATAAAAATCAACAATTCCACCACCCCTTCCCCAGACATAATGATAAGTAATCTGCAGGTGTATATACTCTTTTAAAAATATATACATATTGGAGTAGAGTTGATTTACAATGTTGTGTTAGTTTCAGGTGTATAGCATGGTGATTCAGTTATATGTAAACATATATTCATTCTTTTTCAGATTATTTTCTTGTAATAGGTTATTACAGAATATTGAATAGAGTTCCCTGTGCTATACAGTAGGTCCTTGTTGGTTATCTATTTTATATAGAGTAGTGTGTGTATGTTAATCCCAAGCTCCTAAGTTATCCCTCCCCCTCCATGTTTCTTCTTTGGTAACCATAAGTTTGCTTTCGAAATCTGTGAGTCTGTTTCTGTTTTGTAAATAAGTTCATTTATATCATTTAAAAAAATTAGATTCCACATATGGTTGATATCATATGATATCTTTCTCTGTCTGACTTACTTCACTTAGTAGGCGTATATACTCTTGAAAGTGTTTCTTTCTTGCTAACTTGCTTATTTACTTTTTCCCTTCTATCCAGCCTGCTAGATTTTTTTGAATTAAAGCTACATCACGAACTTCTTTCCATATCATTACTTGTTCTTCCATAATTTAATTTTTAGTGGCTATTTAATGTTTAGTTGTAAGATTTCACTATCATTGGTAATTAAGGTCATTGTCAAAATTATTTTTATTGTAACCTCTATCCTTGTTTTGCTTTGTTTTCTTGTGGTTGAAAACTATGCCCCAAAATATCTTCAACTCCTCAGTTCAGTTGCCTTTACTTTCTTGTTTCTCACTGTCTGTTGTGCAGGCCAGGAGTGAACTTGGGGTCTTCTTTGCTTTTCTCCTGGCCTCCTCCAGGGCTCTCCTCCACTTAGTTTAGAGAACGGGCCTCAGTGCTCTAACCAGAGGCCTGATACTAGAGGCAATTTCTGTATTTATGGGAACTGGAGGGGGCTGGGGTAGGGGGATGGGATTGTCCTGTCTATTTCTCTTTAGTTCCTTGCTCTTCTAACAGTGATCTGTGAACCAGCAAGGTGGGCAGCCCCTGGAGGTGGTTAAAAATACAGAATCTCAGGCCCCACCCCAAGCCTATTGAATTAGAATCTGCGTTTCGGATGATACTCTAGAGATTCATATGTAGGTGAAATACTGAGAAGCACTGCTTTAGTTGGTTGCCATTAATTTTCCTTTGATTATTCCTACAGCAGAGATTTCCAAATTTGTCTTCATATGGGAATCGCCAGGGAAGCTTACGGGAATGCTCATGTTGCATCCCTCCCCTAGAGACTGTGATTTAATTGGTCTGGGGTGTGGCTTGGACATTGGAAGGTTTAAAAAATGCCCAGATTCAAATGTGCAGCCAAGTTTAGGAAATACTGCTCTATGCCTCCTAAAGTGATTCTGTCTTGTTTGAAAATTTTTCCCGGGGCCCCATCCTACCCTATTTTGGGTTGTAGTTTTCTCTACCTATCAATTCTATTCTATCTGCTTCCCATTTTTCAGAAGTTCCTATAAAATTTTGTTCCATTAATGATATGTGTTCCCTTTATTCTTTGATGCAGTTATATATTTAAACTGTGTGGTTTAAGTCTTTCTAAAGGAAAATATAATCCAGGTAGAGTAGTCATATGTTGGTTATAGGTTGATATTTCTTTTCCTCCATTTTCTTTTTTGCTGCTCCTTCTTCTTGCTGGCATGGCCAGATTCCTCCAAATCCAACATGGCTATACCATCATCAACCCCTTGTTCTCAGCTCTTGGTCTATCTTTTGGATTCCTCATTTTCTCTGTTGGTGTTCCCGAGGACTGTAGTTGCAACAGAGTTTCTCAGCAGTGGCACCATTGACATTTGGAGCCAGAGAATTATTGTACAGGAGTGATTGTCGGATGTTCAGCAGCATTCCTGGCCTTTACCCACTAGATGCCAGTAGTACTTCTCACCCCACCCACTGCATTTGTGACAGAAATAGTTCAAAGATTGCCAAATGCTCCATAGGGAGCAAAATTCCCTCTCGGTGGAGGACCACTGAGCTATAGGATCGTCAAGAGTTCTCCATGGTTAGTAAATAGTGCAACAAGTACATTTAAAAATATCATTTTTGTGTAACAGTCTTTACTATCTTCGTGACACGTACTATTTTTTTCCATCAATTTTATTTCATCTACCGATGTTCTGGAATAGTCCTGAGTTCATGAAATTATATTGTTTACTATGAAAATGGTTCAGCTCATACAGAATGAAATGGATGTAATTATTGAGTTTGTAAGATTTTCCAAATGAAATTCACACACACACACACACACACACACACACACACACACACGGAGTGCATGGGAGAGATTATAGAGGTCATAGCCAAAGGGTCCCGATATTCGAATAAGGAAAAATGATTGCTCCACTAATGGTCTGAATGGACTGAATTGTGGCTAAAATTACCTTATTTTGGAAAATAAGAACACATTTCCCCAACATGCTGATCCATCACTTCTAGCCCCAGGGTTAAGTTGCGAAGATTCCATCTTTATTATAGTCCTTTTGAGATGAAAGGAGTATATGTCAGAATGTGTCTTTTATTTCACACCAGGGAACCTAGCTCAGCCAATGCTTTCTTAAATACTCACAGCTCTAGTGAACTAAAGGCCCTACATGAACACATTCTGAAAACAGATAAGAGAAATATAAATAGAAGCACACATCCCCAGCTTCCTGCTTCCTTTCTGATGGGATCTGCTGGAGATAAGACATATCCTAAGTCTACCAGGCACAGGGCACATGCAGTAGTATTCATGGAAATGAATAATTCAGTGTTTCCAAAGGGAATTTCATTTTAGGTACACAACTGTATTTCCTTTAAGCAACATTTGGTTCATGCTAATGGTCTTCCATTCAGTTGAAGAAGGTTGCAGATCAGCAGGGAGTGTTTGAAACAGATTTCCAACTGGAAACTAAATTGTTGCCTGGATGAGGCAAGCTTTGGCTTGGTGTAGATTAAAGTAGTTTCTGTTTTGCTTTGCATTTTTAAAGCCTATGTTTGGGCACCAGGTTCTTTCCCCCTTGAGCTCTGCAGGGAATGAAACCGAGAAGGACCCTGTGGGGCTCCTGAGCATGGAAGCCTTTCTGTGGCCCCTGTTTCTTGTTTGTAGGGAACAGACTCCAGCCTCCATGACCTTCCCTGAGTTCCAACAGGTAAATTCAAACAGTTGCTGATCAGGGAAGGGAGGGGATGCAGAGACAAGGGAGGAACATTCAAGAAACAATAGTGCAGCCTTCGGGCAGGGTCCTGGTTCCCCCTCAAGGGATACACATAACAATATCTTTGAGCTCTTCTGCAGAACTAAACCCCCAACAAATGGAAGATGTTAGCATTCTTCATTCCAGAGAAGAGGTCAGATTAAAGGAACCAGAGAAGCTCATCAAGAGACCACTTGAGACCAGCTTAAAGGAGCACAGGCCCTGCACACACCCTGATCCTTATCAGCAACCTTGCCCTTGAACCATTGCTATAAAACTCCTCCCCAAATCCACCTCTCACCCCCACCGCCTCCCCCAAGTTGGGACACACAGTCTTGAGGGCACGAGCCCGATGTGGCCCCCTTTGCCTGGGAAAGCAATAAAGCTGTTCTTTTCTACTTCACCCAAAGCTCTGTCTCTGAGATTTGATTCAGCACCAGTTCACAGAGGCCGAGTTTTCAGCATCAGGAAGAGGGGCCTTCCTTTCGGGGTGGCTCACTTCCCCAGGCCTGGCCCTGAACAAGCCTGGCACTGAGTTTCTCTGGACACTGCTGACCTTTAGCAGGGGTGTTGCTGAGTGATTTGTCCACAATGTGTCAGAGACACTAGAAACTTTCTTTGGCCGAGTACAAGTGGAGCAAATTAAAAAGAGAAAGTTTGTGTCAGAACTTATTTTATTTCAGGCCGCATTTTTGTTTCTTTGGATTGGAAAGGCCATAGATTCCTTCATTTCATTTCATTTCTTTCACTCCCTTCAGCTTTTCTCTCTTGTTTGCTAAACTGTCATGAACAGTTTTGGAAACTAGCAGCAAATGGACTTGCCCCCATCACTTGGCTTGCAGCTGTGCATGTGATCAGTGTGGCCTCTGTGGGTGGCATTCTCTTAGCAACCTGAAAACTTCACTTAGTTCACCTTTGCTTTGGCCTGAAATTGTCAAAACAATTGAGTCAAAAGTGCAGTTGGATTCTGAAGTCTCCAGAAAACCCTTCAATCCTTCACGTTCTTTTTTTATCTTGTAGGTTACATTAACCAATGCTTCCCGTAGTGCCACGGGCTTTTACAATAAACATTTTGGAATAAATGGATGCCTATTAGCTATCATTAAAAACAGGAAAAATTAATAGTCATAACAGTCATGATAATAATAAGTGGTCTAGTATCACACGTTTGTCTGATACTTTCTATGTGCTGGAACAAATGCTTTTCTACATTTTACCACATTTTTATCCTCACAACAACCCTGATGTTATAAGGCCATGTTAGAGCCAACCTGTCTACCACCTTCTGAAATTCAGCTCTGGAAACTGTGACAAGTGATGTGGATCTTCAGGCATTCTTAAAAGGGACATCACCAGCCAACTTCATGCAAGCCCTCCCTAAATGTCTCTCCTTCTCTCTAAGTTTCCTCCTGAAATGGAGCAGGACGCTATGGTCCTCCCCCTCATGTCCTCAACCTGCTTTTTGTCTGTGGAAAAACTTTAGCCAAACAATAAGTTTAATCAGAGAAGTGAGAAAATGCAGAAACAAAGGAAAACAATCAAAGGAGACGAAATAATAATAGTTTAGTCATTAAGCAAAGTCAAGGCCCTTTAGTACCTCCTCAAGGGCTATAGGTAATGTTCTGAGCCGTATCCTGTGAGCTGTCTTGTAGATACTAAAACCCTCATCAGGTGGAAGACGTTAACGACATGATGACCAGACTGTAGCCATGACATAAGCTGCCACAATTCCGAGAGCTGGCCTTAAGGAAATGGGAACAAACTGACCCTGGAACTGAAGACTCACTGTACTTAAAACAATCAAGATGACACTGATCAGACCACCAGTGACCAATTTCAAGGTGACCGTCAGAGGGCGCTGTTTCTGCACGTAGACTGCTCCCTCCATCTATAGAAGCTCTTGCCCCCTGACTGTCAGTGGGGGGAGTCGGCCTTTGGACAGGTGTCCACCCTCCCCCCCGGTTGCCGGCCTCCAAAATAAAGCAGACTTTCCTTTCCACCAACCTTGGCTCTTCATTGGCTTTTGAGCGGAGAGCAGCCAGACCCTCACTTTCGGTAACGCTGCCACAGTGGGAAACTGACACCACCCCCTTCACTCACAAACCCCTCTGCTGCCCCAGAGCGCCTCATGGTCACCCCATTTGCCCTGCATATTTCTCCCTTCCTTTAGTGCCGTTTTCATTCTTCCCTCACCTGTCTGCTACCCCCCTGGAAATACAGTTTGCCTTAGGTTACCATCTTTCTCACTAGAATTCTGGTGAAACAATTCTGTACCTTATTTCATGTCTACGAAGACGTGGAGACAAAGAAACTAAAGTAATTTGCCCAAGATCCCTCAGCTCATAAACAGCAAATCCCAGTCGGAACCAGTGTCTTTCTGACTTGTAACCACTATGTTCATTCCTTCTAATCAGTTTTCCTTGTAATTTTATCATTTGTTGTTGATCCTGTTTATATCAAGGCTTAAAGTCAGACTTTATAGATTTCTAATCAACCTAATTTGAGCAGAGTGATGACTTGGAACCACAGCTGACAAGTCCAAGGGTGACCAGAGGAGTTTAAAATGGGTTGGAAAAACTTGTTAACTGGGTGGTTTATTTAAAAAGGAAACAAAAATCCCTTAGGTTATAAAGTTGGAGACACCATAATTAATCAGACCTCCCAAGGTGCAGTCTTGAAAAACACTTTCTAGACTAAAAGTTTTCTTCTTTATCCAACCACCCCACCATTACTGCTCTCGCTGATCTTCCTTTAGGGAAATCAGCACGGTTTCTCAACATTTCAATGTCTACAGATGTCACTGGCCCACCGGCCTTATCTTTTGTTTTGCCCTTACTGAGTGAGTGACAGTGAATTGATGAGATTTTATAGTTGTTGTTACTGTAATGGAAACCCTACTTGGCTGACTCCTGCACAGGCCTTCTCATGGCCTGATAGGGATTTTGTGCCCTCTCTTGTTTCCTTTGCTTGTCTCTTTCAAAAACACAGCTCAGGTTCCACGTCTCACCCCACTAGTCAATGCTTCTCCATCCTGGCTGCATGTCGGTACCACCCAGGGAAATTTCATAAAATACTGATGCCTAGACCCCATTGCTGATAAATTAAATCCCAGGGGGTGGGGGGCTCTAACCCCTGGGCTAGATGACCTTTATATTAAACTAAGTTCCTAAATTACCATTGGGCTATGATTACAGGACGGATATTTCAGAAGGCTGTTATAGAGATACTTTGCAGTTTCAGCAAGAATTTAGCAATGGCTTATGATGTTCTGGCTTAAAATAGAGAGTCAGATTAGCCACAAATCATGTTGAGAGAAAAACTATCCCCAAACCCAGTGGCTTACAGCAAGGAGCATTTATTTGTTGCTCATGGGTCTGTAGGAGAGTGTGGTATGGCTGGTCCAAGCTGGGCTCTGCTGAGCTGCTGTGTGTCAGGCTGCAGGTAAGATGGCCTTTACTTCAGGTGGAGGTGTGGCTCAGATCTTGTTCACATGCTTCTCATCTTCCTTGGACCACCGGCTGCCTGGGGTGTGCACTTCTCATGGCAGGTCACTGGCAGGCAATAGCCAAGCTTAATGGTGCTAAAGGCCTCTGCTCATGTCATGGCCACTGTGGCTCTGGACAAAGTCATTCATACAGCCCAGACCGACCCTAGTGGTGTGGAAACATACACACTGTCTGTGGTGTCGGGGAAGAGGATAAATCACTTATCCACAGAAGCCCACACTCTCACAAAGATGAATTTGTGGACAGTATCTTAGAATACAAATGACTAAAGAAGGGTCTGTTTTTTCAACTTTTCTGTATATATACTATTATTCCAAAATAAAAGGTTTATCAAAAAGTAACAAAAGGCTGGACTGCCATGAGAATTGGGGAGATAGTTTTAGTCACCAGAAGTTTTGAAGTAAAGTGTAGATCATCCTTTGGTGGGAAAATTGTGCAAAGGACTCAAGCATTAGTAGATTATTGGGTTTATTGGCTAGACTTGCAGTTGTTATGCCATAGGGAGAAACAGAAAGAATAGGGCATGAAGATTAAAGATTCAAATTGTCATACAGGCTGAAACCAACAAGAGAAAATTTCAAAGGGATAAACATAACCTCACACATTCAGGTTTACAATCTCAACTGTTTATATATGCTAAATAAAAATCTAGACATAAGAAACTGGTATATGTTTTATATTTTATTGGATTATTGATTAAATATAGCATTAATTGGAATTGCTAAATAACCATGGGTATCCGCTGTCAGGATTAATCTGGAGGGTATACTGTGGTCAAAGCCTGTAGCTGGCCATAGAACAGGGGCTGGCTGGGGTTAATCCTACTTTTTTTTAAATTAATTAATGTATTTATTTTTGGCTGCATTGGGTCTTCGTTGCTGTGCGTGGGCTTTTCTCTAGTTGCAGCGAGTGGGGGCTACTCTTTGTTGCAGTGCGTGGGCTTCTCATTGCGGTGGCTTCTCTTGTTGCGGAGCACGGGCTCTAGGCGCATGGGCTTCAGTAGTTGTGGCACGTGGGCTCAGTAGTTGTGGCTTGCGGGCTCTAGAGCACAGGCTCAGTAGTTGTGGCGCACGAGCTTAGTTGCTCCACGGCATGTGGGAGTCTTCCTGGACCAGGGCTCGAACCCATGTCCCCTGCATTGGCAGGTGGATTCTTAACCACTGCGCCACCAGGGAAGTCCCAATCCTACTCTTAACAGTAACATCAGGAGCAGCAGCTAATGTTTGTGGAGTGTTTACTAAGTGCCAAGTACAGCTAAGTGCTTTACGTGGATCATTTCATCCTCAAAAGCCCCTGTGAGGTAGGTACTAATGACATCTCCAGTTTACTAGTGACAAACCAGTACGTCAAAGTAACCTGCCCACGGTCCCACAGTACATGAACGGCAGTACTGAGAGTTCAGCTCAGGGTGTCTGATCCTATAAAGTGTGGGTGTAGTCATTACACACTATTGCCTGCCTCTTCAGGCTGACACGCCGTTCCAGATACTAGCACTTTCCTCGGAGCCCGTTCCACCATGTGACAGAGGACAGCCCGTGAACACTCTGCTATAATATATGGCACATTTCCAGAAATACCTTGAAATGTTGCTATGTCTACTTTGACTAGATCTCCTCTGTGGTACTGCGTCATAAGTTTCTGGAAATCTTGTATTCCCAAAGCTGCCATACATCAGGCTTCCTTCCCCAAACCCAAGGGACTGCCCTCACTGTCACCCCCAGTCCATGGGAGACACAGTCTGTGTGATTGCTACTGCTTCCCACTTTGTTATTGATTATTTCTAAGTTGCCAGAGGGAGCTGTCAGCCAAATGGAAGGCTGGGATTTCCCAATCAATAGTCATTAGAGCTGCATTTATTATACATGAGGTGACTTTCAGAGCCAGGGCGATTACCCTTAACAATCAAAAAAAAAAAAAAAAATGAGAGCTTATTTTGGTAACATAAACATAGCTCTCTTCTGGGAGCAGCCAGATTCAGCCAAAGAAATGCATTTGCAAATGTCCCTTTTCTCTTTCTTATTGTTGCCTCACATAAAAGCACATCCTGGACTTCTCTTAATAGAGTGTGGACAGGCTGTGTGTGTGTGTGTGTTTATTTGTTTTCTTTTATAACTGAAGGAAGAAATTTAAGACACCAATTTTATTCACCAAACTTGAATGTGAACAGGGAGCAGGGAGAAAGACCTGATGATAATAAATCTGAAAAAACAAAAGGAAAAATACAGTCTATAAGTGAAAGTGACTGGCTGGAGGTGGGGGAGGAGCAGAAAGGAGGTCAGAGAAATCCAAAACAGAGGGAATTTGTCAGAATGGGAGTTAGAGCCGGCACATGGTGCTTAGTCGGGTAATTTGTTGTGAAAAGCAAGATGTCCCCAAGCAGGTATAGCCCTGCTGAGTCTTCTGAACTGATCAGGAAAGAAGAACAGACTCATTTTTATAGAACCCAGTGCTTGTGATTCATCAGGCAATGGTGTTTTCTCACAAGTTTCCTTTCTCCATTTTCCATTATCAGCAGTCACTCAATTTTCCAGGCTTACCTTTTGAGCTCGAGTAGGGAGCAGGCCATTCTAAGTTTGGTTGATTGATACATTTACTGAAACAAAAGAGACAACATGCCTTTACAGAGGAAAGGTTCACGGTTTCCTGGAAGGTGATCTTTTAGTTCTTGATGCATTAGCTTTGCACGTCTTATCCCCCTTGACAACTTGTCGGCTTCCTATCCTGTGTTGTTGAAACCATTTCTTACACAGCTAACTACCTTTCATGCTCTTTCACCCTGAGAGATTTTCGGGAGGTGGGACCTTGAGAAAGGCCTCCACGTTGGAGTTATACAGTCACCCGCACCTCTTTCTCAAAAATGTGTCCAGAACCAGTCCCACCAGCCTTGCTTGAGATAAGCTCAGGACACTGGGAAAACCGCCCTTTTGCCCTCATTGTTCAGCAAACATTGCTATTGGTGAGCAGGGACAACACCTCCAAGACAGGATTGGCTTTGAAGTCGATCAGACCAATTTTTAGAAACAGCAGAAGGAGGAAACTCTGAAAGCAAACTCATCCCTTGGGAGTGAGTAGACTAAGACCTGAACCTGCCAGTTACAAGTTGTGCACTTTTAACCCTTGAAGTATTATCTACAGATGGAGAGAAGTTCTGTCTGTACTTAAGTCATCAGTTAAAGTGAGCAAAATATGGTGATAGGACTAAAATGTTTTGCACCCCTTGGGAGGCAAATATTTAGAGATGAGGTATCTTTTTTAAAAAATTTGATTGAAGTGGAGTTGATTTACAATGTTGTGTTAATTTCTTCTGTACAGCAAAGTGACTCAGTTATACATATATATATCCTTTTCCATTATGGTTTATCACAGGATATTGAATATAGTTCCCTGTATTATACAGTAGGACCTTGTTGTGTATCCATCCTTTATGTAATAGTTTGCCTCTGCTAATCCCAAACTCCCCATCCATCCCTCCCACATGCTCCTCCCCCTTGGCAACCACAAGCCTGTTCTCTCTGTTTGTGAGTCTGTTTTTGTTTCATAGATAACGTTGATTTGTGTCATATTTTAGATTCCACATATAAGTGACATCGTGTGATATTTGTCTGAGGTATTGTAATTATTGTGTATTTTTGTATACAACTGCTTCTTGATATCACATTTGTACACTCCATACTTCCAGGCTATTTTTTTAAACCACATATGAACACGAAAGAGCGGGGAGATAGGTAACTGGATGAATAGGTACGTGAACAAATGGATAAAGCCAGATTCCTTAAGCACTAGTTTTTAAATGTAAATCAGGATAAGTTGATGCTCTGCACTCAAATCAGGAAAAAGTCAGCTTTAGAAAAATGTGAGATGAAAATAGAAGAGTGTGTAAGAGTGGACTTAAAAAATCCCAAATCCCAAAACCTCTGTGAAACCCTCTATCTAGTAAAAGCAGTAGGGAGAGGGCCCAGGGACAGAGCGGCAATCAGGAACCTGGGAATAAACCTAAACAAGCAGAGAGTAGCTTCTTGAGGCAGAGCTTATATCTCACAGTTTCTTGGTTTTCTGAACTTCTTGCCCCACAGTGGCTGCTTGATAAATGGTCATTGTTTGAATAAAATTCAGAGAAGGCAAACATTATTTATATTAATCAAGATAGAAACTAGATGATCTAAGTACTAGTAATAGTCAGATATTACCAGAAAAAGGAGAGCCAAGTTCTGATGGGAAAGTGTATGCAATAAGAGACTAAAAATGATTGAAAACGTCATTCTGTCATGTTTGGGAGAGAGGAAAAGGACTTTGGAACAGGACCTGGGTGAGAATAAGTAATAGGATTATGGGTGAAGGAGATAATTGTTCCAAAGAAATTGTCTTGAAAGAAAATCTTGCATTGGCTGATGGGTAAGAAAGCCTCTAATGTGTGCATTTGTAAATACATGTGTGTCACAAAGAAAAGATGAGTGAGTGAAACACAGGGAAGACATGCCGGAGGGGACTTCCCTGGCGGTCCAGTGGTTAAGACTTTGCCTCCCAATGCAGGGGCGCAGGTTCCATCCCTGGTCAGGGAACTAAGATCCCACACGCCTCGGGGCCAAAAAACCAAAACATAAAAAACAGAAGCAATACTGTAACAAATTGAATAGACTTAAAAAAAAAAAAAAGAAGAGAAGCTGGTTGCTGCAAGTAATTCAAGGCTAAGAAGAGTATTTCTAAAAATTAAATCAGCCTAGCCTGAGAGTAAAAATGACTGTATCAGGAGAAGAGAGGGTTCAGCATTACTGGAGGAATTCACACAGAGGCCGGAGAGCCATGACGGATGGTGGCTGTCAGGGAAACTCAGGCCTCGCATTGCACTGGGATTCTCGGCCTGTGAGTTCCCTCTTGACGCTGAGATTCTGTGCCTCACGGCTCCACGGTGAGAACCTGGTACTCAGTGATGCTCCTGGGCCCTACACACACCCTCAGCAGCAGCGTGCTGGCCTCTCCGCGAGCACAGTCAGTCTAACAGGCCCCGCGACTGGTTTAGCAACTGGCTCCCCAGGAAAAAAGAAGTGCCTCAGTTGGTAGCATTTGCTGATTTCTGAGGTGTCAGTACTGTCACCATGGCTAATTTTAAGCTCTCCGTGTGATGCCACTGAACCTGGGGTTGGGAAGATTTGTCACAGTTGACTCACCAGAAGTTGTATGAGCCGGGCCGGTTTCTCCGAGGACCTTGCTCCAGGATCCATCACTTTACTCAGGAAAGTGTGATCGATTTCCACGTTGTTAGTGGCTTCCAGGTAGCTCAGGAAGGCTGACCGGGCGGGAGGAGAAGGTTCCATCCACTGGTACTGACGGTCAGCCCGCAGACGCCCTGGCTTCTCCCCACCATCGGGATTGTCAGAGCAAAAGGAGAGGGGTGACCTCTTCTCACCACCACACACACTCTGGACTTAGTTGTGCTGACTTTCCCTTGATACGCATTTAAAAGAATGTGGAACTTAAAAAACGATACAAATGAACTTATTTACAGAACAGAAAAGACTCATAGACTTTGAAAACAAACTTATGATTATCAAAGGGGAAAAGGTGGGGAAGGAATACATTGGGAGTTTGGGATGAACACACACACTACTCTATATAAAATAGATAACCAACAAGGACCCGATGTATAGCACAGGGAACTCTACTCAATAATCTGTGATAACCTATATGGAAAAGACTCTGAAAAAGAATGAACATTTGTGTATGTATAACTGATTCACTTTGCTGTACACCTGAAACTCACACAACATTTACATAGTTGTAAATCAACTCTACCCCAATATAAAATAAAAATTAAATTTAGAAAATAGATAAAAGGATGTAAGTGAATGATAGCCTTGGTGCAGCTTCCCTCTCCTCTCTTCCAAATGGATCCCTGCTTTCCTGGTTCTTGGGTGCTGATCAGGCAAATTTTAATGTAACTTGTTGAGTTTATCTTGTCACGCCTTCCACAGGACCTAATGCTCATTGAGCACTTAGCATAAGCCACTCACTCCTCTGAGCCCTCAGGGGATGGGTAACTAGGAATATCCCCAGTTTGCAGATGAGGAAACTGACACAGAGAGGACCTTGTTGCAGGTGACACAGCCAGACAGTGTCAGAGCTGGGATTCAAACCCAGATAGCAAGGTGTTTTCTCAACAGTGCCTTGAGTTCTCTGGAAAACCACATAGAAATCTGACAGAATGTAAGAAAGGTACTGCTCTGGCAGAGAAAGCACAGAAAGTGAGTTGCTAAAAGAATAGATCAGGTTTGGGGAGAACTCTGGCTCTGCTGTGGGGAAGATCATGGGTCAAGTATCTCATATGGTTAGAACCCCATGGAAACGGGATGATTTGTTTCTACACACTTCATTTGATGACCCAGTCTCTCACCTGGGTATGAGATGCAGCCTGCCTGATTCACTTTTTTTTTATTAAATAGAAAAATACAACAAGAGATTATCATACTAAGTGAAGTAGGTCAGAAAGAGAAAGACAAATACCCTATCATATCACTTATATGTGGCATGTAAAATACAACACAAATGAACCTATCTATGAAACAGAAACAGACTCACAGATACAGAGAACAGACTGATGGTTGCCAAGGCTGAGGGCGAGTGGGAGAGGGATGGATTGGGAGTTGAGGATTAGCAGATGCAAACTATTACATACAGAATGGATAAACAACAAGGTCCTACTGTATAGCACAGGGAACTATATCCAATCTCCTGGGATAAATTGTAATGGAAAAGAATATAAAAAAGAATGTATATATGTGTATAACTGAGCTACTTTGCTGTACAGCAGAAATTAACACAACAGTGTAAGTCAACTATACTTCAATAAATAAATACATAAATACATAAATACCTAAATAAATCAAAGAAAAATAGATTTTCATTGAGGCTTAGGATTTTAATGGTTAGGTATCTTTCCAAATTTAAATACACATATACCTGACCAATGTATCCTATCAATAGGACATAGATTTCATTAGGAAGGCCTTTAATCACTGTGGCAGTAGAAAATATCTATGTTTGAAAATGCAACCAATAACAGAGTTTTTATGGGGAGCAATCACTAAATTCACTGGACAGTTCAGGCCAGATTATAGATTCAGGGATTAGCCCAGTCCTGATGGCCTTTAACTAAAAAAAAAAACAAAAACAACTACTTATACAGAAATATAAAGAAGAGCAAAATTTCCCTTATGTGTAACTTAGTTCCCAAGCACTGGGACTTACCTGAAACTTTGCTGAGAATAGTGAGATGAAACCACTGTATTAGTTAGAATTAGGATCAACTGCATATCAAGGAAAACACAACATAATCATGGCTCAAACACACAAAATTTCATTTTTATTTCACATAAAATAAGTCTGGAGGGAAGCAGTTTCAGGTTAGTAGTGGAGGTCCATGGTTATTAACATCTCAGTCCCCATCAAACTCTCTGCTCCATCATTTTTAGCACATGGTCATTTCAAGGTCCAATGTGCCTATTGGCACCCCAGGCATCATATCCAAATACTAGAAAAAGTAGGTAGCTGGGGAAGGGCAAGAGGACACCTACTAGCCACCTATCTGATTTTTGAGAACCATTCCAGAAAGACTCATTCAACACTTCCTCTTCTATCTCCTTGGCCAGAACATAGTCACAGATGGATAAGATCTTCCCTATGTACAAGGCAGGCTGGGAAATGCGGTGTTTTACCTTAGTGTTGTCTTAAATAAGACCAGGATGCTGTTTCTTTGGAAGAGGAGGAGAATTGGTAGTAGGTAAGGATGTGCTCTCTGCCACAGCAGAAATGGCTTAGCTGCCATAACTAATGTGACACGGGCCGTGCACGCTTCTGATTAAACAACCCTGAGGCTAAGGTGCAGAAATGACTTGCTTCTTCTTTTATTGCGCTTTAGCCACCTTGGCATGTACCTAGGATTAAGTCACTCATTTTCCAGTTGCTAGAGTGAAACTAGTGCAGGCTCTTTTCCTTTTCAGTGAGAGAAAACAGACTCACTTTTTGTAAGAAAAAACAAAAGCGAACTTGGATGCTATCTCCCCAACCCTCCCAAGGTCCAGGGAGGAAGAAAGGGGAGGGGTTTAGGCTAGAGGGGTGTCCAGAGCCTGAAAGACTAAGTTACAAGGAAGGGGAGTGGGTCTCATTATCATTGCCTGCAGGTTCCCTGGAAAACTGGGCCTCAGTGCATCAGAGGTGCAGAGCAACACCACCTGTGAGTAGCAGTGGGGACAATGGCGAGGGCGGGGCAAGCTGGGGCCCCTTGTGCTCAGGCTACGCTGGTGTGATCCTGGATCTTCTTAAAGCAATTGCTCAACAGCTGACAAACTCTGACACTCAGTCACACATTTGTGCCTGAATTCAAATGGCACCCCTATATTAAGTGGCACCAGTGTTTCATATTTAAGGCCCGTGAGCTTTAATCAACTTGGGACATGTTCTGGTCACCAAAGGAGAATGTTTCATGAAAAATAGCGATTTGTTTGAAGGGGACAGAGGCACCCAAACTGGTTGCCCCAGGCACCTATACCAGTCCATGTAGTTGTGACAAAATCTTGTTGCAGTAGTTTAGTGTAGGAAATTAAGAGCAGGCTTGCTAGAGTTAAGTACATCCAGAAAGCAAATGTGAACGCTGATTATTTGATACCAAAAGATGTGACAAAGACCTATAAATATAGCTAATGTCTATCTTTGAAAAATTGCATAATAAACTGTTGGAAAACTGGGCAAGTTAAACAAAAATAAATTTAAGCTTGGGATCATTTAATGTTGGGACCAATTGTCTGTCAACTTTGAATCATAATAAAGACAAAAATTGATGTACAGAAAAATCACTTCTATTGATCAATAACAGTTTAAATTATATTCAATACATGCTAATAAAGAAGACAGAAGTATTTTAAATATTAGGAAAATTCATCCAAAGTTGTTAAAGGATATTTTAAATTATCATTTAAAGGCATGATAAATTCAGCCATAATTCATTCACTAAGAGCTCTAGTCTGATAAAATTCTACTGCAGTATTACAGTTGTTTTTGAGGCGCTTAAAGAAATTTATAATGCTGTTAAGTCACATTACCCACTTTGCAAACTTTTGACAGATTATGCTGTTGGATAGCATTTATTTATTTGGTTGATGGAAACTAATGACCAGTTTTTTTACACAATTTTGTTAAAATCATAGAATGCCATGATGTTCTGTAGAACCAGAAATCACCTTGGAATGACACCTGGGTATGTCCTGAATTTTCTGACCAAATTACTTCTTTTTTAAAAAAATAAATTTATTTATTTATTTTTGGCTGTGTTGGGTCTTCGTTGCTGCGCGTGGGTTTCCTCTAGTTGCAGCGAGCGGGGGCTACTCTTCGTTGCGGTGCACAGGCTTCTCATTGCGGTGGCTTCTCTTGTTGTGGAGCATGGATTCTAGGCACACAGGCTTCAGTAGTTGTGGCACATGGGCTCAGTAGTTGTGGCGCACGGGCTTAGTTGCTCTGGGGCATGTGGGATCTTCGCGGACCAGGGATCAAACCCATGTCCCCTCCACTGGCAGGGGGATTCTTAACCACTGTGCTACCAGGGAAGTCCCTGACCAAATTAATTCTGAATAGATGTATTGATTTATGAAACTTTAGAGACAGGAAATTGAATGTCTGAAACCAAAGTTATTATTCCTCCCCTATACTTTTTCTTTCCTGCTCTAGCTGGGGACCTGAGAATTCCCCACAATTCATCCTCCTTTTCGTCCCACACGGCCAGTCACCTAGTGTCATAAGGACGCCATCTGAACAGCTTCCAAACCCTGCTCTTGGTGTCTTTCTTTAGGCTTTCATGTTTTCTTGCCTGCTGTTGGCTCTAATCCCTAACTCCTTGTGAAACTGAGAAGGACCCTGTGGGGCTGCTGGGCATGGAAGCCTTTCTGCGTCCCCCATTTCTTTGATTACAGGGAATAGGCTTCATTCAGCCTCCATGACCTTCCCTGAGTTCCAAAGGGCAGGTTCAAACAGTTGCTGATCAGGGAAGGGAGGGGGTGCAGAGACAAGAGAAGAGCAGCCAAGAAACAAGAGTGCAGCCTTGGGGCAGGGTCCTGGTTCCCCCTCAAGGGGTACACATCACAATATCTTTGAGCTGTTTTGCAGATACTGAAACCCAGTATCTGCAAAACAGCTACTGTTTTGGGAGAAGTTAAAGGTATGCTGCCCACAGGCATGTAGACCCCAGACCCGTTGCAACCGGATGGCTGATGATGCCGACTCCCCATGACCTCACCACCAACCAATCAGAAGAATGTCCACTAGCTGACCACGCCCTGCTCCTTGAACATTATAAGACTCCTCACTACCCCGTCCAGGTCAGGACACACAGTATTGAGGGCATTAGCCCTCTGTGGCCCCCTTTGCCTGGCGAAGCAATAAAGCTATTCTTTTCCACTTCGCCCAAAACTCTGTCTCCGAGATTTAATTCAGTGTCGGGGTATTAATTCAGTGTCGGGGTACAGAGGCCGGATTCAGCTTCACTCTCTTCCCACTTCACTGTGTTTTTCATTTTACTGCTAATATTATTTTCTCTAAGACTCAAATCTAATCATTTGACTCCCTCACTTACAAACCTCCAGGGCTCCTTGTTGTCTATAAGGGAAACTCCAAACCTCTTAATATGGTCTAGGAAGGTTTCACCACATTGCACCTAGCCTGCCTCTCCGAGTCTGCTGCTTTTGGATGTTTACTTGAAACCAGGTCCCCCTAAAACTGAGTTCCTCTGCCGAGTTTATAACCTCTCTATCCAAAACAGAACATTATTCCCTTTCTTGTCCAACACCTGTTCTCCTCAAGATTGAGGAGTATCAAAGAAAAGGGGGAAATTGTAACCGATCAGGACCCAATGGGACCTTCCTGGGACGGACCCGTCCCTCATATCCTCTGCTGTAGCTCCTCTCTTAAGTACCATACCTGGAGAGTAGTATCTCATGCATGTTTCCTGAGTTTTTCAGATGCTAAAACCACCACCAAATGGAAGAAATGAACTACTTGATGATCATGAGCCCCCAGACCTACTGGTGCCTAAGAATTGATCACCATTAACCAGAGAATTGTGCATGAGCTTATCACAGACCCTGGGACACCCCTCCCTCACCTTGCCATTAAAAATGCTTTGCTGGGCTTCCCTGGTGGCGCAGTGGTTGAGAGTCTGCCTGCCAATGCAGGGGACACGGGTTCGAGCCCTGGTCTGGGAAGATCCCACATGCCGCGGAGCAACTGGGCCCATGAGCCACAATTACTGAGCATGCGCGTCTGGAGCCTGTGCTCTGCAACAAGAGAGTCCACGATAGTCAGAGGCCCGCGCACCGCGATGAAGAGTGGCCCCCGCTTGCCACAACTGGAGAAAGCCCTCAAACAGAAACGAAGACCCAACACAGCCATAAATAAATAAATAAATAAATAAAAATTAAAAAAAAAAAAAAAAAGAAAGCTGAGGGCCAAAGAGAATTTCATTAAAAAAAAAATGCTTTGCTGAAACCTTTCAGGGAATTCCAGGTTTTAGAGCAGAGATTCTTATGTGGTAATCATTTCATGATGTATGTAAGTCAGATTGTTATACTGTATACCTTATATAGTGCTTTTTGTCAATCATATCTCAATAAAATTGAAAGAAAAAAATTAAATTAAAAAACTTAAGCAAGGAAAAAGAAATGAAGCAAGTATCACATCTATAATTATTAAATCTGAGTGATGTGATTTTGGGATTCATTATAATATTCTTAATATATGATTGAAATTTTTCATAATAAAAATTTTCCAAAGTTAAAAAAAAGTTAAAAGCATCCATGTTTCTTCATTCTCAACTTTCTATGATCATCAAGCTGATGGAAGTGAGCTGATACTGCTGCTCTATTATAGCTATTTTCCATAATTGGTCAGAAATTTCACATTTTATTAACACAATTTTCTGCACCTTTCCCAATAGCATGAATTATTAAGTTTTTGTATTCATGGCCCATATGCTCAGGAAAATTATATTTGGCATGCCCAGAAAAGTCAGACTAAGATCTTGGAGTAGATTAGAATAGAGTTAGATTGAGTGAGGGTATTAAAATATGCAACATATCAGAGTTCATTTCCTAAAAGGAATCGTTAAGACCCAAAATCTCATCCAGTTCTAACTATAGCGCATAAATAATGTTACCTTTAGGTTTTTAAGCATCAGGGGAAAATTAGGATCTGCTAATATTGGATGGTAAAAATTTTTCTTTTTTGTACTCATCCTGAACGCTTGTTTGATTTACTTCAGGAGATTCAGGGCATGGTTAATGGCATATGAGAGATAACAAAGAGAAATTTTCTGGATCTGGAATGATAACAAATTTAAGTTTATTAGATTAGGAATTTTTCATGGTATTACTTTAAAAAAATATGTGGATTTTTAAATGCCCAGGGAATATAGATATATAGTTTACATGCAGAATCATTGGATGTCTTTTTTTAATCCTCTCATATTCTTAATCAAATACATTTTTATATGATTTCTGGTCATATCTTGTTATGTTTATTCCTAGGATGACTGGGTGTTTGGATGGATGGACAGGTGGGTGGATGTTTTATATCTCTCATGATTATGCTCTAAATGGGACATTTTCCTTTCTTTTGTTTTTTCAAGTTGCTTTTTAAAATGTAGCATATTCACAAATTTTACTCATGGTAAATTCACATGCACATAGTGTAGATTTTAAAAAATGATTGGGATAACTAATCTGATCTTTCTCAAAAGCCCAGACTTGTTTATCATGGAAAAATAATAATTTTAATCCTTTAAGTTAAAAAACCTGGTCTATTCTGCTACCTAAGTAGTCCTTTTAAATCATGCTCTTAATTTCCAGACCTGTCTCTCCTGGCTTCTTTCTAAGTGACATCTGGGCCTATGGCCTTGGGGAAAGCGAAGGTTATGTGACCCCATGAAGGGAATAGTCAGGATTCTGCCATGTGTTCTCAAAGGGAATGCTTCTGTATATCTGCTTGTTGCTCATTCTGGGGCATTCCCTACTGAAGTCAGCCACTAGAATTTATGATCTGTCTCTCTCAGCTTGGTGAAGACAACTGATAACTCTCCTAGTGATTGGGCCAAACTTTGGCTTGGCTGCCATATTCACCTCCAGCTTTTAGGTCATCTCATCCCTCACGTGGTAGGTCCCAAAGCAGGGATGGTGGCTTTCAGCTTGGCTGACTTCTGATACACCTCAAGGATCTAAAGGAAGTTCTACATCCCACTGATGTAACCTAGAAATCAGAAAAGATAAACATCAGGGATTTTACCTGCCAAATTTAGTTTGATGGTTATAGAGATAGGGGATACTGTTATTGAAATGGGTTTCCTGATTTCAGTGGGAATAATAGCCTTCATCTGAGAATGAAGAGAGGGGCAAAATTGGCAAAATCCCTAGAAAGGAATGGTACCATAATAGTAGTGAAGCTGGATTAATAACCAGAGTGAATTGACCCTCAGAATTTTGAAAGCTATACATTAAGAAGTCCCCTAGACCAAACTCAGAGGTCAATCTGTTAAAGTCTTTCCTGGTCTGAATAACTGGGGGGAAAATCTGAACACAGATGATTTGCAACACTATACTCAGACCTCCTTAGTTAAGTGGCAACTGGGTCCCCTTAAAGAAGGACCATGTTATGACCTCTCAGGTTTGGAATGTGATTCTCCAGACATCCCCAAGGACACCTGAGACCATTTACTAATGTGATTCTGACTTGGGGCAAGGGGCGTGTTTAGACGTTGGGAGCAATACTGAATATTCACTTTGAATTAGTGTTCTTTTGGATTTGCAATACTTCTATGGTCCACTGGTCATTGGAGGTTCATGAAAATCCAGTGAGAAATGGAGTTTTGTCCCAAGTCTATCTTATGTTAGGCTCAGAAGGTCAGTGAACCAATCCTGTAGATATTTCCAAGCTTCTGGGTATATAGTTGTCAGAATCCCCACATTGACTCTCTGATTAATGAAGTTAGGACTTTTCTATTAGGTAGGATCAAGTGAAAGACACTGGAGTGTCCCTTCCCTATAAAAACCATAACACAAAGTGATACAGCATCCATGGGCGAGTCATAAAAATGAATGCAACTTTTAAGTATTGGAAGATTTAATGGCATAGGGGGTACTGTCTTTCATATCCTCATTTGAAGTCCATGCTTGCCTCAGTTGAAAGTAGATAGATTTTTTTAAGAACGACAGGCTATTGAAAACTTAACAGTGACTTTAGCAATAGCAGTTGTTTCAGTTGTTCCAGATGTTGTTGTTGTTCTTTTTTAATCCTGGAAGGAACTAACACAGACCCTGTCATCTGTGCTTCAGTCTTGGTGTTCTATTGATGTGTATTCCAGTTAACTAATCCTCTCTTCTGCTGTGTCAAACCTGCTGTAAGAAATCTATAGAGTTCTCAAGTTTAGTTGCTGTATTTTTAATTTCTAGAATTCCCATTTAATTCTTTTTAAAATAAATTTTATTTGGTTCATAAAATCCTCCCAAATGTACTAATCACAGCTATTTTAAACTATATGACTAATTATTAATAACCAAGTCACCTGTGGGTATATTCTACTGCCTACTTTTTTTTACTGGTCCTGTTTCTTGATATGCCTCATAATTTTTTATTCAAGTCTGTACTTTGTGGAAGAAACATTGTGGGTGCTGTGGGTGATGTTGGGACAGGTCAGCTTAACCTAGTCAAGGACTGAACTGACCCAAACTTGGTCTTCGGAAGCTCAGTCTATTTCTGATTTCCCTTTACTTTTAGGGTGTAGCCCGCCAGCATTTTCAACAGACAGCATAGTATTGACTCCTTGGGAGGCAAGTCCCAAATTCCAGATTTAATCTGGTCAGCACCACGAGACCGCCAGGAACCTCTCTCTGCATTACCTGGGCTTTCTGCCTGGGTTTTTAACCTCCTGGTCTGGGCAGCTTGAGAATTCAGTAAATGTCTTTGGAGGAAACCAATAAGTTTCACATCTCTGCGTTACCTTTCTCTGGGATCTCAAACCTTCTACTTTTGACTGCCTCTCCAGCACTGAATTCTGATTCTTTCCCCTCAGCCCTGTGAGATTGCCAAAGCCTTGCTGATTTTCCTACCTCTTTGCAGCGTTTATTTTCTTGTATTCCCAGCCTTTTGCTTCTGCTCCAGGAATCAGCATATGGCCCCAGAGGAAAGGGAACATGCAGAAGATTAGCTCACATCTTGGGCTTTCCTTCCCTCTGGCCTCACCTTTAAGGTCTGACTGCCTGTCAACTCTTCATTAACTTCATAAAGATGTACTTTGTGTTGTCATCTTATTTCTCTAACCCTTGATGGAATCATTGTTTCCACATGTTACTTCATCACAGGTAGTTGCAGAAGTTCTGATTTAGTCTAGAGCCAGTTCATCACCATTTAAAAACATCCTAGATAATTCTCAAGTGAAGCCCAAGTTGAAATACACACTTTTTCTATTTGTTTCTCCATATTACATAAGGATAATTTTATTGCATTATATTTTCATTTAAAAATTTAATTTTCATGAACTTTCAAATTGATATACATAGAGTTGAATAAACGTATCCCTTACAATTCTTTTACTTTCCTTTTTATCTGCAGTTATTTTGTTATCTTGTTTTTAATATTTATATTTGTACCTTCTTTTATTGCTTAATAGTCATATAGATACTTATTCATTTTATTCTCTAAATATCAGCTCTTTGATTCATTTATTATCTCTATTTTTTCTTATTTCTTATTTTCTAATTTTTAGCTTTGTTAAATCTATTTTTTCCTTAGTGTGTCTACTTGTTTTCCATAATTATCTTAATTGAATATTAATTAATTTATTTTTATTATTTCTTATTAATTAACATAAGCACTTAAGGCTATGGACTTTTTTCTTAACATGAATATAGCCATATCCCATAGGTACACTTACATAGTAGTTTCAATTATCATTATTTTCTCTAAAATTTGAAACTGTGGTTATTTGGCCCTTAGCAATCTGTCCAGTGGGTCTACATTAAGAATAACATTGAATGATTTATGAATAATGTTTTGTTTCAATGGAACTTTTGACAGGGAATAGTTTCTATAATTTTGTGAAACAGAAATTAGTCCAATTTTTGAGTAGTGAAGGGATCCAGAATGACACAGTCTAAGAAGATTCTCGGTTTTGATTTTAGGTGTTCTTAGAAAATGTGATGCAGGCCCCCATTTAAAATATAAATTGAATAATGTTGGTCTTATATCAGTGCTGGGAACTGGCCATGGCTGTCCAGACATTGTCCCCTCACAGTCCAGGGAAGTGAGCTTCAGTGTCCTCTGGAAATCTCAATAACCTTTGTCTTCAAAGAACTGGCGGTAAAATACAGATTTGAGTTGAAAGTCATGTTTATTTCTCACTATTGTTTAGTCCTTGTCACTCAGTGACTTAACAGCTCTCCAGAGATGAATGTTAATCAAAATATTTTTTGCAAAAAGGAACACAGATTTCTTTGAAAGGAAGAAGTGAAGGTCACAGAGAGACTTTTCAGTCCTTGAGATTTTCCTTTGCTTTTTTTTTTTTCCCCCACTAAGTGATTTGCTGCCATAGTTCCTCACTTTCCTTCTTCCTACCAAAACTTTCCATGTGCTTTTAGATTTTAGTATTACCTGATGATGGCCATTCTGACCTGTGTGAAGTGATACCTCATTGTAGTTTTGATTTGCATTTCTCTAATAATTAGTGATGTTGAGCATCTTTTCATTTGCTTTTTTGCCATCTCTATGTCTTCTTTAGAGAAATGTCTATTTAGACCTTTCAAGCATTTTTTAATTGGGTTGTTTTTTTGATATTGAGCTGCTTGAGCTGTTTGTATATTTTGGAGATTAACCCCTTGCTGGTCGCTTCGTTTGCAGATATTTTCTCCCATTCTGTGGGTTGTCTTTTCATTTTGCTTATGGTTTCCTTGCTTATGTGCAAAAGCTTTTAAGTTTAATTAGGTCCCATTTGTTTATTTTTGCTTTTATTTTCATTAATCCAGGAGGTGGATCAAAAAAGATATTGCTGTGACCAAGGTGATTCTGGTTATTTTTAATACGTTGGTTGCTATGGAGGGCATGACATTAGGATAAAGGAAAGGAAAAAGCAGTTGCCTGAAAGTAAAACAAAGCAAAAATAGCCCTTCAAATGAATTCTTCTTATCTAGAGGTAAAACAAAAATATTTGCTGCCTTACTGTGATCTAAGGCCCATCCATAATTGACATTGGAGTGAAGGCCATTTTTGGTGGGTTTCAGGTGGTTTCATTTTGGACACTTAATTGGGGCAATAATGTATTGCTCACTTTCTGAAGCATGCTTGGTTTGAGCTGTGGTCAATAAGGAGTGAGGCAGAGAACAGAGTCCTTGGAAGAATAAATCTCTTTTTTTTGAAAACTATCTTGACATTTAGATATCCTAGCTGTCATTATATTCATTCCTGAGGAAATCACACAGGACAACCACCCAATTTACTCTTTTCTTTTTATTTATTTATTTATTTATTTATTTTTGACTGCGTTGGGTTTTCGTTGCTGTGCGCGGGCTTTCTCTGGTTGCGGCGAGCGGGGGCTACTCTTCCTTGCGGTGTGCAGGCTTCTCATTGCAGTGGCTTCTCTTGTTGCGGAGCATGGGCTCTAGGTGCACATGCTTCAGTAGTTGTGGTGTGCAGGCTCAGTAGTTGTGGCTCGCAGGCTCTAGAGTGCAGGCTCAGTAGTTGTGGCGCACGGGCTTAGTTGCTCCATGGCATGTGGGATCTTCCTGGACCAGGGCTCGAAACTGTGTCCCCTGCATTGGCAGGCGGATTCTTAAGCACTGAGCCACCAGGGAAGCCCCCCAATTTACTCTTTAATTTACTCTTTAATTTACTCTCAAGTCACTCTGGAAGAGGCTGAAGGGCATCACTGGGTCTGCAGAGCACGGGAAATCACAGCATAAAAGAAACAAAGTGATTCTACTCAACAGAAAGTCTTCATGAGCTGTTTCAAGATATTGTAACAAAAACGAACTCTGTTATGTGTTTCGGATAGATGTAAGATCTTGAAAGAAGTAATTACAGAAGTAATTTCTGGAGGCCTTAGGACACTCAACTACCAGCTGGACTGCTTTTCTTCCTTTTCATTTCTTGATAGGCCAATCCATATTATACCTAGATGATCTTCTTTGCAAAACAGAAATAGAGACACAGACGTAGAGAACAAACATATGGACACCAACGGAGGAAAGGGGGAGTGGGGGGAATTGGGAGATGGGGATTGACATATATACACTATTGATATTATGTATAAAATACGTAACTAATGAGAACCTACTGTATAGCTCAGGGAACTCTACTCAGTGCTCTGCGGTGGCCTAAATGGGATGGAAATCCAAAAAAGAGATGTATGTATACATATAGCTGATTCACTTTGCTGTACAGTAGAAACTAACGCAACATTGTAAAGCAACTATACTCCAATAAAAATTAATTATAAAAAAAGAAGTTAAGAAGCATACATGATTATGACAAAAATAGAGGGAGTTGAAATAACTTGTTGGTAAGCAGAGGGTATTGTCTTTGTACGTCTACAGAATATTAAAAAATAAAAGAGACTGTAAGAGAACCTCCAAGTTCTGGCAGACTCCTCTTTGAAGCCTTGGTTTTTCCTTTTGTTTTCTGTCCCTTTCCACTATGGAATTTGAGAGATTCCAGTGACAGAGAGATCAAGGTCAGAGGTGAAATGTTTTAAGGTAAAAGTATGCAGCTAAAGAGGACCTATCTAGGCTCTTGGGAGGAAAATCCATTGGTTTGCAAGCAATATAACTTGCTTGTCTCTCGCTTGCTCTCTCTCATTACCTGTCCCCCACTCACCACCGCTTCTGGTTTTCTGGACAATCTCCTTTCCACATACGAAATTCCCAAAAGGAGATGGTAAACTTGTAGACTGATGGGCTTCATTCTTTCCCTAAACTCCTCTCCCCCTTCTTATCCTCATCCTGCCCTTCCACACACCTTACCCCACACCTAGAGAGCAGTAGGAACAAACACTAATTATTTTTTCAAATGATCAGATAACATATCACTTTTACATTCAAATGAGTATTTTGACCTTCACTGTGACTTCTCGTGGTGCTACAGATTTTACAGTAATGATGGTGGTGCTGAAGTCATTTTGAACCCTCCACTTTATGGACCTCCTTCTGATCCTACACCAGGGTTTTGAACGGTCCTTTCAAGGGGCAAAAATCTTCATTGACTCAATACATACCTACAGTGAACCTACTATGACGTTGTACTTACATGGAGTGCAAACATAGTCTCCACTGCCTGCAGCCACCCTGAAGACCTGGGTCACACTTCTGCAGAGAGCGCAGAACACATTACTCCACTGAAGTGGTCCTGTTCTCTCCCGCGTGCCTGTCCTTACAACTCTTGAACACAAAATTCTCTTAACATATCTATTATGGAGCTTATCATTAGGAGAATACACACATACCTAAAAGATGATGTTACACCCTCAATGGCTTTTGTGTTACCTACGGTGAAAATCGTGTTTTTCATTTTCTTGCCAAAAAGTTAAATATTTACCAAACCAACACTTCTGACACCTTCTGATTCACTTTGATTTTTTAATCACTTGCACTTGTTTTGAAAGATAATTCAAATAAAACGGGACTCGATTTAAGTAGACCTATCGCTTTGGGGTCAGCTACAGCTCTGCAATTCTTACACTGTTTTGCCTTTGTTGCTGTTGTTGATCATGAGATGATTCACGGGAAGGGAGGAATAGGAGCAAGCATAATTAAACCTCTGCTTTGGGACATTTGCAAACTGGAGTGATTTACCTGGGCACAGAATTGTTCTTTCCCTCACACATTTGAGGAAGAAATGAAGAACAGCTAAGAGAGAATGTTAGGAGCCATAAGAATTATACTGACTGACTGGTTATTTCCATACTCTGCTATTTGGTAGAGTGTTCTTTAATTGATTCCTGGAAGTATATTCAGACCTGTGTCGCTCTGGATTCTCTGAGAAGCAGACTCAGTGATGAGCACAGGATATTTTTGTAAAAGATCAAGACGGAGGAAACAAGGATGGTGCAAGGCGAACCCCAGACTATTATGCAGACTTGACAAAGGTTCAGTCAAGTGTCAACCCGATGGGGAGCCCCACAGCAAAGGTCATCCTTAGGAGGAGTCTTGTTTGGGGAAGAAATAGCTGAGCCCTAGACAGCCACTATGACAGGTCATTGGCTAGAGGGTCTACAAGAAGTCCATGGCCTCAGCTCAAGCTCCTGTAGGTACCACAGCTGGAGTCTGTCAGCCAACCTCCTCCCTTATGACTGGATGGTAAAGTCTTTCTTAAAGGAAATCCGAGCAGCGCACCTCCATGACTGCCATGGTCCCCAAGTGTGTCCTTAAGCTTGGGGTCCTCCCTCCTCTGGGGTCACAAGAACTTGCAGCATCCCTCACCTTAGGTAAAGATGTCACACACAAACACGGAGAGGAAGGAACTGTACAGTCTTGACTTCTGAGTTCCCAAATAATCTCCTTTTTTTCTGCAATTTTCTTTCTTTTTTTTTTTTTTTTTTTGACCACGCCACATGGCTCGTGGGATCTTAGTCCCCTGACCAGGGATCGAACCTGGGCCTCCTGCATTGGGAGTGCAGAATCCTAACCACTGGACCACCAGGGAAGTCCCCCAAATAACCTTTTGATATGCATGGCTGTGACAGTTACTTGAGAGAAGAGTCATTGTGTATATCAAAAGCCTGTCATACCCAACGAAAAAGAGAATAGGACACTTCTGTGACCAGAGAAAATTGTTGCCCCCTTCAAAATGGGGAGGAAGGAAAGTGAAAGAAACTAAAGCATGTGGCTGTTTCCTGGTCGGGAGAAGGACAAGTGGGATAGAGGACAGACAGAGGAGAGGGCTGAGAGCCTGACCTAGGACAGCACCACACGGGTCCTCGGACTCTTGCCAACAGGCTGAGAATCCAGCTTGCACACTGCTCCACAGGCCTTCAGACCAAGGGAAAGGAAGTCTTCTCCTAACTGGTCTGCCCAGAAGAGGTGCATCTTGGCAGTTCATCCACAAAGAAGGGACACGTCTTCTCTAATTTGCACAAAGTTCCTTGTACACCAGCAGGGGCCAGTGCATTGCTTTCTGGATGGAGTCTGAGAAAATCACAAGGTCTCAGAGGCCTCTCCATCCAAGGAAGTCCAGGTGAGGAGAGAATGAATGCCATATGGGCTGTTTATGATCCGGGGCCTGAAGCTTCCTCCTCAGGTCCTGTAGCGCACTGCCGGGAAGTCTAAAATTTCTCCCTTCCATGCCCACTGCAATACTAAGGTTGTCCTGAAGCTGGAAGACCTGGAGAGGTCTTAAAGGAGAAAAAGGAACTTATTCTGGGGGAGTAAGGAACCAAGAATCAAAGAGCATATGAGAATTAGTGGATCACAAGTGGATAAGTAGTATTGATCCGTCATTGTTCCCTCCAAGTATTCCATGAACCCTGGGGACTCAGCAATACCTCTGGGGAGAAATGGGAAGGATATTATAGGGACAGAGACTCTCTTATATGAGTGTGATTACTTAAATTCAGTGAGTTTAAGGACTTCCCTGGTGGGCCAGTGGTTAAAATTCCGTGCTTCCACTGCAGGGGGCACATGTTCGATCCCTGGTCAGGAAACTAAGAGCCCACATGCTGTGTGGTGAGGCTGAAAAAAAAAATAATAAATAATAAATAAATAAAATAATAATAAATTCAATGAGTTTAAATGTCTGCCATCCAGAAGAATAGGGACCCAAAGGAGTTGAGTGGTAGAAACATTAAAGATGTACATTTGTCTTCACACCTGCGTTTGTGACCTGAAAAATTAGAGCCTCCTATTAATTAATAACCGAGGTTCCAAGTTGATGTGAATTGCCCAAGGTCTTCAAAGTAGTTAAGTGGAAAAGCAGTACTCACACTCAGGCTTCTTGACACCAACCGCAGTGTTCTTTAACTTACCACGTTCTCTCTGCAGCCTGTTAGGAAACTGAAGTAGCACTGTGCAGGGTTTGGCACACAGCAGGTGCTAGATAAGTGCATGCTAGTGAATGCTAATTGACTCATTTGTTGCATCCCTGAAGTTCCAATTAGCTGCACACACAAAGCTGAAAGGCTTTAGTCCTGGGTTTTAATTAGCGAACCAGGATAAGCCTAAGTACTTTAGAGCAGCGGTCCCCAACGTTTTTGGCACCAGGGACGGGTTTTGTGGAAGGCAATTTTTCTCTGGACGGGCGGCAGGACGGGTGATTCAGGCGGTGATGCACGCGATGGGGAGCGGCAGATGAAGCTTTGCTCGCTCGCTGCTGACCTCCTGCTGTGCAGCCCGGGTTCCTAACAGGCCACAGAGCAGTACCGGTCCGTGGCCTGGGGGCTGGGGACCCTGCTTTAGAGAAAGGGAGAAAGGCAGTTGAAACTGGGATTTTAAATGATCAGAACCACTGATCTGTTTACACACATGATGCCAGAATCTGGCTGGTGAATATTACAGGAGCATTTTTTTTTAACATCCTTATTGGAGTATAATTGCTTTACAATGGTGTGCTAGTTTCTGCTGTATAACAAAGTGAATCAGCTATACGTATACATATATCCCCATATCCCCTCCCTCTTGCATCTCCCTCCCTCCCTCCCTATCCCACCTCTCTAGGTGGTCACAAAGCACCGAGCTGATCTCCCCGTGCTATGCGGCTGCTTCCCACTAGCTATCTATTTTACATTTGGTAGTGTATATATGTCCATGCCACTCTCTCACTTCGTCCCAGCTTACCCTTCCCCTTCCCTGTGTCAAGTCCATTCTTCAGAACCTTTTTTTTTTTTTAGATTCCATATATACGTGTTAACCATAATTCCAAAGGAGTCATGTACCACAATGTTCATTACAGGAGCATTTTAACAGGCAAAGTGCTGTACACAGAGCTGGAACCCTGAAACTACAACTCTGAATGTCCATCTCTTTCCTGTGAGAACACCACCTACCACTGAGCCCAGACAGCAGGCCACTCAGTTCTGAGTCTATTTTGGCTTGGAGTACCCACCCCCACCTGCCACTGCTGTTTACCTCCCAGCCATGAAGTCTGGGAACCAGACCAATTTATTTTATATTTCAAATGCAAAGGGTTTAGAATAACTACACTGATTCACAAAGTCAATTCTACTTTAACTCAGACACATACACAAACACACACAAAGGAAAATGTGCACTTGCTGAAAGATTTCTTAATTTACGGATTCATTTTACTTTATTTTATTTTTATTTTTTTATAAATTTATTTATTTTTTATTTATTTATTTTTGGCTGCTTTGGTTCTTCGTTGCTGTGCGCAGCTTTCTCTAGTTGCAGAGAGCAGGGGCTACTCTTCATTGCGGTGCGTGGGCTTCTCATTGTGGTGGCTTCTCTTGTTGCGGAGCACGGGCTCTAGGCACGTGGGCTCAGTAGTTGTGGCACACGGGCTTAGTTGCTCTGTGGCATGTGGAGTCTTCCCCGGCCAGGGCTCGAACCCATGTCCCCTGCATTGGCAGGCAGATTCTTAACCACTGCGCCACCAGGGAAGCCCCTACGGACTCATTTTAAAAGCTACAAATTTAGCGCTTAAAATGAAGCTGTACAGAAACACAAACAACCCAAATGTCCATCAACAGGGGAATTGATAAAGAAACAGTGGTGCATTCAGACGTGGAATGCTACACAGTAGTATAAAAGAATACACTACTTATCTTTGTACATAATAGTGTATAAGTGTATAATAGTACAAAATAGCATGGATGAATCTCAAACAATTGTGATGAGCAAAAGAGGCCAAGTTGCAAAAAGCAAAATGGTACATTTACGTAAAGTTCTAGAACGGGCAAAACAAGTATTTAGGGAAAAATAACAGAAAAGTGCTTGCTTCTAGGGTGAAGGCTGCCCGAAAAAGGGCAGGAGGGAAATTTCTGAAAGATAGAATTGTCTATTTAGGATCTTTGAATATTACTGTATCTAAATTATACCTCAATAAAAAGAAATTAACTGAATTTTAAAAAATGAAACTCTAATAAAGGATTGGAGAAACAGTTGCAGGTGAAGATGTCACAAGACAGCTACAATGGTGATTGCCATGGTTTGCATTGTCTCCAAGGCCACATCTACTTTCTCTGGCAATGCTGGACTCCATTGAAGAAAGTGTTGAGTAGTTTTCTTAGTGGACAGATATTAGGTAATATAACATTTTGGATAATTTGTCATTGGCTATGTGGAGGATATTTTAAGTCATTTTTAATATAGAAAGCTGATTATAGTGTACTTTACACAGCTAAGAATATGAGATCAGAACAGGTGTTTGCCATAAAAAACAACTGAATATTGTTTTTTTTCAAATCACTCACCCCCTATTTTATTTTTTGTCTCTAGGGTGATTTTCTTAAATTGAGGTATAGTTGATTTACAATATTATGTAAGTTTCAGTTTATTATAAGTTATATAATTATGTGAACCACATAGATTCACAGTTTTTAAAGATTATATTCTATTTATAGTTATTATAAAATACTAGCTATATTCCCTGTGTTGTATAATGTATCTTTGTAGCTTATTTATTTTATACATAGTAGTTTGTACTCACCCTCTCTTTTTAAAAGAAACTTGGCATCAAAGATTTCAGCTGAAGTTGTGCTATTTTAGAGTTTGGAGTTGACTCCTGCTTTGTTATTTAACTTTCTGATCTTGCATATAATAGTACCTAGTCTGGGGTTATTATAAAGGATCAAAGCAAGTGCCATATATATAACAGTGCATTGTAAATCATAAAGAACCATACAAATGTACACTATTATGGCCATTATTACTACTTAAATTAATATGGAAACCTCAACTGGAATTTTTACCATTAAGTTAGAAGGCTGAGGATACCTTAATTATGACATGTTAAATAGACATACTGTGCTCCTACAGTGACTTCAACTGATTTTATGGAAAAATTGTAACTTGTTTACATTTGACCATATATATTTCCTCATCCTTACCCCACACTCCAGCACAGTTTCCATCTACCCCAATCTTTGGCAATAAGCCACAGAAAAGCACCATTATGTTTTCCTTTAAACCATATTTGGACAAGGACCAGGGTGGGAGGGGTGGACGTGGAGGTGCAGCATTAAGAGAAGGATTCTTCGGCCCCTTTAAATCACTGCCTTGGCTTATTTCAATGTCAGATACTCAGGATTTTCATTTTTGCTGAGTCAGCTCATTTGCTTTTTTTTTTTTTTTCCCCCCCCTCCAATTATTTTTTGATAGCTGCATTCACTGAGCAAATTTTACTTTAGCTCCATTAAAAAAAGGAGGACCAGGTAAATAGAATTTGACACCATCTGCTTGGAAAGCCGTCATGATGTATCAGTGCCTTTTTCTAGATGATAAAAACTTGGAAATGCTAAGTGCAGATTGAAAGCAATATTCTTGTAATTAATGCACAGGCGTCTAAGGCACTGCTGGTAAGATGGACAAGGAAATATGAAGGCTCCATGTCACTGCCTTAGGCTTTAGAAAATTAAAGAACTCCAGTGAGAGAAGGCGTTCCTCCAGTTTTCTGGCTTTTCGTTTGTAATCCATATGAAGCATCTGAGCGCATTTAATGCACATTATTTGTCAAATACTTCTAGGACTTGTAGAATTAATTAACGAGAACGCATTTTGTAATGCCTGTGTAAGCATAGCGGTTCTCTTCATAAGAGAAAATACTGTCCAAATTCAAATTTTGTAGGCAGGTATGGCTGATAACTTGGTGTTAAGATGAGAAGCAAAATGGCATAGTGTTTTCAAGTGTGGGCTCTGTAATTTAGCAGAATTCTGTTCAGCTATTTATTCTATCATTTCCTTGTTATGTGATCCACAATTAATTAAAATCTTATAAGCCTCAGTTTCTGTATCTGTAAAATGGGTATATTTGCAGTAGCTGTTTCAGTTATTGATTGCTGTGAAGCAAACCACCCCACAACTTGGTGGCCTAAAACTATAATTTATTATATGATAACGTGGGATAACCGTGGCTCTTTTACTTCACGTAGTATTAGATGTGACATCAGCTTAGGTCTTAGGAAGGCTCTTGTCATCTGGCGACTAGACTGAGAACTCAAGAGTTATTGAGCTGTTGACTGGGGGTCTGTGGTTCTTCTCCACATGGCATGGCATCTGAGTTCCAAGAAAGAGCATTCCAAGAAGAAAGTGGAAGCTTTCAGGCGAGTTAAGGGCTAGGCTCAGAGTTGGCACTGCACCATTTCCACGGTACTCCACTGACTGATTGTGAAGATTAAATAAAATTTGAGCATTTTATACAGATCTTAGTTCCAAGATCTGGAACTACCAAGCATTTATTCAGTTGTTGCTTTTTTTTTTTTATAAATGTATTTATTTATTTTTGGCTGCTTTGGGTCTTCGTTGCTGTGTGCAGGCTTTCTCTAGTTGTGAGAGCAGGGGCTACTCTTCGTTGTGGTGCATGGGCTTCTCATTGCGGTGACTTCTCTTGTTGCAGAGCACGGGCTCTAGGCACGTGGGCTTCAGTAGTTGTGGCACGCGGGCTCTAGAGCGCAGGCTCAGTAGTTGTGGCTCACGGGCCTAGTTGCTCCGCGGCATGTGAGATCTTCCCAGACCAGGGCTCAAACCCATGTCCCCTGTATTGGCAGGCGGATTCTTAACCACTGTGCCACCAGGGAAGCCCTATTCAGGTGTTGTTAATGTTGATATTATGCCAGTACAATTATAATTTAGATTATAGGAGATGGCATTATGGCATATAAAATTAAGCCTTGGGAGACTGAAACTATATACAGTGATGACATATTTAAAATCATTTAAAAAATCAAAATGGAGTAACTGTGGTTCAGACACCCAAAAGGGAGCCAGGTGGCCATTGTGGATGTGCTTTCAGACACATTCCTCCATTATTTAGAACTTGTATTTTCTGAACTGTATCAAATTTAGGAACACACTAGCCATTTTCACAACAATATCTGCTAGCTGCAACCCCACCCTTGGCTTTTGCAACTGTGTAATCATTTTAAACCCAAACCCATCCTTGCTTAGCAAGCACCTTTACTTCTTGCCAGCTCCAATCTAACTTTTGACAAACAGTTTATGTGAGCTTGTGACATTTTGTCACCTTTATAAGCCTTCCCCATTTTGTATTCCAGCAGAATATAATTCAGGTGCTTTTGAATCTGTGTCTCCTGGGCTGCAGTCCTAACAAACCTCAAATAAATGCCTCTTTATTTCAATCAGTCTTCGTTTCTGAAATTCTGGTTAACAATAGGCACCATGAAAGTAGGTCTTTAAAGATTACCTTGTCAACCACCCTCACTTGATAATTAGAGAAACTGAGACCCAAAGATAAGCATGACTTACTGAAGGTCACACAGCTCATGGTGGAGTTCGGTTTGAAAGCTAATCTCCTACCTAGTCCATTATTCTTTACAGCAGGCAAATTTCTTTCCTTCTCCAGGGCCTCGGTTCCTCCATATGTAAATTGGGGTTAACAATGAAGTGCTTTCCTTAAAGTGTCATTGTGAGGATGCAGTGAATTAATTAATGTAAAGTGCTTGTTACAATGTCTGACAATGAGTACATTCTCAATAACTGCTCCATACTACTTCTGCAACAGTTTTTCTGTGGCCATGAGAGAGTGACTGGGGTTCAGCGGATAACTTCAGACTTCCACCCACCAAGAAATCACCCTGAACTCTCTAAAACTAGTCCCTTTCCAATATCTATTAATTTCCCTCCAATATAGCTTCAGAATCTACTCACTTCTCCCCATGCCCTATACTGCTACATGAATTAATATTCATGTAATTTCAAACTGAGGTCATTGCAACAGCCTCTTAGTTCATCTTCTAAGCCTCTAGGAGTTCTAAGACAATTTTTTAAATGTGAAATAATTCAATACAGTAATAAGTAAATAAATGACATTTGTCTCAGGATCAAATGATGACACTATAATATAGTGAACACTATTGGATGCCTACCCAGCATGGATTGCCAACTTCTTTCTTCTTAATAGGAAAATCCTTTGTTACTTTGTTCAGATATCCACCCTTCCTCCCAGCAGTCAAATGCCTAAGGGAAAGTGAACCACTTCCTGGTCCAAAGAACGTTTGATTAGGTTAAGGGCAATCTTTCCCAAAAAGGGTGTTGACATTTTAGGTGGTACCATTCTTCCTTGTGAAAGGCTGTCCGTGTATTGCTGGACATTTAGCTGTCTAGATATTTCCTACTAAATGTTAAGAGCCATCTAGTCATGTGACAACCAAAAATTCCAAATGGTATTATTGTCTAATTTGTGAACCACTAGTCTAAGGGTTCAGAGTAGGCATGTGATCCAATTCTGATGATTAGGAGGTAGAGAAAATTCTACTGAGGAATGCCTAGGAAAAGTTTCTTCACATCATCAAAAAGGCCACAAGAAGGGATGCCATTTTCCTCTCAATTATGTCATGTCTACACTGATCCCCTGAACTGCTACTTTGCTACCATCCTGAAAATGAAACCATCCCCAAGCTTGGTGGACTGAAGGAATAGCAAAATCCTGGGTTCTTGACTTTCTAAATCAAATAACTCTGAGACCCATACTATCTTGGGATTTATTTTTATAACAAAATTTTAGCACTTAAACCAGTTTGAAGTGGCATTTCTGTTACTTGCTGCTGAAAGCACCTTAAATAATCTGTATAATATACTTGGTCCGTAAACCTACCTATAAGAAAGGGGAATTTTCAACTAGAGAGCTCATTGTTTTTAAGAGGTAAAACCAAATCTGTATTACAAGGCATTTCTCTCTCTTTCTCCTCCTAATCCATTCAGAGAATTGATTTAAAAGCAGAGAAGAATCGTTTGGAAAAAATAGCATGCAGCTTTGTTGGCTCAACAAAATATATATTGATTTCTTTGCTAGAGGGAAGGAGAAATAAGTTTCTATCTCCTACAACTTACTGGTCAGATTAGTCCTTTGCTATTTCTAGATTGAGCCATTATCTTCATGATTCCTCTTTTCTTTTAATAGAAGGTGACTACTTTTGGGGGCACCTGGACTGAAGGTCAACCTCAACTTTTAAGGGTCTTACTCAACAAAATAAGTCAAACAGATATTTTGGTTACCACAGGAAGGAAAATTTCTATCCAGAGAAAGAGCTCTCTGTATCTATAAGCAGAAGAAAGGAAGCACTAACTACTCTTTATAACCAATTTCACAGTTTAGGTTTGTCTTTGACTCACTAGCCACAGGTAGGGACTGTCTGTACAGCAGAAACCAGAAAGAGGTAAGCAGAGAAACTCAGCTGAAAGTAAAGGACTTCTGCAAGGTCAGTCTTTTCTTCTGCATAATTCAAGGTGTAACTTACATGAAAGTGCTGATTATAAAGCTGACTCATTGTTTTAGAACTTGGGCACAAATAGAAAATGCATACTTTGATGTATTCCTTTTGGACAAGCCTTTGTGTAGTGGATCACAGTGGACAAGGGTTTCGGTTCCCCAGGTCTTGAGTCTGTCCCTTGAAGAAGATAGGAAATTGGGCTGTAAACGTCTTCCTGGAACATGTAGAGGAGAGAAAAATCTGCATTCCTTTGAAGACTGTTTGGCTACTCATCGTGCATTCCTGAAATGTAGTCACTCTGTTTTAACTGCACTTGGATAATTGAGATTGCCTGGCAGTGAAAGGAGGGGGTGGAGCGAGAGGAAGAAGCTGGCTTGGGTGGCAGGAATGAGGGCTGCAGGGGGAGACTGGAGGACCTGAGGCTGTCCTCTAAGAGTCATAACCGCCATCCCTCTCGCTCCGTCCTCGCACACAAAGAGCATCCCTGTGAGCCCACTCTAAATGTAAGTGGGGACATCTCCCCCATCTCTAGCAAGCTCTATGGGTACCAGGAACAAACCAGACAGTATCCCACTAACATGATGCAGTAGCTTTTCTAGATTTCTCAGCTTGCTCCAATATTTATCTGAGAGGGAATTAGAAGGTCTCTGTGCTGCTTTGTGTAAAACCGATTTATTTTCTTCTTTCATTCTTCAAAGGATTAATACTGTCTATTGTTTCTGGTAAAAATTGGTAGTGGATATTTGTCTTTTTCTTTTCTTTTTCCTCCCTTCTTTCCTTCCTTCCTTCCTCTTTTCTCTTTCTTCCTTCCTTCCTTTCTTTCCTCTCTTTCTTTCTCTCCCTCTCTCTCTTTCCTTCCTTCCCTCCTTCCTTCCTTCCTTCCTTCCTTCTTTCTTTCTCTCTTTCTTTCTTTCTTTCCTTCTCTCTCTCTCTTTCTTTTTTTAATATATTTGACTGCCTTGCATCTCATATTTATTCCTATAACTGAAAGATTCCGGAGCCCAATTTTTGCTACAGAAATATCACATTAGAGCCGTCAGTCACAATCTTTTAGGAAGGGTTCAGACATGTGAAGTAAGTTTGACACTCAGATGAACTTCTGCCAGACTTTGAATCCAGAGCTGGTGATAAACAAGGGTGGTAGAGGAGAATCCTTTCTGTTTGTCCATCAGGATTCTTTTCCTGGTTCAGCCCTGCCAGCAGCAGAATGCCGTGTCCCCTTCCAGCAGGGGGCGGCACTGTGTCAAGTGGGCATCCAGTATCTGACAATGGTCACTGCAGTGCTCTCAGGACTGATTCTGTAGCAGGGCCTCTGATGAGCCTGGCTACCTAATGACTCTTCAGGCTGCTGTGTTCAGTTATTAACGTAACATAGCTTTCTCCATCTTTTATTGTGTACTTTGTGATCCATCAAAGTTTTCTCCTGTCTTCTGAATTCATGTTCTGTCTTGTGAAGAATCTTTAAATCAATGGTCCTTAACTGCGGAGGATTTTGTCCCATGGAGAAAATTTTGCCTAACGCTCTCTGTATTTTTAATGTTTTAGGTAGGTCAGTTATCTTTGCTGATCTTGGAATCGTGGCCTTATGTACAAGACATCCTATGGGGCCTGGCAGCACACTGCCCTCTGGTCACCAGGGGTGTATGTTCCAGGGGTGCCCCCTATGTGGGCTGAGTGGGCCCTTCTGCCGTGGCAGGCTGACCGGGTCTGTGGCATTCTCATAAGGCAGGGCTGGTCCTTGGCCTAGTGGCTGCCAGGCCCTGCCTTGTACAGAGGCTGTCATGCACTGGTGGACAGAGCCACGTCCTAGCTCTGCTGGCTGTGGGAACTGGCGGATTCCCGGGCGGGTGCTAGCTGGTGAGATAGAGATAGAGAGAGGACTCCAAAATGGCACCTGCCAACACCAATGTCCTTTTGCTAGAATCGGCTCCCCATTTGGGCATCTAGGCTGTCGGGCGGGGGGGGTCTCATTTGTCCCCTTGCCTCTCTGGGACACTCTCCAAGATCAGCAAGTGGGTCTGACCCAGGGTCCTTTCAAATGACTGCCTCTGTGCTGGCACCCAGACCATGTGCCATTTTGCACACACCCGAGTCTCTGTTTCCTACAGCCCTCTGGCTCTCCCATACGCAAGCCCCACTGACCTACAAAGCCAGGCATTCTGGGGGCTTGTCTTCCTGGTGCAGGACCCCCAGGCTGGGAAGCCTGATATGGGACTCGGACCCCTCGCTCCTTGGGCAGAACCTCTGCAGTTGTGAATATCCTCCTGTTTGTGGGTCGCCCACTTGGGGAGGTGGGTCCTGACTATAATGTATCCCTACCCCTCTTACTCATCTCATTGTGGTCCCTTCTTTATATCGTTACTTGTGGAAGATCTTTTCTGCTACTCTTCAGGTCATCCCCATCAATAGTTGCTCTGTAAATAATTGTAATTTTGATGTGCCTTTGGGAGAAGTGAGCTTAAGGTCTTCCTACCCCACTATATTAGCTACTCCCCTCTTGCCTCTTAAATATGTAGTGTAACTTCCAAATATGTATCTATGTATCTCCCACCCCTTACAATTTATTTATCTATCCTTACAGTCCTTCAATGGAATTTCACAGTTTTTTGGGGAAATGTGGAGAATAAAGTTAAATTTCCTAACAAGCCATCCTAAACTAATTCTGGATTTTCTCCAACCCTGTCTCAGATTTTTCCTTCTAGCAACATTATTATGACTCCCATGTATACACACACACACACACACACACACACCCCATGCTGCACATTGGTGCTTTGATCATTCTATTTCTTTTCTCTTGGATTCATTCTCTTCTCTGCTCAGCTTTTCTCTGCTCATTCATATGATATATACTCTATAAGCATCCCCACCATAGACTTGACTAAGCACCCCCCTTTAATGCTTCCGGTAGTAAAATTAATGGTTTCTTCCATGGTATTGCAAGGAATTATTTTTGAATCTGTATTCTCTTCTAGACTGTGATGCCACTGAAGGGAGAAACCATGTTTTATTCAGCTCGAAATTCCCCAATGAACAGTGAAAAACTCAGAGTATGTTGAGTGGAACTGAGTGTGCAGTGAACACCAGTGTAGTGTCCTACTAGTTGCATGTTTGTTCTGCAATGGTTCGTGGACCAACTTCAGGAGGAATAATAAAATCTGCTATCAATGTCTGCCTAGAGTGTGGTGGAGAAGTAGTTGAATGTCATGATTGATTAGTGATGTCTGCCTTGAGCAGATTTGCAAGTGACAAGTTTGTCAGTGCTCTTTTTAAATCTCAAGTTCTTTGACTCTAGCCTCTGAAAGATTTGTACACTTGGGTCCAAATAAATCTCTCTCTCTCTCTCTCTCTCTGTTTTTTATAACTGGTTTCTCAGCCATCACTATTGTGACAGAAGTATAGAAGTAACATGAATGTATGCTTTCTTTTTTTTTTTTTAGTCAAAAGCATTATATTTTGTTTTCTCTGGCCTAGGACTCTGTTTAGAATGAAGGAACAGATGTTTAGTGCTCATGGGCAAAACTTCAGAAGGTTAGTTTGTGTTTCAAGGCTAGACATGCTGAACAACAGGATGGTCCTGAAACCAAGTGCTTGAATTGTCACAATAGCCCAGAAGAGAAAAACTGGTAGGTCCACTATGAATCTGTGCCTGACATTTTTGTCCTTACCCTGCAGAGATTTCAGTGGGCTAGCTTCTCTCTGTTTTCTTCCCACTGTTCAGAGCTGCTTGAGGAGGCTAATTTATCAGACAGCAGACAGATAACTAAAGTACCCAGCTTTCCCCTACCTAGTATGACAAGGGGTATCTTTGCATAAATTTTCATGAACATTGATATAAATTACTATGCCATGCTCTAACATCCTAACACCAGGGACCGAAATAAAAGAATGTAATAACTCAGGCTACGACTGCCACCTTTACATATAATATTCAAAACTATGGGAAGGAATGGAGCTTCAACCTAAAAAGACCAGATATTGGCCAATAAATCTGTTTTTCACATCTGAGGGAACATAGCATCCAGAAATAGCACTCTTGAGCAAATGAAAATCCACCCATCAGTTGTGTGCTCTGCTAGGTGTGGGATGCAAAGAGGAATGACACCCTCTCTGAACTCACAGCACTTTTATTTCAACAGGAGAATCAAAGAGCGTTTACAAGTCATTGTAAAGCAACTCAGAGTGTTTTTGTACTAGCAGTGCAAGTAAAATGCCAAGTGAGCACAGCAAACAGAGCATGTAGAAACCTTCAGAAAGAGGTACCTTCGGTTCTATCATCAATGGTCTTTGGAGAAGGAATGAGAGAAATGGAATCTTGGATGGACTTCATATCAGAGCAGGTGTATAGAGAATTTGGGGTCAGTTCTCAGACCACTTCCCATGCACTAAGTACTACGCTAGATCTTAGGGTAGAGAGATATGAGTAAAACAGTGTACCTGGAATTTTCCATCGAATTGTGTGAAAGTCCATAGCATGTCTATAGAGAATATTTAGACTGGTTTGACTGAAATTTTGGTATAAAAGATGAATAGTGGAAAGGTAGAGTGTGGTCAGATGCTAAAAATTCTTGACTGAAATATCCAAGGAGTTGAGTGCTGTTTTATGGAAGTAATTGAGCATTTTGGAGAATGGAAGTGCGATGATATTTTTGTTTCAATTGCATGGTATCGCTAAGGTTATTTGAAATCTTTTCCTGAAAATTAGTAAATCATTTAAATGTATACTGAAGTGTCATTGAGTTGGATTCTATGAATCTTTTCATAATTCCAACATAGACTGGACTAACATTTACTTTTGCATTATCTGTGAGGAAAGGATTTAATTTTCTAAATGAACAAACAGCATAATTGAGATTCTTGAAGGAATGTTTTCATTTCAAACTGGGTTTAAGTATCTAAAACAGTCGTTTGCATGCCCACAGTATATGTACTTATGAATAGGGCTTCATTAATGCCAAGTTAACTGAAGATTGCTATAAATTATATGTTCTATCATACAGGTTCTTCTTAATTATTTAAGACACCATCATTTCAGCAAAAGACTGACCTGATTAGAGGGGGTTTTATTTTTACAATATCTTTTGAGATAAGAACATTTTGGCAATTTACGTCCAGTTTAGAACGAGGGTTCTAAAGAAAATTTCTCATTCTTTCATGGGAAAGCTTTTCCTAAGGGGACTAGTGGATTTTACCTCGATATTTGCCTACATCCCTACCATCTGTAAGATTCCTCAACTATCTTTGACAGTCACGGTCATCCACACTTTGAGTTTGGAGCTCAATCCAATCAATATCACATCCTGGAATTCAAACCCTTTACTAAACAAAAGGGTATCAAAGTATCCTACTATTCCATGCTAAAATCCTAAGGCTCAAACATACCGGTATCACGTATGAAATTAGTATCTTCCAATGATCCAGTGACTTCCTTTACACTCTTTCTAAAGTGTAAGTATCTTGAGGACAGGAATTATGTTGAGCTCATCTTTATTAACCCCTGCTGCTTAGAATGACATAGATGCTTAAGGAGCGACTATTCGGATTGAATTCACAAAATGATTAGAATGTCTGATGAGCTCACTGAGTAGCTTTCACCAACCGATGCATAGAATCAAGACCAATTCTCTAGTCAACTCCTAACTGGATTCCCAGAGTAACAGTGGTATTGTTTTTGTTGTTTTCTATGTACAAACCGCCAAAGTAGATACAGAGTCCTGGAAAATATTTACGTGAGATTTCTTTTTCTCAATTGGAGTGTGAATTGCCAAAAAACCTTTCCTGAGATAAGAAATCCAGTTTCTCATTTTATCCCTTAGGTCAACACTTTAGTGATTGGAAAGACGCTAAGAAATGCCACTCGGTGTAAAATTATGGCTCTCAGTGGATTGCTGTTGTAAAAAGTGACAATAATAGGTAATCATTATGAGTGCTAATCTGTGAATACCTGGTAGCAGTAAGAACACCAGACAAAATGCCTCCTCCAAGGTTTGGGTTCATGTCATTTAGACCCGATTATGGTCACTCTCCAAAGAAATGTGCAGAGCTCTTGAATAGTAAAATATTTGAAAAGTGAACATTATAGGAATATATTATTAATATAATAATATATTAATATATTATATTATATATAATTATATTATTATAACATATTATGTATAATTATATTATTATATATATTCCTATAATATAGGAAGCTCAACAATTAATCAACAGATATTGGACACCTACTCTATTCTCTTTTAAAATTTTTATTTTATATTGGAGCATAGTTGATTAACAATGTTGTGTTAGTTTCAGGTAAATTTCAGCAGAGTGATTCAGTTATAAATATACATGTCTCTATTCTTTTTCAAACTCTTTTCCCATTTAGGTTATTACAGAATATTGAGCAGAGTTCCCTGTGCTATACAGTAGGTCCTCGTTGGTTATCTATTTTAAATATAGCAGTGTGTGCATGTCAATCCCAAACTCTCAATCTATCCCTCCCCCCATCCTTCCCCCCTGGTGACCATAAGTGTGTTCTCTAAGTCTGTGAGTCTGTTTCTGTTTTGTAAATAAGTTCATTTGTATCATTTTTTTTTTTTAGGTTCTGCATATAAGCAACATCATATGATATCCTATGATATCATACCTACTCTCTTCTTTAGAGGCTCACAAGAGGAGTTCATCAACGCTACTGAGGTGAGCAGCCTAATAAAAGGAACAGAGAAGGGTGATGCCTCCCTCAACTTCCTCATCTGTTCTGTATTCTTCTCACTTTTACCTTCTAGGACAGCGCTTTTATTCTGGCTGATGCTTTGGAGGACACTCTGGTAAATAGTTCTGATGACATTCTCCATTTTTTTTTTTTATAGTTTTCTTTTGGGGTTTTGAGCATTTTAAGTAGAGTAAGGATTATTCATCTTCCCTATGTTTGCTGTGAGGGACATGTATAATTTTGATGCATAGAGGTGATCAGGACATGAATTATTGTATCATGCGCCACCAAGCCATGGTGGTGCTGTAATGTGGATTCTGAGGACTGGCTTCCTAGGGCTGCATGTGTGGTGTTTCAAGGATGCAGGAGAAGAAGATTGAGGTCACCATGTTTGAACACCCCAAGTATAAGCCCCACTGCTCACCACTAGTCCCATTATTCACTGAAAACTATTAATAAACATTCAAGTTATAGAAACTTAACGTAAAAGAATTACGCAAACTAGGTAAGCAAATGGAAAAACTAGATTTCTTTCTCCCGTTAGCTGTCAGGGATTTGATGTTACCTTAGAATTATCTAAGCTTCAGCATTGAGACTTTGTTTCTTTCTTGTTTTTTTCCTGTGCATCTATCTAAATAGCTTTAAAGGTTATCCTTGCTAATTCCCCATATTCTTTTTGCTTCTAGCCTTTTAGAGTGCCTAATCGGAACTCACAGTGGTCCCCTGGGATGTGAAAGTGAGGCATATTGGGATAGTCAAAAAGAATTACTGATCTTGGTTCTAACAAGATGTTCAGGGATTACTGAAGGCACATTATATTTGTGTATCATACAAGATACGTGATTTTGGAAAAGATAGACATCAGATGTCCCCTCTCCCCTCACACTACCGTCAGTCCCTGAGACCACACATGTGGAAGAAGAGGTTTCTGTGATTTATATAAACTGGGTGCAAATGTATTCCCTTGAGATGAGCTTCAAATGTTAACTGATCTTTCTCCTGATGTGTCCTTTGTCTTCAGGGGGGTAACGTTGATGCCATACAGTGGCATTTTAACAATGCGGATGGCTGTTCCGTGAACTGGGAAGATTGTGAATGCTACAGTTCTTAGGATGCTTGTAACCCTTCGCCAGTCTGGAGAGAGGGAGAGAGATTCTCTATTCCAGTACCGACTACTTTTCACAGTAAGTGGAGTGGCTGATGTGATTGGTACACGTGGCACATTCATTGGGCCACATCTTCCTAGGGGGCCAGGTCAGGTCTCAAGTGGGGTCAGCATTTGAGACATAGGTTTAGGAGAGAGGAAAGCCTCGTTCCCAAACCTAAGTTTAATGCCCTTGCAATGCATACTGTAGAGCACCCACAGGCCGTGGGCCAGGGGCTGTTTCTTGCGTATCTGCCCGGTCATTAAGAAACTAGTGCTGTGTCTTCTAGAGAATGGACTTGAGGACACGGGGAGGGGGAAGGGTAAGCTGGGATGAAGTGAGAGAGTGGCATGGACATATATATACACTACCAAATGTAAAATAGATAGCTAGTGGGAAGCAGCCGCATAGCACAGGGAGATCAGCTCGGTGCTTTGTGACCACCTAGAGGGGTGGGATAGGGAGGATGGGAGGGAGATGCAAGAGGGAGGGGATATGGGGATATATGTATATGTATAGCTGATTCACTTTGTTATACAGCAGGAACTAACACACCATTGTCAAGCAATTATACTCCAATAAAGATGTTAAAATAAATAAATAAATAAGCACGCTATGATGGTCCATGTTAAAAAAGAGGAAACTCGTGCTATTGTTCTAGTACTTATCACGTTGAGTAGAGGTGCATGAGGATGAGTAATTGGTTGCTTGCAAGGCAGCTGCAGCGCCCCCCTGAGGCAGCCCTGTAGCGCTTTATTTCCTGTCTTGCTTCCAGCCCGTCTCTTGTTTTCTCTCCACTCTGTGAGGCACCACGTGGCCGATCACATTTCCCTTTTCGCTGTGATTTCCCAGGGAGCTCACTTCTGTCATCTGTGATGGGTAACTCTGAGGCCCTGGGCGATCCGTGGCCGCTGGCACGGAGCAGTCAAGGGTGCAAAGCCTGAATAAGAGTATCTGGGTTCCGTAGAGAAGGTCTCAGCACGACGCCGGCTCTGGGTTGCATTACAGGGGTGCAGCCCGTCAGAGGGTTAGGTCAGCGGGAGCTGCCAACCCCTCCATGCCTCATGGTTCCTCCTCTGGTGATTCGTGCTTTCTTGAAGATTCAGATAAATAAGGAGATAAAGAATTGCAAGGAACTGATGTCTTCATAGACTGAATGGACGTATTGGTAACTGTCAAAGGCCACTAGTACACGTGCCTTTTTCACAGACGGGAACAACCTGGAGTCAGCAAGCTCACTTTGTTTTTTAAATTTTTATTTTTTATTGGAGTAGAGTTGATTTACAATGTTGTGTTAGTTTCAGGTGTCCAGCAAAGTGATTCAGTTATACATACACATCTATCCATTCTTTTTCAGATTCTTTTCCCATATAGGTACTTACAGAGTTTTGAGTAGAGTTCCCTGTGCTATACACTAGGTCCTTATGGGTTACCTATTTTATATACAGTAGTGCGTATATGTTAATCCCGAATGTCCATTGACAGATGAATGGATAAAGAAGATGTGGTACATGTATACAATGGAATTTTACTCAGCCATAAAAAAGAATAAAATAATGCCATTTGCAGCAACATGGATGGACCCAGAGATTATCATACTAAGTGAAGTAAGTCAGACAGAGAAAGACAAATATCATAGGGCATCACTTATAGGTGGAATCTAAAAAGATGATACAAATAAACTTATTTACTAAACAGAAACAGACTCAGATTTCGAAAACAAACTTATGGGATTGGCAAGCTCACTTTGTAAGCCCTTCTTAGGTGTTGAATGTCTCTGGAATTTGTCTTACCTGAGCAAGAATTTTTTTTTAATTGGCTAGTTTATTCACTTGGGCTTGTTTTGGGAACCAGTCAATTATGAATATGGCTTTTAAATGCCTCAGGACTTTGATGAGATGGAAGAAGTCTGGGTCCCTCGCTGACTTCATGGAACAAGCCTCTCCCCACTGCCTGTTTCTGACCCAGACAGAGAGCTTCAATCAGTGTCTGTCTCACATTTCCCTTCTTTGCATTTGTACCTGAAAGTAGGACAGTGGATGAGGATGTATATAAAGAAGTTCAAGTTTAATGAAGACTAAACAATAAAACCTATAAATTAATCATTCAGTTCCTTATTAAGTCTTGCTAATCAGTAAGAATGGAAACACTTTGTTCTGCTAAGTGAGCTTCGTCCAAACTGCCTGTCTCATAGGCATCCATCAAGGCTTGTCTCCAAGTGCTTCTCCTCTAGGAAACATCTTCCAAACCTATCTCCAACGAGGTATTATTTTTCCTTCCCCTCATCCTAACCCTTCATTTCCTCCACTGAATTGTCAAAGCACTTTTACAGTGTTGAGGTTAAGAGTTCTGACTTTGGAGGCAGAGGGACCGGTGTTCAAATCTCTGGCTCTGCTGCTGCAGTGCTGTGTGACCTTGGGAAAGCTCTTCACCTCTCTGAATCTCATTTTTGTCCTCTGAAAATTGAGTATAATGACTAGCTCATAGTGTTTATTTTGAAGACTAAATTTTAAAAATAGATGTTAAAGGCACGCAGTTGGTCATGCAGCAATTTTGTTGCTGATGTTGTTTTTGATGATTATTATGTGTTCATTGTCAGTAATATTGTTAGTGCTTTATTTTATAACACTTACCTAAATCTACAATATTCTTGTTTATTTGTTTTCTCCCCCAGGAAAACATAAGAAGCTTCATTCTCGTGTGTTTTGTTTGTCATTGTATCCCGTGTATCCGATACAGACTAGGGCTAATATTTGTAGAATAAGTTTGTGCAACTGCTGTTATTCTATTATTCTGCCTTATGTTATTGCTGTTCTAGACCATGAGGCCAAGACTATTTATATATGCAGCTGAGAACTTAGCACAGTGTTTGGAAGAGTGTAGAAACTCAACATCTATTATTAAATGAGTGAATAAAGAAAGTAAAGCTGCATTGGTCCCAATTATCCTTCTGAACAGAAACTTTCTTGATGACAGAGACTGTGGCTTATCTTTGTATCCATGGAACCTAATAGGTGTCCAGTAAACATTTGCTGAATTTATTCTGTGAAAATCGAGAGGAAGGATCTGTGACTTCATTAAAGAATTGCAACAAGCTGAGTTAATTTCTGCTTGTCCTTCTATTTTCTTTCTGACTTGGTTTATTTCTAGGCTCTATTGTGGAAACTGGTATGAGAATCTATCAACAGGAAGACAAGAGGGATTAACTCAATAAGTACTGAATTCTTATTCCCAGTAAGACCAAACAACAGCCCTTCCTAATTCCTACTCAGCACCCACAACTGCATCCTGGCAGGTGGGAGAAGTAAATCACACTGTGAATTTGTTTATGAAGATGAATATGAGTATTAAGGACCCAGCAGGAGTGATACCGACCAGGGTCCTTGGTCTTCCCCAATCAATAGAAACTGATCAGAGGCCAGACAAGAGATTCAGGCAAGGCTTTATTGGGACCCCTGATGCACAGGGCGGGGAGTGAAAACAAGTAACAGGTTCCTTTGCTCACTCACTCCCTGAAGGGAGGGCGAGCTGGTTCCTTATATGGGGTGAGGGGAGGGGTGTGTCCAGGGGTTGGGCCAGAGGTGTGGCTTAGGTGGTCTGCCCGCCCCTTAGGCGGTGTTGAGTGCAGGGGGCATGCGCAGTGCCCTGCTTTTGCTCCCTTCTCCTCAGAAGTGGCGGTTGGGCTCTTTGGGTCTTTTTGTATCTTGTTGTCCATAATTTGCCCCAACTGGACATGCACACAGCTATTTTTAGTCCCTTATAGTTTCTCTGTATTTTGTTGCTGGAGCAGACGTTTGTCCAGGTGTAAGCCCTGCAGCAAAGGGTCCCAGGTCCCAGGTCCCAGCCTGTCTCAGGAGGGGAAGATAACTCATATAAGGGTAATAGGCAGCTGGCGTTCCTGGAAGGAAGGATTGGCTTTAATTGGGAGGGTGGTGGTGCTATAATGAGCTGATTATGTAAACACGTGAGTCTTGGGCCCTTTTCAACACCAGCTAGTTTAGCAGCCCTTTCCCCCAGCAACGACTGCTCTCTGATTCACTGTATTTGCTCTACAGCGTGGATAGGAAGGGAGAAGTCTGACATGGAAGGGAGTTGACTGCTTCTTTCAATGTCCAGGACAATTCCTTTGATGGCTTTACCCACGAAAAGGCTCTGTGTTCTCCATCAGTGATTAGGACCTGGCTAATGCTCTCCTGCCGAAATGTCACCAGGAGTAAGGAGTCATCAACTATGTCCACCATAGTGACGAGCAGTCACTGCAAAAATGAGCTGCCCGAATTACCCAATTAATATTTAACTTGCTCTCACTGGTAACTCTCTCCCTCACGCTCACTCCCTTTCCAGGCACCTTAGTACAGGGTGACCTGAATGACGCAAGGACTTGGCGTGTAATCACAACTCTACAAGGCTCTAAAATCACTACGAAGGTTCCTCCCTAGCTGTGTGACTTTGAAAAAGTCACTGAACTTCTCTGGGTCTTTGTTGTGAATATAACGTTCTACCTGCCTGAAGATGCTCAGTGTTTTGATGTCCCTTGTGACTCTCAGATTGTCACATCACGAAACTGCTCCGGAGAGTCCCCGGCTAGAGTAGCTCTGGGGGGTCCAGTGGGGACATATCGGTGGTTTTCTCACAGTCAACCCCACTCTCCTTTCCAGTTTTCCCTCCAAACCTTGATTATGTGTAGGTGTAAACAAACGTCATGTCGGAGCCACGCGCAGGCTGATAGAAGCTGGACGCTACAGAAGGGCCTCCAAACAAGTCATTTTACTAGAGTCCTGTCGGGGGAAAACGGAGAGCCTTAAAGGTGCCCAGGTGATGAACACAGGAACACTCTGACCAGCCTGAGACTGGAAACAACCACGGTGCTCGTCAGCGTAAGAATGGACAGAGAAGGGCTTCCCTGGTGGCGCAATGGTTGAGAATCTGCCTGCTTAATGCAGGGGACACGGGTTCGAGCCCTGGTCTGGGAAGATCCCACATGCCGCGGAGCAACTGGGCCCGTGAGCCACAACTACTGAGCCTGCGCGTCTGGAGCCTGTGCTCCGCAACAAGAGAGCCTGCGACAGTGAGAGGCCCGCGCACCGCGATGAAGAGTGGCCCCCGCTCGCCGCAACTAGAGAAAGCCCTCGCACAGAAACGAAGACCCAACACAGCCAAAAATAAATAATAAATAAATAAATTAATTAATTAATTAAAAAAAAAAAGAATGGACAGAGAAATTGTGATACATCAATACAACATGGTTACGGAACCACGTTGTCTGATACACGCAACAACATAGCTCAATCTCACAGACCTTAGGCTGAGTGAGAGAAACCAGCACAAAAGAATCCATACTGTCTGATGCCATTTCTGTGAATTTAAAGAACAGGCAAAACTGGTTGATAGTGAGAGACGTTAGAATAGTGGTTACCTGGGTGGAGGAGTGGGGTGTGGTGGATATCACCTTGGGTATTGACTTGGACATGAGGTTATGGAAATGTTCTGGATCTGGATCTGGTGGTGGGTACTCTAGTGTTTACGTGTGTGAAATATCATCAAGCTATTACTTAAGATTAGTGCACAGAATGTATGCTGTATCCTAGTAAAAGTATATGTAGATATTTGTACATACTTATATAATTATTCAGTGATTTGGAATATATGCGTACATGCATGTAATATACATACATATATACATACACATACATACACATATGTTTTTTTTTGTTTTCCCCATGAAGGGAAATGTAAGGGGAAATTAAAAGCTCTCTTCAGTGAGCAAATCCCACAGCAGTGTTAACATCAATGAAATGGCATTTGGATTTTGATGCCTAGAGGCTAGATTATATTTATGGTTATTAGGAAATTATTTCTGAGGAAGGTGAACCCCTACTAAATTACTGATCAGTCTCTGACTGGTGATTCTGAAGGTAGAAAATGAGTCCAGTGAAATTTATTTGACAGGATCAAATTGTATTGACATTTCAGTAATGGTCTGTGACCTCCATAGTTAGTTAGCACAGGAAAGATTATAGTAAACCATCAATCACTGAAGCTCATTCAGAACCATCTTTTAAAATGTGGAATCCTTGTGCTAAAAAAAAAATGAAGTCCATTAATTAGGAGGCAGTGAATGCCTCTTTTTATTTTTAATTATATGATTTGATTTATTTTTGGACTCATAAATTGAGGCCAAAGATAAAGAAAATTACTATTATCAGAAATAAATTTTTTCAATCTTTTGAAATGTATGTAGCTCTGGAACTTTCCCATCGTCCTCCACTTTCTAAAGGAGCACAAAGGAAAAGAGAATAAGGATGCTTTTTCTCAAGATGAATATTTTGTAGAAATGCTAAGAAAACAACAATATATTTTCCCAATAAAGAGCCTTTTTGCCATTCAAACCTCAAGTGAATGTTAAACTCATCAAATGCCTACAAGGAAAGAAACCACAATTGCACTGAGTTTATGATGCAAGGAAATAAAACGGATTTTAGGCTAATTCTTCATTGTTCTTTGATGGAAAACAAACAAACAAACAACTTCAGAGGGAATTAAACCCCACCCTTGTTTTACAGATGAGGAAGCTGAAGCCAGATAGGCAGTTACTTGCCCAAGGTCATCCTGTTACACTGTTTCTCAAAGCATCCTTCTGGGGCCTGCAGCCTCGGCGTCACCCGGGAATTTGTTAGGAATGCAAATTCCCAGTTTCCACTCCAGACCTCCTGAATCAGAAGCTCTGGGGATAGGGCTCAGCAGTCTGTGTTTTAAAGCCCTACGGGTGAGTCTGAAACAGCTAAAACTTCTCTTTGCCGGAAGTCATATTTTCCACAATTCCTAGTGACAAAGTCAGGAATAGAGCCAAGTAGGAAACTGAAACTTATTCCTGGTCACTACTGACAGAATCTCAGAAAATTTCCATTATATTTATTACATTACAGTGGCCTTTGGGGGATCTGGGATCTCCATGCAATAACGATAGGATTGTAGGCAAAAGCAGAATGAGTCAGTTTAGCAAAATCTTTTTAGATTTGAGAAGTGCACCTTTATTTTAGTGGTTTTTTTACTGGAGAACTTGATATTTATGAGTATTTCTTATGCGATATATGTAGGCTCCTTTGGAGATGTAAGATGCTTATTGCCAGCACAATTCGTGCATCACTGATTTCGTGTTCCAGGCATGATCTTCGGAAGCTTGCAGGACGGACGCCTTGTCTTCCTTTGGGTCTCTCTCAGAGCTCACAAATGGGGACCAGGCAGGTGCCCAGAATGAGTGGAAGACAAACAGCAAAGCTGTTGGTAACCAGGAACCAGAGGCCCCACCAAAGGGGGCAGCTCTTTCTCACCTCTGCTCAGTTGGCACTGCATTGGAATACACACCCAGCAGTTGTCACATCTTTCGGCTTTTCGTAGAAACCAGAAATCTGCATTTTTTAGGGAAAGTTCCTGGGGTTTTTTTTTCCCCTGGTTTTTAAATGTTAGCAATAAATCCATATTTTTAAACACCATGCAAGCCAAATACAACAGGTGTGTGGGCCATCGGTTCCTGACCTCTGTCATGGAGCACATAATGCATTGTGTGTGCATGATGGCCAGATGTGCCCAGGGAGCAAGTCTACCTGGGATTAAGGCAGGTGGTTGTCAACTTTGAGAGAGTGGTCTCAGTTTACTAGAACTTTCCTGCAGAAATGTCCTGGCCCTGGAGAACATAGAGATGTTATAGTGTGAGTTTCAGGTGGGTCAGGCATTACCTTTCTCCTTGACCCTCACTCTACTTGGCCAACACCACTTTTGGGGGGGTTTCTTCTTTCCCTGACTTTTCATATCAGTCTTTGGTCAGTCTGATATCACTCTCTCTGACATCATTTCTAATGTCATCATCACAAACACTTAAGGGAGTGGGAGCTGATAGGCACGTTAAGGGAATGTATTCTGGCTCAGGTGCCTCACGTCCAGGTAAGGACACAGGTGAGGGGAGATCCAGTGATGACTGGCATCAACAAATAGTTATGGGGCAGCAGTAGGGCCTAACTCCTGGTTCTTTATATCTGACCGTGAAAGACCATCTGCACGGAAGGGACTATTGCACCATTGGAGATGCAGGCAGGACGTGGCCCTGATTCTGAACACCCCCAAGCCACTTAGTGTCAACAGCTGATGCACAAAGTGAAAAACAACAATAGCAATCTAGTAACCCTCTCCTGACTGAGGTGAGGAAATAATTAGGAATATAATGCCAGCTTTCCAAAAAGGAGATACATTATTTCAATTACCATCAATATTCAGGCTGTTATCTTCTATGCCATAATTTTTGTTCGTTAAAACACAGAAAAAATGCTATATCTTGGTAGATGCTGAAATGTAATATCACCGCAGTGCAATCAATACTGATTATGTGGGAATATTCTGGTGCGTGTTCGTTTCCTGATGGGCTCATTTATGGAGTTAAGAGTAGCTGGTCTCACAGCCTGCATTTTCTAATAGTTATTTTGTTATATTTATTTTAAAAATTAGCCTTTGAATGATAAAATTTTATTTCTCAAAGGGATGTAAATTATCAGCTACTTCAACGTTTTCTAAACTGTTAGGTGGGGAACCTGTTCTTCAAATAAACGTCATGAGGTTGCCCAGTATTTAAACAGAGCTGACGTAACAGAGAAGGTTTTGGAGTCCCTCCAGCAACGTCTTCCCCGAATGCTTGTTCTCAGACAGTTTGCTGCATAAACCCCACAATCTCAGTAGCTTACACCAACAAGCATTTGTTCTCATGAGATTCTGCTGATCTAGGCTGGGCTTATCTGGGCAGCTCTCCTTCGGACTGCCATCTGTGGGGGGGGGCTCCAGGCTGTCAGTGACACTCAGATCTGCCCTTCCATGTGTCTCCTGTGGATCAGGAGTTAAAGGGACATGAAATACCAGGGCGAAACTATACTTGTGATAGATCATGAAGCCTGAGGGCAGACTCTGTCCCCGGGAACACTTCAAGCCTCTTAGAACATCATGTCTGCTACTATCTCATTGGCCAAAACAATTCACATGTCCAAGCCCAGGCTCAAAATGCAGGTAAGAATGCCCTGATGACCCTGAGACCACTGTAAAGGTGTAAATATAGGATTCTATTCCAGGAGAATGAAGACTTCAGACTACACATTCAGTCAACCACATAATACTACCCCGTGGTGATCTCCAAGTCAGCTCCATGTAACTCATTAACCAACATCTAAAACCACGCGTGGAATCCAGTCATCTCATTTTACAAATGGGAAAAGCTGAGATTTCGAGAGATTTGCGACTCCTCAGAGCCGTCCAGCTAGAGGCAGGTCTAGAGGCCTGAGGAACTGACTCAGAATTCAGGAACCTCCCCACCACACCGTAGTAGGTCTACCTTCAAAGAATGGCTTCAGGTACTCGAATTAAGTAGCAACACTGTAAATATCACTTGGACGATACGGAGCTGTGTTCAGCTGGTGAGCTTAGAAGTCTATTCAACACAGAGACAGGGTGATGGCCTGAGCACAGTGCAAGTAACGGGGCCATGTTCCTCTAAGGTCTGGCATTTAGTAGCCATGTAAATTCGCACAAAGTGTTCGCTTTTAAGCGTCTTTTCTTACAATTGTCAAACACAGTAAGTCCCCTACATACAAACGAGTTCTGTTCCAAGAGCCCGTTCGTAAGTCCAATATGTTCGTTAAGTCCAACAAAGTTAGCCTAGGTACCCAACTAACACAGTCGGCTATATAGTACTACTGTACTGTAATAGGATTATAATACTTTTCACACAAATAAAAAACAAACACAAAAAATAAAACATTTTTAATCTTGCAGTACAGTACCTTGAAAAGTACAGTAGTACCAGCTACATCACCGATGCTTTCACGCTTGCTTCCAGACATCTGGGCTTGAAATAAAGATACTGTACTACTGTATACAGTACTATACAGTATAGTACACAAAAGCCCAACTACTTGTAGAGGATGCACGCACGTGACAATGTATGTATGACAATGTATGCCAGACACGTGAACTAACTTATGTGATTGGACAGATTGCAAACACACGTTTGCATCTTTGAAAATTTGCAACTTGAAGGTTGTATGTAGGGGACTTACAGTAGGATGATAATGATGTCCGCAGAGTGTTACTGTGAGGATTAAATGTCTGATACCGAATAACTGTGAGTTCTTTTTCACTGGTTTACCATTCCGTAGACCAGAGCTATGCCGTCCTTCTCTTCTGTGCTCTGAGGAACATGCTGTCATGTTGGCAGGAGCATATCCCCCTCACTGAGGACATAAATATTCAGAGAGAAGACTGGCCGATTCTCCATGCAGCAAAGGACATAAAGGCAAGTCTTCTTTGCCCAATCCTCCAGGTTTTTTTCATATGGAATTTCCTAAGATGTAAGCAAAATCAAAATGACTGCTTTGAAGTCAATATCTGAGATATCATACCTATTTAGTAATCATTGTGATGGACAGCAAAACTCCAGAGGATTAAATAATTTATTCTGCAGTGGAATGTTTAAAGGCCATTTGGTCAGCAGGGTGCTTATTTTAGATGTCGCTGGTGTGTTTTCTCCATTTTTTCTTGATGGTCAGATAGCATGAGAACCTCTGTGACATGTTTGTCTTACTTGAATGTTTTATCACCTTGCCCTGCTCTTTTATCTTGAAACCAGTCTCTTTCCTGCCATGAAAATGGATCTATCTTATTCATTAGTCTGTCAAAATACCTATCAATATTGGATTTAAAAAAATATTCGATTGCTTTTGAGAAGCAAATGCCTAATTTGTAGAAAGAAAATATATTTCTAAAAGAATTTGCCCATAGCTTCTTTCTGCAAAATTTTTTTAAATGTAATTGTGTTCGTAGAGTATATTCACACCAGCTAGGTATAGTGATTTAAATTATCTGGTGATTAAAATATTTTGTGAAAATCACCCTATTGACTGAAATAGATGTCATGATAGAAGTTTCTATAAATACATTTCTTCAAATACAAATGTATGTCTCAGTATTCTGCAAACAGTCATATATCCTGGCTGTTTTTAGCATCTGCTATCCCTGCATTATGTAGTTCAAATATAGTTCCTCTTCCACCTGGGAATTTCCAGAGATCCCTTCCTTTTCCTTCAGTTCAATAATAAAACTTCGCAGAATGTTGGGTAGAAGGTTATCCAGAGGGTTGTTGAACAGATAATACTTATAACTATAAAGACACTCTCTTCCATTGCTTGTGTTATATTGAAAGTGGAGGTCTATTAAGAAATTGGAGGAAAGAGAAGATTTGAATTAGTTTTCCCAATTCTGGCACTTTCTGCCCCACCATATTCACATTCACTCTTCTGCTCCATTCATCTATTTGATACCTTTTCTTAGCCCCACAAGCCCCATTTAGTGGTATATTCCCATTGGTATTCTGTGATTATGAATAACAGAGGGCCTTCTGCCTTCCAAGATGATTTTTAAATTGAAATTTCATTGAAGTGTAACATACATATAGTCAACTGTACAGTTCATAAGTGTATAGTTCCATGAATTTTCACAAAGTGAACACAGACAACCATCACACAGATTAGGAAATAGAAAACCAAGAACAGTCCAAAAGCCATCTTCCTGCTCCTGGTGACTAACTCCCAAAAAGGTTAACTCTGTTCTGACTTCTAATTCCATAGGTCAGGTTTGCTTCTGAACTTTTTAGAAATAGAATCCCATGATATGTCCTCTTCTGTCTGATTCATTGTGTTCCAAATTTCATTTCTGAAATTCATTCATTTTATGACTCATAAGACCTATTCATTGGTTCTCATTGCCATGTAGTATTACATGCTTGACTAAAACACAATTTAATTATCCATTCTATTCTTTTTTCCTTTTTTTAATTGAATGTTAGTTGATTTACAATGTTATATTAGCTTCAGGTGTACAATATTCTGATTTAATATTTTTATAGATTATACTCTGTTTAAAGTTATTATAAAATATTGACTATATTCCTTAGGCTGTACAGCATATCCTTGTAGCTTATTTATTTTATACATAATAGTCTATACCTCTCAACCCCCATCCCTAACTTTCCCCTCCCCGCTTCCCGCTCCCCACTGATAACCACTAGTTTGTTCACTGTATCTGTGAGTCTGTTTCCTTTTTGTTATATTCATTCATTTTATTTTTCAGATTCCACGTATAAGTGATAACATACAGTATTTATCTTTGTATGACAATTCGCTAAGCATAATACCCTCCAGGTTCATCCATGTTGCAAATGGCAAAATTTCATTCTGTGGCTGAGTAGCATTCCATTGTGTGAGTGTATATATATATATATATATATATATATATATATATATGCCACATCTTCTTCATCCATTCATCTATTGATGGACATCTATTAGGTTGCTTCCATATCTTGGCTATTGTATTGTAAATAATGCTGCTACAAACACTGGGGTGTAAGTATCTTTTTGAATTAGTGTTCTTGTTTTCTCTGGATATATACCCAGGAGTGGAATTGCTGGGTCATATGGTAGTTCAGTTTTTAGTTATTTGAGTAAACTCCATACTGTTCTCCATAGTGGCTGCACCAATTTACATTCCCACCAACAGTGTACAAGGGTTCCCTTTTCTCTACATCCTCACCAACACTTGTTATTTGTGGTCTTTTTGATGATGGCATTCTGACAGGTGTAAGGTGATATCTCATTGTAGTTTTGATTTGTTTTTCTCTGATGATTAGTGATATTAAACATCTTTTCATGTGCCTGTTGCCCATCTGTATGTCTTCTTGGGAAAAATGTCTATTCGGGTCTTCTGCCCATTTTTAATTGGGTTCTTTGTTCTTTTGATATTGAGTTGTATGAGCTGTTTATATATTCTGGATATTAGCCCCTTATCAGTCATATCATTTGCAAATATTTTCTCCCATTCAGTAGGTTGTCTTTTTGTTTTGTTGATGGTTTCCTTTGCTGTGCAAAAGCTTTTAAATATAACTAAGTCCTGTTTGTTAATTTTTGCTTTTGTTTCCTATGCCTGAAAAGACACTACAAAAAAAAAAAAAGAATCCTCAACAAAACGTTAGCAAACTGAATTCAACAATATATAAAAAGAATCATACACCATGATTAAGTGGGATTTATTCCAGGGATGTAAGGATGGATCAGTATCCATGAATCAATCAATGTGATATGCCACATTAACAAAACAGAGGATAAAAATCACATGATCATCTCAATAGATGCAGAAAAACCTTCGGACAAAATTCAACATCCATTCATGATAAAAACTCTCATCAAAGTTGGTATAGAGGGAATACATCTCAGCATAATAAAGACCACTTATCACAAACCCATAGCTAACATCATACTCAATGGTGAAAAGCAGAAAGCTTTTCCTCTAAAATCAGGAGCAAGACAAGTATACCCACTCTCACCACGTCTATTTAACATAGTATTGGAAGTCCTAGCTGCAGCAATCAGACAAGAAAAAGAAACAAAAGGAAGGCAAGAAGTAAAACTCATTGTTTGCAGATGACATGATATCTTATTTAGAAAACCCTAAAGTCTCCAGCAAAAAACTATTAGAACTAATAAATGAATTCAGTAATGTTGCAGATATAAGATTAATATACAGAAATCTGTTGTTTTTCTATATACTAATAATGAGCTATCACTAAGACAAAGCAAGAAAACTACTCCATTTAAAATCACAACAAAAAGTATAAAATACCTGGGAATAAACTTAACCAAGGAGCTGAAAGATCTATACTCTGAAAACTATAAAGCATTGATGAAGAAAATTGAAGATGATACAAAAATATGGAATGATATCCCATGTTTCTGGTTTTGAAGAATTAATATTATTATATCAAAAAATCTACGAATTTAATGCAATTTAAAATAAATTTTGATAAAAAGTTGTGAGTTCCTTAGCTTTGTTTTCCTTCTTTAAGATTGTCTTGGCTATTTGGGGGGTTGTTTGTTTATTTTTCCATATATCAATTTGTAATCAAATGTTCAAGAACTACCAAAAAAAAAAAGCCAGCTAGGATTTTGACTGTGATTGTCCTAAGTTTATAGATCAATATCTACAGAGACATGAAATCTTTAAAATACTGAGAGTTGATTGTATTGTGATTGCACCTCTCCTCCCATCTCATTGTGGCTTCTTCTTTGTCTTTGGGTGTAGAATATCTTTTTTGGTAGGTTCCAGTCTTTTTTGTCGATGGTTGTTCAGCAGTTAGTTGTGATTTAGGTGTTTTTGTGAGAGGAGGTGAGCGCAGGTCCTTCTACTCTGCCATCTTGTTCTCACTCCCCAGGAGAAAAGCCTAGGTTTTAAAATCAGTCTGACCTGGGTTCAAATTCCAGCTCCACCATTCAAAACAGCATGATCTGGGGCAAGTTATTTACCCACTATGAGCATCAGTCTCATTTATTTTTCCTTGATGCTTAGTCTAGTTTCGCGGTCTCACAGCAGAACACAGTGGGCCACGTGCAGAGACCTTTCCCCTGGCTCTTCAGACCAGAGTTCCCAGTGCAAAACAGCTGCAATGACACCTCAGCTCCTATTTTAGCGATTATTATGGGCAGTTAAGCATCTTGACTCCAGATTCTTGAGTTTAGATACACTTACCTGAACTCAGGGAAATATCTTAAGCCTGAGGGCCTAAAATGTAGAGATACTCCAGCCCCTCAAGACTGTTATTTCGGACAAAATTTGAATTGACCATGTATAACGTCCCCATTCTAACTCCATGACGTAACCATTACACAACTGTGTAAGTGTTTCTGGTTGTGAGAGCCATACCTTATAGTGAGGGGCTTAAGGAATCAAAACCATAAGTGCCACAGGAGAAACTAACACAACATTGTAAAGCAATTATACTCCAATAAAGATGTTGAAAAAAAAAAAAAAACAAACCATAAGTGCTTGAGACCTGAACTCACCAATAGGGAGCTATTTTAATTAACAGGAGAGGGGTTTCTTCTGTCTTTTTTAAGGTTATACTGAGTGCAATCTCACTGGAAAATAACCGTGCCAAGCAGGCAATGTAAAAAGCATGTGCACTTCTGTTTGAAGTAGGCCATAGGAAGTGAGAGAGGCAATTAAATATAAATCCTGTCATCCGGCTCATTTCAATACTTTTCATATTTTGCATAGACTCTGCCACATGTTGAGAGTTTATTAAATGCATTAAACGGTTAGCAGCCCTTTTATGCAGAACATTTCTTTACCTGAGGTGCAGGTTACCATGTGACTGCTCCATCTGACAAAAACAATCCTCTTAAACTCTGCCTCTGTGACCAAACCATTCTTGACTGCATGAAAGTGAGGGCTTGTCATCTACACCATCCCATTGTGTCAAAAACTGTTGTTCAGGCCCTCCAGCCAGCTTTCGGTGTTTGTTTTCCTATTGGTTCTTGTGTTAAGAAATGCTGAGTTTTCGCTGGGGAAAAAAATTGCTACTTTTACCCAGAATCTCACATCTTTCCAAATGAACAAGATGTGAAAATGTACACTTTCCAGAAAGACACTGAACACGTGGTTTCAGTGTCTTTCTTATGATCTCTCAATCTATGAATCATTATATATTACTTGTAATGGCATATGAAGGATATTTCTTATTGGGAAAATTGGAATCAAAAAGGTGAAAATAGTTTTAGCCTCAATTTGACAAAATTTTCATGTTCATGTTTTTTCTTCCCTTGAAAATAGTAATAAACAAACAAAAAACCTGGAGTTTAGTGAAACTGGCTTTGGTTCAAAATATATGTTGGGGCTTCCCTGGTGGCGCAGTGGTTGAGAATCTGCCTGCTAATGCAGGGGACACGGGTTCGAGCCCTGGTCTGGGAAGATCCCACATGCCGCGGAGCAAGTAGGCCCGTGAGCCACAACTACTGAGCCTGCGCATCTGGAGCCTGTGCTCCGCAACAAGAGAGGCCATGATAGTGAGAAGCCCACGCACCGTGATGAAGAGTGGCCCCCACTCGCCGCAACTAGAGAAAGCCCTCGCACAGAAACGAAGACCCAACACAGCCAAAAATAAATAAATTAATTAATTAATTTTAAAAAATATATATATATGTTGAATGAAATTATATGTGCATTCTCTCAAGAGAATGCAGCCAGAAAGAAATTCTGATTAATCAAGTTTTTCTCCCTAAGTAAGTTAAAGTGGCTGAGTCCACGGTGGTAGTTAAAGCTCTTTGTATAAGTCAGGGTTGGTCAGGCAATGCCGCAATAACAAACACAACAAAATCTCAATGGCTTACTAAAACAAATGTTTATTTCTTGCTCTTGAAAAAATCTTCTGAATGTCTTGGTGAATCCCAGGTCATCCACCTACTATGCAGTGATTCAGCATTCCAGGATGGTTTGATTTGATGTTACCTCCCTAGGAACATATGCTTACATCTCCCCTGTGGCAGGGAAGGAGTAGGTGAAGAATTGGATTACCATCAACCCACAAGTTAGAACTTGTTACATGGACCCGCCTACTGCAAAGAAGGGAGGGGAAGTGTAATGTGTCCAGGAAGGAAGGGGAACCAGAGCCATCAGTGAGGTAGTATCTGCTACTGGTCCTCCGTTTTTGCTGAGCACTTGGGCAGAAATAAGACAATGAGAGTTAGGTCCTTTTCTGCTATTACAGTCTTAGGGGGAGGGACCAACAGAAATCTTGTTCAGCTGTGATGCACAAGAGTGGGGCAAGAGCAGTAGTAGGTATGAGCTCAGCTCACAGACAAAGCTGTTATCGGTCAGTGTCACAGCCATTGCATTAGGAGGTCATTCTGAGCCCCGGCCTTGCTTGTCTGACACCCTTTGACGTGAGAGGAAGGGAGTGTCATCAGGTTTGCCCTAAGCCAAGCCCAATTTACCAGGTGGCACCTGGAGAGCTGAGGGTCATTCACACTGGGACCAGAGGCAGTGTATTGCGAGGAGCGTTGGCGGGCCTTTTTTCTGTTTTCTCCCCTTTGCCCACAAACTCACTAAGTCAGCTTCTTTTTGCTGTACATGCTTGGTATGAAAGAAAGCTGAATTTAGGTGAAACTAAGAGATCGGCTGGGAAATGCCCAAGTTGTAAATGATTAGAATTAGTTCACAAACGTCAGTCTTGGCCTTAGTTCTGTCTGGATTACAAAGGAATACTAAAAGGCACAAATCTTTTACCCTTTAATTGCAACTCTGAAGCATTGAGACACGTTTCCACGAGTCCCAGTATTGATGGGGATGCAAAGATGAGCTTGGAAGGGGACTTCCCTGGTGGTCCAGTGGTTAAGACTCCGCGCTTCCAATGCAGGGGACACGGGTTCCATGGCTGGTGGGGGAACTAAGATCCCACACGCATGCCACGTGGTGCAGCCAAAAAAAAAACCAAAAAAATGAGCTTGGCAGAGTCTGTTCCCTTAATGAAACCATCGTGTAGGGTGGAGGTAGGCACTCAGTATGGTCATTAGTGCAGACAGAGGGCAGGTCCAAGATGCTGAGGCAGAGAGGAAGAGTGAATGGTTGACTTTAGTGGCTGGCAGTGGAGGTGGGATCAGGGAAGACCCCACAACAAGGAAAGCTTGGGTCTGAGCACTGAAGGGTAAGTAGGATTTTGGGCATGGAATCCTGAGCTCTATGCCAGGTTACCATGACGGGTGATTCTCTCAGGTCTCACAACTAGCAACTAATTTGTTTTTTATCTTACATATCTGATGAAGCTTGTAACCGATTAGATTTCTTTCTTTGCATTGGCTTACAGGAAGTGCGTATGCAGATTTGGGGTCCCAGCAAACAACTGTACGTGTTTTTATGACATGTTTCTTTACCTTTGATTTAATCTTCTTCTTACCATGTCTTCTTTTCTCTTTGTCTGTTTTTGCAGTCCTGTTGTATATTTCTCTTTAAGTCATTTCCAATTCCTTTTGGAACCAATTACAAAAGAAAAAAGATTTTGTAGAATTCTGCATAGTTGGTGTTTGCGGAAGGGAGGGTGAAAGGAGAGAGGCATGATGTGTTCATCATTAGCATAACATGGAGGATGGATTGAGGGGAACCCCTGAGAAACAAGGGAGGACTGCTTCTTTGTCATGTGTAGCAATAATAAATTCCTGTAAGGGCAGTAACCCTGCAGCATAAATAGAATAGACTCAAGAGATAGTTTGAAGATATGCTATGCAAGATGTGTTTGAAGATGTGCTCTGCAAGATGTAAGGACTGCTTGGAGATCAAGAATGGCTTCCGGATTTCTGGTTTGAGCTCTTGGGTAGATGGTAGGTCCCCCACCGAACTAGGGAAACAGATGAAAGAGAAGAATAACAGACCTGAAAAGAAAATTCCAAGCATAAGTTCAGGTGATAATGGGTCATCAACTTCAGGTAGAGAAGGGAAGGGTGTGAGGGGAGAAGGCGCTGAGAGACCAAGAGAAAATGGTGGAATTCAGTGATTACTAATTATGTCTGGTGGAAATGCAGTAATTATGGAGGAAGAAGGATGGGATGTTGTGGGCAAAACTGTAGGGCTGTGAGATTTAGGAACTCACAGGAAGAACCATGGTGGGTGGTAACGAGGATGTGGTCCTAGGAGGAGAAGCTCATGGGGATAGTAGGGGATGGTCATTGTAGTAGAGGACGTAAAGAATAAGCATGAGGTGCAGTTACTTCCATGAAGAGGAAGATTCTATGTGTGTACTGACAACGTGAGAATGATCTATAGATTGTTGGCAGGTAGGGATATGGGTAGGTAAAGGGCATGATGCCGGATGTTAAGAGATTCAGGTGAGGAGAATTTCTAAGTGTGTAACAGCAAATGGCATGGAATCAGAAGTGGGAGCTATTAATCTGGAAAACCATCCTTCAATTTTGAGCTTGAGAAAACAAGAGGCATTCCAGCATTTCAGATGAACCAAAGGCAATAGAAATATTTCCCCCTGCTTGGATCCTTCAGAAGACCGGTATCTGGACAAATGGGATAAGATATATGAAAGTACATGGCTGGAGCACAAACTTAGAAAGTATTGATGATATTGTATCACAGTTAAATCCCCCATGTTGATCACTCTTTTTTGCTCCAGGAGCTGCCTTATCTTGGCCTGAGGCTGTTTCCACAAGTCTAATCCTTGTGACCAAAGCACAGACTTTGTTGCCATGTAGCCCCAGAGGTCATAGCACTGAAGTCATGGTACACGATTCATTGGTTCATGATGCATTGGTGCCAACAGAGCACCAGGTAAACGTGAGAATGTTGGGTAAAAAGTAAAATTAAAATTGACATGGATACATGAGACAGTAGAATTAAAAATTCACTTACATGTTGAAAGCAAAACAACACTTTACAGAAACTTTAAGATTTGTGTGGATACTTCAGGTCTACTCTACCATATTTGGGGGAATTGTGTTTTCTCTTCTCCCTAACTAACTGCCAGTGTGCCTAACAGTGGAAAAGCGTGAACGTTCATAGTCACATGCTGAGAGACAATATTAAAAGTTGCTCACTGAGAGTGGCATGGACATATATGCACTACCAAATGTAAAATAGGTAGCTAGTGGGAAGCAGCCGCATAGCACAGGGAGATCAGCTCAGTGCTTTGTGACCACCTAGAGGGGTGGGATAGGGAGGGTGGGAGGGAGATGCAAGAGGGAGGGGATATGGGGATATATGTATACATATAGCTGATTCACTTTGTTATACAGCAGAAACTAACACACCATTGTAAAGCAGTTATACTCCAATAAAGATGTTAAAAAAAAAAAAAATTTGCTCATTGAGAGCATTGATAGTATAAACAGACAGCTTCCTGATGTGCCGACATTGAAATGTCCAGCAATACTTTGGAAGTGTGAACTCTGGGAAGTTTGTAGAAGGCATCAGGACCATTTCTGCACATGCCCACTGGAAATAACCTAAAGGTCTGGTACTAGCAGGATAATTAACACATTATAGCTTAACTTTATAATGGATCATTATTAAAATGATGATGTAGACATATGTTCAGTTATATGGAAATACAATACATTAATCTTTAAAAAGACGTTATGAATGTGTTTCACATAAAACTCAGTTATGTCATGGTCATAAAAAAATTCGGAAATATATGTAAAGATATTAACAGTGGTTGTTTGAGAGTAGTAGAATTTGTGTGTGTGTGATATAATTATGTTTCTCTTTGTTCAGCAGCATTTTCTAATTTGTCCACAATAAACACATATTGGTTGTGTGATAAACATAATAAGAACAAAAAAATAAATAGGCTATCTATGGGGAACTCACCATAGCATTGAGTCCCAGAAAGTCTTTTCAGGAAGAACAGGAGTTTATCTACAGTGAATGAGTTAGATCAGCATCTTTCTGTTCTCTTAATCCTGGAACCGAGCAGAACCCTGAAGGCCCCGCCCCCAAGTAGAAAGACCCCTCCCCCCATGCCCTTGTTTGTAGAAAAGCTGAAGTCTCTCGGGCCTCCCTGAGTCACAAAAGGATGGACTCAAGCAGTTAATGATCAGGACGATAGAGTCACAGATTCAGTGTCTGATGCACATTCCTGAATCATTTTACCGATACTATAGCTGCCACCAGAGGGAAAAGCTGTCTGCATGATGCCCAGACTGCAATAGCCATGAAATAAGCTGCGCCATCTTGAACTGCACTGAATCTATGGCTAGCACAATTCCAAGAACTGGCCCCAAGAGAATGGGATTAATACTATTGCTCATCATAATCTGTATCTTTGTGGGCATCAAAATAATTGTAGCTTGTTCTGCCTGTATATATAAATGGGCAACTAAAACAAAGAGATACTACATTCCCATGTTGACATCTTCCACTCTAAGATATGGCACCCTATGTCAGCATGAAGAAGTAACAGAAGATGAACCTTCACCCATAATCCCATAGAAATGGAATGATGTTCCAACAAGTGGGAATTTGTAAGCAGCTTCTGGCAGGAAAGAGCTCTTTTTTAGGAAAGAGCTCTCTGCAGGAGGCCCCCTTTGTCTCATCATTTTAGCAAAGCTATATTGTAACTAACCTTAAAGCAGGCACTCTCGCGCTCTACTCATCTCTGTCCCAGGCACAGCTTTCAAATCTTTTGATCACACCTTGCCAAACCTGCTGGTTCTTTCCATAGATAAAAGAAGTAGAAATGAAGATTCAGGAATAAACAGATGACCAGATCTCTTACCTAGCCTCCCCTTCAGTAATCTAGTTAGCAAACTGTGCAAAGAAGATAGCATCTAAAGAAAGATCACAAGAAGTCAACAAGCCTGCAGGCAGTAGGGGATGGCAATGACTCTCTCTGACCCCTTATCTCAAGGATTAACTGAGATTACTTCCCTTTTCCTTTTCATGGCCAAGCAGAATCTTGGGAGTTGGTTTTTGCGGACACTGAGTCTGCCTTCTCCCCAGATCCCCGGCTTTCTGATTAAAAGCAATGTTTTTCTTTCTGCCAACACTTGCCCCTTGGCTATTGATTTTCAAGTGTTGAACCGCGGGACCTGAGTTTGGTAACAATCCTATCCTGGTAAACTGCCCATGCAACATCAGGGAGCTCACGGGGCTCTGTGGGTTGTCTACGTCCTCACCTTGCTCTGCGAAATACGTCAGACTATGATACCTGCTAACCTTTGAAGGTCATGGGTAGCTTTCTGGCATCTGGTGCAAACTGTCTTTATGCTCACATGTTATTTATTTTTTGATCTGCTTCTGATTTGAGTCTTGAGGGAAAGTCTTCAAGCCAGCTTTAGAAAGAGAAGCTGCTGTCATTTGTGAATGCAGTTAATTAGAGTAACATTTGCTTTTAAGTATTCAATATTTGGCATGATTATCAGACCTAAAGGTTATGTTGTTCTATCAGATAAGCTGGGCTCTGAGGGATGCCTGTTGTCTCCCCAGGCTGGTGCTGGCTAAATATAGGAATCCGAGGTACATAGCAATAACTGCTTTAGATATTAAATCTGCACGTTATAGCGATGAAGCTTATCTAAGACTGTTCTTGGGAAGTGCTGGAGGGAAAGGTTGGGCTCACTGGGAGCTGTAACCGGTCAAGGTGGCTGCTTCAGAGGGGAAGCAGGTTTGGGCAAAAGCTATTTGATTTTTGACAGGGCTTGGCTTGCATTTCCGAGTGGCTGGCAATTAAACTGCCCAATTAAGAGAAACATCCTCCATAGAGAGCATAAACCCCACCCGACCCCGATTTCAGCACTCAGCTGCCACTATCTAAGGGAACTACTCAAAGCGTAAGATACATCTGTACTGGGAAATAACTCCTCTTCTCTCTTCAAGGATTTGCTGGTGAAAACACCTAACGTAACAGCAACCAAAGTTCTGTCCCAGGCCATGTCATGCATCAGGTGGAAATGGGGAAGCTAGGAATTCACTCTTTAATAGAATCATCTACTTTGGAGGAGAAAGAGGAATGTGTGTGTTTGGGAGGGGCGTGGGCGTGATGGAGGAAGCCAGTGTGAGAACAGTGCCTCCTGCCTCCGGCTGTGTTTCTAAGTTACTTTTCCCCCTGAGGAATTAACACATGTTGACAATTTCACTCAGAAACTGTAGTTCATTGTAAGAGATGAAAGATGTATGAATAACATTAATGATAATGCTCAGTGGGGCCCAGGCTCATGAATAGTTTAAAAAAGAAACCCTGGTTGCTTTGATGGCTTCATTCATCACATCCTGAATTCTGGTCTTGTGGGTACATTTCTCTTTCAAATCTTTGGCTTAAATACATTGTTTCTTTGCTTCTCATTAATTCACTTTCCTCTCCCCTTTCTTAAGTTTCTAGCCTGGTTAAGGTTGAGAGAAAACTTAAAAGCAAACAAGTTACTGTGTGATAATTTGCTTTCAGTCCCTTTAAATGATGTCATACTCTCTGAGGCCAAAATGACAAGTTTTGATACTCTTCAACCTGGTCAACTACACATTTGTTAAGTTGGGGGCTTCTGCCCTTGACTGTAGGTCCTTCCCTCCAGCTGGAAGTTTGGAAGTTTTGAAACAGGAGGGAAAGGGGCAGGACACAACATTTAAAAGAATGACATAGCCGTTGAGGATACGACATAAACTGGGTAGAGCCAACTAGGTCCAAGATGGTGGCAGATTTGACTTCCAGTGGACCTTGAGCCTCATTATATGCTCATTGTAATACATTAGCTAAATGACACACCCTGGTTTCTGGCTGAATTCAAGTCCCGGCCCTTGGCTTCAAGTCCCAGTCTAGGTTCTGGCTGGGTTCCAGTTTCAGCCCATGGTTTCAAGTCCCATCTGAGTTGTGCAGTTCCAGTTTGATACCTCTATCTGTTCAGAAAAAGTTTTATTGTCCTGTAGACGGTAGAAAATTATCCAAACCTTGGTCTCCCCACTCAAGAAGTTACAGGCTGATTAGAGACTCAGAGTTTCCATCCTCACAAGTGTGGACAAAGAATGTCACCTGCCATTTCAGTAAACAAAGGGTATTGTGGCCATCAAGCCATCAGCCACTGAAGCAGTGAGGGGATTCACAGGAAATAAATGGAGAAAAAGAGGATACTGACCCTAGAGAACTAAGGTGCATAACAAAGGAATGATTTCAGTAAGCCCAGACTCTTGCATCTTCCCATACATAGAAAAGCACTAAAATCATTAACTTGAGATGTCTGTTTTTGTGATTAACAATAATCTTTTGATGTCCGACTACATGTTTTGTTTTGTTTTGTTTTTTTCTTAGCAAAAAATCCCATATATCCTGGCTCTCCCCGTACCCTCTTTGGAACAGTCCCTCAGAGCTATCCGAGAGGCTGTATTGGGGGCTTACATCCTCAGTAAGTCTGCTGAATAAAGCATAATTCTCAACTGTTAGGTCGTGAGTTTTTTTCAGTCCACACATGCATACATAAAAATATAATAGTTACAGAGAAAAACAGCAACATCGCCACATAAGAGAAAATTTCAAGCAACATAGAGTTAGTGGTAAACAAGAAATGTCATTAATTTGGGCTGGGAGTTCCCAGGTCAATGCAGTTTCCGGAATGATTTGAGAGTGGAAATGAGAATGTGAAGAATTCACCTTCCCCCTTAATCTTGATTTCCCTGGGGGTTGAACGGCACATACCCCCAGGGCGTCTCTGAGGTTGAAATGTGCTCAGTCCCTTTCAGTGGTTGATGGCTCGAGGGAGTGGATTAGCTGTACTGGTACAGAATGCAGGAACCACAGAGCTGGGGAACCTCAGGACTTGCTTCAGCCCCTGGTCAGCCCTGGGGGAGAACAGAGGTGCTGCCGAGAACTAGGGTCCTTCCCACTAAGGTGTTTTCATCTATACGCTCTGTCACCTACAAATTGGCACCTGCCACCTACCTCTACAAGGATTTAATCATGCGCTGCTGCAACTGCTGACCTTCAATATCCCCTGAAAGGGGTTCAGGGTGGAGAGCAGGAAGGAGGCCCTCTGAGCTCTGGGAAAAACTGGCAGAGCAGGTCTTCAGATAGTTAGATATTTTCAGGAGAAGATTTTATGAGCCCAATTCTTACATTTCCTTGTATCTAGAAAAGCACTAAAATCCTCGTGACTAGCAGCAACCTTCATCACACTAGCAGAAACCTTCTGCAAAAAAGATGTACTTGATTGCATGTACTCTTCCTTCACCAAAATCACATATAGGCTGACCTCTTTGAAGCAGTTTCTCAGAGCTCTCTGAAATGCGGTCTCCTGGGCTATAGTCCTAGTTTTGCCCCAAATAAAACTGAACTCACAACTCTCACATTGTGCATTTTTTTTCAGTCTACACTTGGCTGCTACTGAAATCCCTTTCTCTTCTCTCCTCTGTCCGTGTTGTTTCAGCTAATACATGGCTTCTACTGACATGTAGATTTTGCTGACTGCCTTTTCTTTTCCCCAGAGCAAAGGAGTCTATGGGTGACTGTTTGGTTCTCTATGACTGTGTATCATCCAATCTGTAAAACCACAACTCTTTCATCTGCTCCTGATTGTGTGGGTCGGGACATCACACAGGGTCAGCAGAGATGGTGTAACAGGGAAGAGCAAAATCTGACTCCATGTTGGATCTGTTTCTCTAACTTTAACCTTTGCTTTTTGTTGCTTTTGTTATTATAACCATACATAATGGCCTGCCTCAGGGAACCCTGCCCCTCTGCCTGAATGTTAAACTAATGTGGCTTTGTTCGGCACACAGGGAGACAATCTGACCCTGCGCATCTGTGGATGGCTGCAGAAAAGAAGAAATTAACACATCCCCTCTCCGATGCTGGCCAAGCCAGGACATATTTTGCAAAACTCGTGGCCTTTTTACTTTACATCCTCACCTCCTCCCCCTCTCTGTTCTATAAAAGAAACTGGCATCTCGATCCCAATAAGATGGTTTTGGGGGACGCCAATCCACCATCTTCTTGGTCTGCCGGCTTTCTGCATACAGTGACTATTCCTAGCCTCAACACCTCGTTTCCCGATTTACTGGCCTGTCGTGTGGCGAGCAGAGTAAGCTTGGACTTGGTGACGATGGCTCTCGTGTCCCCGTGAGATGCGCGGCTTTTTCACCCACACGTGGAGCCTCACCCAGGACAGATCCATGCAGGGGCGGCTGGCGCAGACTGGCAGAGCCCTGTATACAGGAATCTACCTCCCCTGCTGGCTGGCTTCCTCCTTTCTCCCCAGGCAGCCTCTCTCAGGATCCCTCCCTTCCTGCAGGGCATCTGGACTTCTTCTGGCGTAGCTCAGTGCTACAAAGAGAGCAAAGGCAGATGCTGCTCCCAGAGATGCCAAAGCCAGACATTAGTTACAGTGGTAAGAAGAGATTAATTCAGAAATATCTACTGCAGGAGGGAAGAGTCCAGCATGAACTTCACTGAAAGAAAAGGAGACTTTAAAGGCTGGGACGCCAGGGGGATGGCACTGAGGGGTGACAAGTCTAAGTGACTAAGCCTCTGGGTTTGCTAATTGGCACTTACCCAGAAGAGAAACAAACTTCTCATAACAGGAGGCAGTGGTGCAAGCTGATGCAAGGCGTCCACTTTCCGCAGGAAGTAGGCGCTAGAGCAGCAGTTATCCCCCTGAATGTTTGCATTCCAAAGAGAAGGCTCTTAAATCCTTGGAGAAATGTTCTGGGTAGCAGATTTACACCTCAAAAGGATTTTATAATCGAAAGCTTTCTAAAGTAACTGCTCTAGAGGGCATTCAGCAGCTTATCTAGCAACAGGTTTAGGCTGGAACAAACAATAAATTCTCCTGGCGGTGTTGAGCTTTCTTAAGCAGGTATTTTAAGCCGGGGCTGGGATCATCCCAGGGACATGGCTTATGCTGCCAGAAGCCTTGCTAGTGTCTGGTCACGTCTCCTAGTGCAAGGGGTTTGGATGGACCTGTTACATGCTGAGAATTTTGTAGCCCTCACTGGCAGACATTCTTAATTCCTAAACCCACAAGTCCAGAGCTTCAATTCTGCTGCATTCTTTTTTTTTTCTTTAATCCACACCACGCGGCATGTGGGGTCTTAGTCCCCTGACCAGAGATCAAACCCGCTCCCCCTACAGTGGAAGCGTGAAGTCTTAACCACTGGACCACCAGGGAAGTCCCTGCATTCTTTCGATTAAGGTAAGTCAACAGGCCCAGCCCAGATTCAAAGGGAAGGGAGTGCCCAAGAGTGAATACTAAGAGGCCTTGTGGTTGGGTCCACAATTGTAACTAAAACCACAGTTGCTTTTGTCCCTGTGAAATGCGGCCATTCTTATGGGGCGGAACACTCATGCCAAGGCCACCAGCCACCCCATAAGCCATTGCTTCTGTCCTAGGCAGCAGCCTGGCTCTGGCTCCACTCAACTGTGGCAAAGGGGGTTGGAATCACTACCATGAAATATGCATTAAGCAAGAAAAAAGCTCTTGGGAGCTTTTTCGAAATAGGTGTTCTGACACAGTAGGTTTTCAGTATTTCATGCGACTCCTTAGTAGTGACAGTGAGCCTGGGAATCAGCTCTGATGTGGACCTCAGAGAATACTCAGGTGTTACGTACTCGGGGTTCAGATGTAATTGGCTTCTGCAAATTATTATGGTTTAAATAAGGCCAGAATTTTTCGCTGTGGGTGTAGTTACTGTTGTTGGTTTTCAGTGCTTCATGTAGTCGGCAGGAAAGAACTACTACGGGCAGGACCTCAGAATCCTACTGGCTTTCTTCAAAGTCAGGTCAGTTTTATTGGCACATATGCAGAAGTGATGCATATTGATAAACCAGTTAGAATTAATACCACTTAATTTGGGGGAGAACTTGAGGTCAGGTTTACATACCCCTTCCCCCTGCAAGACTCATGTTAGATGCCAGTGTGAGACACTGTGATTATCAGAGGAATAACCCTAAATCTGCTCTAATTTATAGATTATATGTATTTAGACAATCCCTTGCTACGCTACGCACTGCAGCCACTGGTAGAGACAAAACAGTGCAGCAATTGAAAGGACAGCCCTGAGAGGCAGTTCTGAATGTGATCACCGGTTTCAATCAGCTACAACTCGAGTGTGCACGGTAATCGCCTGGGAATGCTGTTATGCTGCAGAGTCACCTTCAGCAGTGTTGTGGAAGCCAAGTTCACGTGCCCGATGCCCCAGAAAAGGGACGAAAGAACCCAGGGAGAAAAGCAGTATTCGAGAGTGCGGGAGAGAGGCAGAGGCGGGATCGTGCAAGGTCTTCTGACCCATGGAGAAGTATTAAGATGTCATCCTCAGTGCAATGCAGACATCTTTGAAATACTTGACGTGGGCCCTCTATGTGGTAAAATGTGTGCTTGGATGAGATGACCCATCGTGCCAAGTGAAGACCCGATTCGATGGGGCGAGAGTGGGTATGGGGAGAGCATTAGGGGGTGTTTCAGTAGTCTGGGCTAAAGATGTTTGTGACACGTAATTGGTTACTGAAAGTAGAGATGAAAGGCTGTGGATATGTTTAATATATACAACACCCTTCCCAACCTGTGCTTACACCCACCCACCCAGACACCCAGCACCATCGTAGACTTATCTACAGGAAACTATACAAGGCTACGCTACCCGCCTGGATTCCAGTCTGCCTTAGCATGTAACAAAAATAAAAATAACAGTGATAATCAATATGTAATATCCACTGTATATATGTATATATATTTTTTCATAATAGGTGTTTGTTCTTCATTAGATTGCCAATCCCTCAGGGGCAGGGACAGAGTTAGATCTTCGTCTTTAGCAATGCAGCCCTGAGCGGTGCAGTTACTCAACGCAGGTTTATAGGCTAATTTGAGACATTCTGTGTCCCTCATTGTTTGAGGCCAATTCTCTCTTCATTTGGAAACCCGCTTCTTCTCTGTCAGAAGATAATTAAATATTCATCCGTTGCTAAATCTTGGAGGCTCTGTTTAGGTTTTCTTTGACTTTTTTTTTTCTTTTGGTTTCTCTGTCAGTTGAAAATTTTATTGATATTCTCTGTAATCATTCCTAAGCAATCAGGGCAGGATTAAACAGCTTGAAGGCAAAACTTCCTTTTGGTCAAGAACACATATGTACGTGTTTGTTTATTGGACCCTGTGCAGAGGGTCGAGACAGAAGAGGCACATGATTAGAAGCGTTTTCTCTCTCTCAGTCCCTGAACGCCCCTTTCACTTCTGTTAGATGTTTCCCTTCCCCTTTTACACACCTGTCAACCCATCTCTCTAAAGCAGTTCCTCCATCATTTCTTGTCCCTGACAGATCAAAGCCACACTTTTACTGGACTGAGTCCACTCAGAGTACGGTTAGCAAAGCTTCAGACCTCTATGAGAAAATCAACGGAAACCTGGCATGACACTTCTGAACGGTCACTGACTCCTAAATTAGATCCTGGAAGATATTGACTGGGTTACACCTGTGAATTTGTCATTTACCTCATGTCAACTAGAGTTTATTATTCTTACCTTAGTTACATAGATTTTTCATCTGTGAGTTTGACATTGGTTACAAACTTCAGTGTTGGTTACAAACTTCCAATGTGATAGGAGAATTGTTAAAATAAAAATTTACCAAAAGTTTAGAGAAAAAAAAAAGGTGTTCTACATGATCAACTTCTCTGGATTTATATCAACAACAAAAACAAAAATGTAGACTGCCTTAAGAAAATTTAGATATTTTAAGTTTTCCATTTTTGTTTCATTTGCAATAGCCACAGGGTTCTAACCTGTACTTTTCAAAATAAAGTTTTGGACAGAAGCACACTGTATAATACATTTCAGATAACTTTTTGTTCTTCATTATTAATCCATGAGAAGAAAATTGTGAAACATAATTGAAAATGTATCACTGAATTTTGCTCTTATCAATTATTAATAGCAGTGCGGCAGAGGAGAAGTAAGGCATGAATAGAGGCACAGATGTATTTTCGAGATATTTCTAAGGCTAATGTAAACATATGTCTGAGATATTTTGGTCATTTGTTTTTAAGGAGTCTGGCGAGTTAATAAGCCCTTCATCAGAACTTTGTTGACGGTGGTCTGATCTGCAAACAAGGAACCTATAACATGTCTCTATCAGCTCTGTACACCTGAGAGCTCGGGGGGACAAGACCATCTCACAAGAATGACACAGAGACAAGAAATTCCACTGCACTTGCAGCCCATCTGGTCAACCTCTAGGACATCTAGAGGTAAAATTTTTCACTCTACCTGTTGTTCTGTTCTCCAGTTAACTCTATTTCTTTCATCCTTAAATTTTCTTTCTCTCAAATTCCTGGAAGAAAGCAGTTTAGTAACATTACCCACAGGAAGGTGCTTATGACTGAAACAAGAAAAATAAATATCATTTATTGAGTTTGAACAACAATCCCAAAATTATCACTAAACATCATGGAAAAGGTAGCATTGCTTATCCTTAAGCTACACCTAAAGAAATGGAAGCTTAAAGAGACTTCATAACATCTTTAAAATTATAGCTAGGAAATGACAAAGTTAGGAGTTGAACCAAGTCATGTGACTCTGAAGGCCATGTTCCCATGACCACCATTCTAGGATTTTTCAGGAGGAAGAAAATATTTGAAGCATGAATAGTTAAACTAATTGAGATTATCTCTAACGATGGAATTTTGGAAACTGTGGGGAAGTGGTACCTGAGAGTGTTTAAAATCACAGTATAAATGCAGATTGCTGTGTGTTTAAATGTAATCTTGGAAACACACAATAGAAGGGAGAACTCAAACTTTGCAGCTTCTGTTCTCCTTTTCCCACCTCATTCTAGCCTGTAACCATTGTCCAACACAGAGGCTAAATCTGGACCACTCATCATTTTTCTTTAGCTTAAACAATATTTCTCTTTTTTCACCTGAACTCGTTGTTAAGATTTTAAAATATGTTCATTATACATAAAAATTCTTATTTCCAGTTTCTTTAAAAAAAAATGGAAAATCTAGCGTTACTAGGCTTGCATTTCCTCACGGCAAAAAGAAGCCAGAGCTAAATACTGCTGGGGTCCTGTAGTTGGGCCGATGGTCTGCCCAGGTCATCACGGTCCTTGCTGGGCCCCCTGCCCTCAATCATGCTACCTGTCTTGTAGGGCCTCTGAGTGCAACCTGCACAGCTGCACACAGCTTCCTATCTCATGTAGGCATTTGAGATCCCTGATCTTTCCATCACTGTTATGCATCCAAAGTGAGTCAGGTCCATAGCGTATAAAGTCTTGGCAGGCAAAGACATGTCTCAAATGACAATTTCCTGTGTCAGTGGTCATTTACTGAAGGCTGGGAGCCGTGGTTCTCATACTCTACCATACATCAGAATCGCCTGGTGTGTGTTTTAACACATGGGCTGTTGGGCCCCAGCTCCAGAGCTTCTGATTCAGTAGGTCTGGAGTGGAAACTGGGAATTTACATTCCTAACAAATCCCCAGGTGATGTTGAGGGCACTGATTCAGGAATCACATTTTGTGAACTATTGCTTTAGGATAGACATTTTTGTGCTTGTGGACTGGATCATGGTAAAGCCGATGCCTTCTCTTCTACCACTTTTTTGTTCTTTCTTACATAACTTCCTGATTTTTTAAAAAAATTATATGCTTTATTTTCCACCCCCCAAAACCCTTCTCTTTTATTCTCCGGGAATTTCTCCAAGGCCAGGGCTGACAGTCACCCACCTGAAATGGCTTAGGGACAAGAGGACGGTATTGGTAACATGTAGACTTCCTCTCCTGCTTTGATTTTATATTCTTCTTCTTTTTTGATGTCGTCCCATTTTCTGTGGCGTGGGGACTGCCAGTTTGTGCCTGCGGCCCAGATGTTCCCTGCACCGTCACCAATCCCAGCCAGATTTGAAAACTAGGGGCTTTTCCACCTCCAACCGTTCATAGCCCAAATTCATATTTTCTTGTGAATCTATTTATACTACACAGATGGCTGGAATCATCCAGAAGAGTCACGCTTTGAAATCCAGAGAAAATGAATGTACTGTAAGAGAAAAACAGTTTGGCAATATTTTTTCTCTTGGCTATTTTCCACTGTGTGTATTTTTTCCCTATATATTGTTTCTTATAACCTTAATGATCACTTTTAAACTACTTTCCCCCAATACGTGGCTCATTCCTCAAACTTCCCTTTAAATACATTGCAGTATATGCCACATGTATTCAGATCTTTCTCAATTCAGTTCAAATAAAGTCCTGAGAGCTATCAGGACTGGGGGTCGACGGGGGCGCTGAGGAAAAGTGAGCCTGGTGTGCAATGGCCTCCAGCTTAAGCCGTGAGCATTGGACAGAAATCTGTGCAGCCAGAATCATTAGTGTTAATTTCCTGTGTTCCTGCTTTGCACAGCAGTTGTAAACCCTTCCTTCCCGACACTGACCTTTCAAGAAAAAGAAGACCACAGGGATATAATTTGTTCAGGGCTTCATTTTTTTTTTTTTTTTTTTTTTACTATTTATTTTATCTTAATTTTTGGCTGTGTCAGGTCTTAGTTGTGGCATGCGGGGTCTTCATTGTGGCACGGGGGCTTCTCTCTAGCTGTGGCATGTGGGTTTTCTCTCTCCAGTTGTGGCGCGTGTGCTCCAGAGCCTGTAGGCTCTGTAGTTGTGGCACACAGGCTCTCTAGTTGAGGCGCGTGGGCTTAGTTGCCCCGAGGCATGTGGGATCTTAGTTCCCCGACCAGGGATGGAACCCACGTCACCTGCTTTGGAAGGCGGATTCTTTACCACTGGACCACCAGGAAAGTCCCATTCAGGGCTTCCTTTAACAGGAATGCTTCATGAGATGAATATGTGCAATGACCAATATGAGGAAGGTGAGCCAACATTAGGATTTTTTGAGATAGCAGCTATTTCCGATCAACAGTATCTCTTCAGCTGCAGCTGTGCATAAGGCACAGCAGGAGCACCTGTTCTAGAAAAAGGGGGAAAACAAAGTGTAAAATTACATGAAACAGAGACGTCGGAAAGGAGGTGGTGCTACTTATCAAGCAACAACCTTGTACCAGGTTCCATATGAATCATAGACTTATACTCCATCAAAGCAACTTTAATTTCTATTTCATTAGAAAGGTATACGTTCTTGTAAGAAAACTCATTATGTAGCCATTAGATTTCATGGAGCAGAGGTTTTGATTGTCAATTCTGAAAAATGAGTCTGAGACAAAAATATTCCTATAAATAGAGGATCAGCCTAGTGCATTTAAATTTTTATTTATAGATCATCAGCTCTTTGACTAAGAGATGGGACAGGACAGACTTGAAGCTAAAATCATTAGGCTTTCAAAATGGTGATAAACGATGTCTGGAATCACAGAGTAAGTTACTGATAACTTATGATTTAGGTTACATCGACTGATGAATGCACAGCTTTTCAGATATACCTTATCATTGGGAAAGGCAAACTATAACTTGAATTCGAAAGAAAGAAACTATTTAATGTGGCCAGAGATCAAGATGGTAGAGTAGGAGGACATTGAGCTCATCTCCCACAACAAACCCATCAAAAATACAGCTACATGTAACTCTCACTGAGAACAACATAGAGGCTGGCAGAAAGGCTCTTCTATACCCAGGGCTGTAGAGAAAGATCCACACAGAGTTGGGTAGGAAGGGAGGAGAGGTGATCAGGTCAGGACCCACACCCCTAGTAGGGACACAGAAAAGGAGGAGCTATCACAGGCTTGGGGATCCTCCCTGGGAGCAAGGGGTTTGAGCCATATATTGGGCACCTCAGCCCTGGGGTCTTCCAAAGAAGACATACAGATCGCCAACAGGCACATGAAAAGATGCTCAACATCATGAATCATAAGAGAAATGCTAATAAAAACCACGGTGAGATATCACCTCACACCTGTTAGAATGGCTATCATCAAAAAGTCTACAAATAACAAATGTTAGCAAGGATGTGGAGATAATAAACATCTCGTGCACTACTGGTGGTTAATTGGTGCAGCCACTACGAAGAACAGTACGGAGGTTCCTTAGAAAACTAAACATAGGACTTCCCTGGGGGCGCAGTGGCTAAGACTCTGCACTCCCAATGCAGGGGGCCCGGATTCGATCCCTGGTCAGGGAACTAGATCCCACATGCATGCTGCAACTAAGAGTTCGCATGCCACAACTAAGGAGCCCACATGCAGAAACTAAGACCCGGTACAACCAAATAAATAAATAAATTTTTTTTTTTTTAAAAAAGAGGAAAGCTAAACATGGAGTTGCCATATGATCCAACAATTCCGCTCCTAGGTCTATATGTGAAGAAACTGAAAACACTAATTTGAAAAGATATATGTACCCCAGTGTTCATAGCAGCACTATTTACAATAGCCAAGACATGGAAGCAACCTAAATGTCCATCGACAGAGGAATGGATAAAGAAGACGTGGTATGTATATGTATATTATACACACACACACACACACACACACACACACACACACACACACAATGGAATATTACTCAGCCATAAAAAAGAATAGAATTTTGCCATTTGGAAAAACATGGATGGACCTGCTTAGTGAAATAAGTCAGATAGAGAAAGGCAAATACTGTGTGTTACCACTTTTATATGGAATCTAAAAAATAAAATGAATATGACAAAACAGAAACAGATTCACAGATATAGAAAACAAACTAGTGGTTACCAGAGGGGGAGATGAAAGGGAAGAGGGGCAAGATAGGGGAGGGGGATTAAGAGGCACAAACTACTATGTATAAAATAAATAAGCTACAGTGATATATTATACAGTATAGGGAGTATAGCCAAAATTTAATAATAATTTTAAATGGAGTATAATCTATAAAAATATCAAATCACTATGTTGTACACCTGAAACTAATATTATAAATCAACTATATTTTAATAGGAAAAAAACTTTAAAAGAAGAAGCCATTTAATGTGGTAATATTTTTCAGTGGGCAATAAATGAATAAAGCTTTTCTCCAAGTTTTCTCTTTATAATGCTGTTCCACCACTTGTCTAGCATAGGCTCTACTTTTAGTAATATGTACTTAGATTTCAAACAGTCTTAGCTTAGTTTTACTTATGTTAGTAAAAGGCCCAGAATGCCTGCTCTTTCTTTCTCACGGTCTTTGTTTGAAAAAAGAGCAAGATACCTCAAAGAGTTGATGTCCAGAGAGGAAAAGTCTTCTAATGTGAACTGAATAGTCCTGGTTATCTCTTAACAAGATTCCAATAATAAGAATTTAGGGGTAGGAGGGAGGTGCAGGAACAAATGATTTCTCCTCAAAAGGCTTCTTGCTTCTGTGTCATACAGTGAAGCAATTACTGAGGAAAATGCTAGAAGGCTTCTAAAGATCATCCCAGCGCTCAGTCTTTTAAATCATCTAGTGATTTCGGTTCTGCCAAGATGGAAACCTGGGCATGAAGGACTGGAAAGGAGGACATTGAACTAGAGACACACCCCCTTCTGGTTTTGAGATACCAAGTCTACTTCAAAGTCATTTCTCTCCTCACTTGAAAATGTTTCTTCTTTTTTCTTTCTCTCTCTCTTTTTAAAATAAAACTCCGTGAAGAAATACAATGAGTCTTCGAGAAACCAGCCTTCTCTCTCAGCTTTTCGTCATAAGTACACTTGGTGCTGTGATGAGACAAAGGCACAAAGTGTTCCACAAGGTAAGAAAAATGAATCTTCGTCCAGGAAACTAGGAAGCCCTGTGTGTGTGTGCGTGTGTGTGTGTGAGAGAGAGAGAGAAAAGCAATTGGTTAAAGGATACCCCAGTCATCTTCATTTTCTGATAAAGGTGAGTGATTTGTTTAATTTAGGAATGTCTTATCAGGAGATATTAATTGCTATAGATCAAGAGTCCTGTGCTTTATCTAAAGATAAGGGAGCAGTCAGAAGATTCCCATACCTTTTATTTTATAGTCTTAGGACTACCAACTGTCTCTACACATCAGCCCGAATCTGCCTAGATAAATGACAGTTTATAACATATTTCATTTTCTGACATGTGAAAAAATCACCACTTTGAACTTGGTAAAGTTGCTTTCAGGGCAGTAAATAGAAGCTGTGTTTCATTTAGCGGATGATGAACTTACAGGGTCCTTCTATGGAAGAGCCTTCACAAAGGTAGACCTAGAATAGGTTATGAAGGGAGCTAGGATATTTTAGGCTTAAGTAACTTAGAACTGACAAACACACTGGCCCACCAGCCTGCTCCTTCAGTATTTGTGTCTTCATCCTGTCTCAGATCCTGAATATGGCAGTGTGATGTTTATTAGAGGCTGATGTTCTGATTGTTTCAAGAGACCACAGTGTTTGTTAACAGGACACAGACAACATTGTTAGGAGTAGCAACAATAACAAGAATGAAGTGGACCTATTGAGTGGGGTGATGTTTTTTATAGACACAGTGGGTCTCACGTCCTAAATTCTTAGACAGAATTCAAGTGACTTGCTCTCCTGTGCACAAAGACGTACCCTTCAACCTGCAAACTAGAGAGGCACCACAGCTGTGGAGCCGGGTTCATTCAACAAAGATGGCTGAAGCCCTTTTTCTCTAGATGGTCTCTTGTACAGCTATCATGACCAGAATCTGGCTGAAACACAGGCAGAAATCTCACTACTGGAAATTTTACTGAGGGGTGACAAAGACTCTCTCCTCACCCTACCTTTAGCCAGGCTCCTCTGAGCCCTCTTCTTGACCAAGGCTAGTTTTTAACAGCTCAAGGACACATCCGTCTCCCTCTTTAAAGTGTGCACCTGAGAAAACTCAAGACTGCCCCCATATTTACTATTTATTTCAGTCAACATCTGAGGCTAGGGCCGCCATCACCCACCTCTGTGGGAAGATAGAATCCTAACTTTGGTCACTGCCAGCGGACACAGCTGACCAGTGTCACATTTACACCGATCGACCCTTTGTCATTTTCCACTTCCCTGACTCTACCGAGCCCCTACTGAGACCCCTTTTTATGCCCTCATTTTCCCTTTTAAAATGATGATTCACCTCTGAACAAATAAAGGGTGAGTTCAGTTCCTGCCGGCCTCACCCCTGTTAGAATCGTTATTACTGATTAAAGTCTGTCCTTCCCACATTAACCGAGTCTGGTTTTGTTTATCCTCGTCGGGCGTGTTCGGCAAGTCATGTCATCTCCCAAGACCTCCTCTTCCTTTTCTATTAAGTTTGTCAGACGAAGGCAAAGTAGCCTTTGCCCTCTAATTCTCACACTCTACCTTTAGAGTAGATTATTTTTTCAGATTTCACTCCAAAGGACTGGAGTGCTTCTAGGGTCACACCAGATTTGCTTATGTGTGTGTGTGTGTGTGTGTGTGTGCGTGTGTGTGCCCGTGCATACGTGTATACAGGCATGAACAAAGGAGCATCTTAAATCTCTACTAGTCTCCATTTTCTCTTTTCTTCCTCTTCTCTCCCAAAAAGCTTGATGATAGAAAGAGATGGTCCTGGACTGGGAAGTAGACACACAGAGACACACACGCACATACAAACACATACACACAAAGATGGCTTCTCTTAGTAATAATAGGCAATACCTACTGAGCTTACACAAGGGGGCATGTAATGCATTGTTCTAAGTCCTTTAACTGAGCACCTAGCACAGAGCTTAACACATAAGCATTCAATAAATGTGCTGAAGAAATTTCAAACATTTGAAATTCATAAAAAAATATCTTTCTTCCTTCACATCTCCCAAAGAATTGTCAATTAGGGTTTTTAATTGTTGGAAGGAATGGTTAAGAGTACAAGTATCTATTTGTGGGTAGTTTTCATTAATGCATAATTAATGAATATAATTAATTTCAAATCTTAGTTTTTCCTCAGCCTCTAGTGTCACCTTAAAAATCTTATTTGATTTAAAAAATTGAGTACTTTTACGTAAAGGTAAGAATACATCTACTTTTTTGAAGTAGTGATCAAGTTATCTATAAATTTTAAACAGAAAGATAGTATAAGACATTTTATTTAGGAACAATTAACCCCATTTACACACTCAGTTGAACAGATTCCCTTAAACATCTCAAACTATACTTACTTATAGCTTACTATATCCTATTCTCTCAAACATTTCAAATATCAGAAAGGAAAAACTTATGACTTGAACAAAATCTAAGCAAAATCTAAGCCTTTAAGAAATTTGTATATGTGAATCCCAACCTCCTAATTTATTTATATTAACATATACACACTACTATATATAATATAGGTAGCCAACAAGGACTTACTGTATAGCACAGGGAACTCTACTGAATATTTTGTAATAACCTATAAGGGAAAAGAATCTGAAAAAGAACATATAACTGAATCACTGTGCTGTACATCTGAAACCAACACAACATTTTAAATCAACAATATACATAAAATTTGGATAAGTCTAAAAAGATAAATCTAAGGAAGACCAAAAGACAGTCTACCTTTAGATTTATTTCAAATTGTTTCCTTTCCCTTAGTGAATCCCCATCCGCCTTCTTCTGAACATAATTGGAGTCACAAAATATAACGTAACATTGTTACAGAGCTTAGATCACTCTCTTAGAAGTGCCTTTGTTATTTCTGTTTAAGCCACTTTGTTTTCGTTCTTGAGGAATGCTTTGAGAAGTTTAAAACTCTTTCATCCCTGAAATTTTGGCTCAGTTTGTCAGAGGACTGGATAAGATGCATGAAGGTGATCACACTTTTCTTCAATGTTTCTTCTCTTTTTTTAAACATGTAGTCTGCCTTTACTTTCATTTGGGCAATTTCATGCACTGGATAATAGCAGTTTACATAAGCTTCTGTTTTAGTCTATTCATGCATTTTGTTATTCTCTCTCTTTTTTTGTTTGTTTTATATCCTTACCACTCTTTGCCTTCATTTTTCTTCTCCTTGATTCCAGTAAAATGCAAATGTCATCACCCTGTATTTTCCTCAGTGTTTTTATGATTTTCAAGCCAACTGGCAGGTTTCTAATCCACAAAAGGTCTGTTGGGTGAGATGATCTGGGGAGAAAACTAGACAATTATACTTAGTAGCTCCTTTCTGTTTAGGGTTCTGTAAAACCTGGTTTAAAACTTTATCAGTTCTTTTTGTACCAAAACAGCAACTCTTGTGTTTAACTCAGAAGTAATGTTGAGTAATTATTCTTAATTTTATTTATAAGACTTAAAATTTGATGAGTCAGTGGGAGTTTGGGGCTAGTAGATGCAAACAATTATATAAAGAATGAATAAACAGCAAGGTCTTACTGTATAGCACAGGGAACTATATCGAGTCTCCTGGGATAAACCATAACGGAAAAGAATATTTTTAAAAAAGAATGTATATATGTGTATAACTGAGTCACTTTTCTGTACAGCAGAAATTAGCACAACATTGTAAATCAATTATACTTCAATAAAAAAAATTTTTTTAAATTGATCAGTCAAATGTGTTTGTAGTAGGAATATGAACTGTATGTACTATAGTAGCAGAGTGTTAAAAAGAAAAATAGTATAAAGGGCATTTGGCTTTGTCTTTCTAAAGTAAAGCTCGCACTGGCCATTTAGGATCTGAACCTGATAGTTATGAATATTACTGTAAAGACTGCTGAACTCAATTCAGTGATGGGAAAATATAAATGAGATGTGAGACATTCAAGAGTCTTTTCAGAGAATCCCATGGAGAGATACAATGAGGATAGAGAGCTTCTATGAAGACCAATGATCTGCCATCTATGTAAATTTGTTTTAAAATATGTGTTCTAGAAAAGTGCTTTATGATTACGTGTGAGCCAGGACTCATAAAGAAAATGGGTATTGGGTAGATTTACGCATTCTGTGCAAATTAGAATTGCAGAAGGTAGCTTCAGAAGACAAGGTGTTGAAATTTAGGGAACTGGTCAAGTGGGGGAAAAATAAATCTCTCCTGGTGAAAAAACAATCAGAAAAATAATGCTATCAAAACCCAGAGGAATTGTTGCCCTAATATATGTCTTGTTTCTGCTCTGGGCTGTGGAAAATAATTAATATAAGACAATGAGTACAGAAGAATATTCCCAAGGTCTTGTAAGGAATTAGCATAAAATTGTCATAAGGAATATCTCCTCCTTAAAATAACGTTATTTAATGAGTTATTATTGGCACATACTATGCTAAGACATTGTGTTACATACCAATGCTAGCTTGGGATTACTTAATACTTTATAGTTTACACTGTATCATCACATACTTTATCTCATTGGAATCTGTCACTAGTCCTGAAAACAGATGAAAAAATTGTACCTTATAGAGGTTATGTGACTTCACATGGTCATATAGTAGATATGGTCCAGTACTTTCACTAAAATCTTAGGCTCTGATTCCTCGTCCAGCTAGCTGGCTTTCCACCAGCATCCTTTTCTTTTCTTTTTTTTCCCACACCGTGCTGGCATGTGGGATCTTCGTTCCCTGACCAGGGATCAAACTTGTGCCCTCTGCATTGGAAGCTCAGAGTCTTAACCACTGGACTGCCAGGGAAGTCCCAGCATCCTTTTCTTAAAATGGTAGTACCGGTGGAAAGTCTTGAACTCAAGGACGAAAACCTGAAGAAAGAACCACGTCTCATAATTAGGAGTTTCCTAAATAAAGGCTATATTTGGCAAACTGGCCCATGGACCAAATATACCCTACCACCTATTTTTGTAAATAAAGTTCTACTAGAACACAGCTACTCTCATTTGTTTATGAATTGTCTGTGGTTATTTTAGCTACAACAGCAGAGATGAGTAGTTGCCATAGAGACAATGTGACCTTGCAAAATCTAAAGTATCTGCTATCTGGAGAGAGTATGTGAACTATTTAGTATTTAGATTTAGTATTAGCAAGAAGAGCTTGCTCATTTCATTAGTATGAAAGAGACATACTTTTGCGTTGTTCAGAAGGAAAAGCATGCCCCTCTCGTGGGAGACTGGAAAGTGTGGGCATCTCTACTTCCCTTTTTTGTTGCCCGAACAGTTACTGACGTGAGTGTAAAGGTTTGGTCAGGCAGTGTGTGTGTGTTCGATCCCTCTTGGGCTCTGGTTTTTTAGGAAACAAGTAATTTAACTTTTCAGGAAGGAATATGTCAAAACATGAGAAAAGAAGAAAAGCAGATTGATTCTGAGGAAAACGAGTTTGCTGCATGCTTTGCACTTCAACATATTCTGTGAAATGAAACTACATCTGTGTCTAAACTGTTCCTCAAACCAAAAAGCAGGTGAAGGTCAGAAGAATGAAAATAGCATCTTAGCAAGTGAAGGACTGACTTAGAAAGTAGACTTTCAGAGGGCTCTAGACAAGGTCAAATGACGGCTGTATAAAACAATAATCCCATCCTGTTAATATAAGCTGCATTATGTGCTAGTCTGAAGCAGAACACTTTTTCGGTCAACTGAAAACTACTCTCATATAAGTGACATATATGAATGACACATTTTCATGAATACAATATGATATGGTCAACATAAACAATGAAATAAGTTCATCTTTTTTTTTTTTTATTCTGAAGTTACTTTAAAACCTTGCATTGTCTCTAAGTTGCACTAATTAATATTTTACTACATGGATGAGGGTAAATCAAGGTTCCTATTTTCCAGAATGTGAATGAAATGAAACCTTTAACGTGTAAGCATGTAGAATTTTATATTGCCTCTAGTCTTTAAAAAAACAAACAAAGCCTTTAAGTTAATAATTTCCTTTTACAGATGTAGAAACTGACATCCAGATGTGGTGAATGATATTCTCACTCTCCTTTCAAGTAGCTGTCACTACGTCACATCGTCTTTCATGCCAGTCCCTCTCCATGGGAACGCTACTGGAGAAACGTAGGTATACTGGATGCCAGCTAAGTAAAGGATGAAGGATAATAAGACTGTACTAAATTAGTTAATGGGCGTGGATATTTTATAAACCTGCCTCTACAAACTATGAGTGTATAATTCCAAACCTCAGGTTGTCATTAGCGTTCTTCTCCCAGGGCCACATTTTTGCCCTCACGGTGGTTGAGGGAATCTCCTCCCCAGGCTTTCATGGTCTCATGTGTTTCTTCTCTAGACAGCACAGGTAATGACCTATAAGTCAGCACGTATTTTGCTGCATGTAACTCCAAAATCTTACCACCACAAGCTTAAATCATAAAAACATTTAATTATCTCAGAGATGGTTCCTATTCGATGTCAAAGTGAAAATGACATGATAGGCAGCTGTTTTTTTGAGTCTGGGGTGCTGAGCTTGCTTAGGAGGAGTGAGTAGAGAATAAAAAGGAGGACGGGTGGTGAGCCCTGGCCACCCCAGTATTTAGATATTGAGAACAGAGGAGAGAACTGAGTGGGAGAGCAGAGTGTGGGCGAGAGAAACAGGGACACATGACACCCGAGAAGAAACGGCAGGAAAGGAAGAGTCTGTCAGGTGCTGTGTAGGTTTTGGATTGTCAGCAAAAGAGTCGGCTAATGTAATACCTGTTCCATGTTTTAAAACTCCTTAAACTTCATGGATAGTTTTGAATATTCCGTATATTTGAATCTAGTTGTTGAATAATGGAAACATTTGGGGTAGGGATGAATTTTTGTATTCTTCAGAGCTCACCCCTTCATGACTACCTATTCCAAAAAAAATCAAAGTGAAAACTTCTAATAAATATGTCAAGTAGAATATTTTTCTCAGTGACATGTGGTAAAAGGTAATGAGAGATTATTGCATTAAATCAGAAAAACAATCTGAAGAGACGTGTGACGAAAGAGAGTGGGGAGCAAGGTGAGAAAAGTAAGCTTTGTCTCTGGAAATTTCTAGATGCAAGTCTTTTCAGGCAGCTACATATGAAATACATAATGTTGTAGGTTCAAGCTATATCTCATTAAAGTACATCGTCCAAGGCCCAAGGATCCAAAGCTCACTAGTTTATTGAAAACTCCTCTCACTCAGAATCTGTTATCACAATCCCAGTGGAACGAGAAGAGAAACCTACATGTCCCGAGCGTGTGCTAATGACCAGTCACTATGTACTTTCACATATAATACTTCTTTCAGTACTGGAATGAATTTCTGAAGGGTGCATTTCTAAACGTTTTAGAAGTAAATTGTATTTCAGAGAGGTTAAGTTAGTTGTCCAAGGTCACACAGCTAGTAAGTACCGAGGTCAGCGTTTGAACATCCGTCTGTCTGTCTCCAACTCATCCTGCATCTCCTTTCTCACTGCCTCCATGGGGAGGGGGGCTAAGGCTTCTTTTCACACATTTAGGGGTGTGTAGAGCAGAGCAAACCAGGGGTCCCTTATCTGTCCAGGTAAGTTTGGGGGTCTGTTTAGAGCTGAGGTTGCTCACTGGCAAGAGTTCTTAACTGATGATTCATTTAGATAGATCTGGGGGCTCTGGGAGAATGCAAAGGGGAGCAAGTCTGGGCGAGACTCCCCAGATACACTGGAATCATGGGACCAGAGAAGAGAGGGTGCTGAAGGGTAAATAATTCTTTTTGTCTTGAGACCTCTGGTGTCTAAGGAAGCTGCTTCACCTCAGACTCATCCCACGGCTTCAGGTCATTTCCAAAGACTCTAGGACTGAGGTGTGGGCCACATACTGAGATGCAAGTCATCTGGGGGCACCTTTATCACTAACGACACCTTAATAAGGCCAGCTTGCTCTTTCTCTCTCTCCCTCTCTCTCTCTCCTTCTCTCTCTATATATACATGGAATCATTATCATGTATATTCTTCAGAAGAAGAATATATATGAGACATATATATATATATACACATACCCATAAAATTATACGTATACACGTATAATTTTATGGGTTGAATTGCACTCCTCCAAAATTCACATGTTGAAGTTCTAAATCCCAGTACTCAGAATATGACCTTATTTGAAAATAGGGTAATTGCAAATATAATTAGTTAAATGAAGATGAGGTCATTAGGGTGGGCCCTAATCCAATATAAGTAGTATCCTTATAAAAAAGAGAAATTTGGACACAAGAGAAAAGCACACAGGGAGAACTCCTTATAAAGACAAAGGTAGAGATGCTTCTATAAATCAAGGAATGACAAAGATTGCCAGCAGATGTGTGTGTGTGTGTGTGTGTGTGTGTATGTGTGTGTGTGTATGTGTGCGTATGTGTGTGTGCACGCGTGTATGTGTATATGTGTGTGTGTATGTGTGTGTATGTGTGTATGTATGTGTGTGTGTATGTGTATGTGCATGTGTGTATGTGTGTGTGCGCACGTGTATTATGTCTGTGTGTGCGTGTATGTGTGTGTGTGTGTGTATCTGTGTGTGTGTGTATGTGCGTGTGTGTGTGTGTGTGTGTGTATCTATTCCCAATAGAAAACCCAGATTCTCAGGGAGACCATCTCATCTTACACCCTGATTAATATGATTTTTAAAATTCTCATTGGGTATGTGGTCAGCAAATACAATATGAATTTTAAGCCACCTTTTATTATTTTGGCTGTCATCGATGTATGTATTATAGTTGAGTGATAAGAGCAAGAGTGAAAGTGGGCAGTGACAGAGAGAGAAAGGGAGAGAGCAAGCCGCTTGTGGTTCAGGAAGAGGACGCATTGATTTCTCACTCTCAGGTCAGCGCTTCTCAAACAACAGCATGCTGTGTGTGAGCAGGCACTCACCGCCTGCGTCTGGAGGAAGACTGGCTTTTCTCTGGGTGATGGAAATGAGTAGACTGTTTATTGCACAATGGTGCATCCACAGTGCTTGGTCAACCCCCCTGGAACGACATGGACCAGCTGTCCAATTTGGTCTTCAAAAGTTTTTTTGAAAAAGGAAGGCATTCTATTGGCAAAGTTACGAGTGATGTAATTCATATCAGTCTAACATTTGGGATCAAGCTGGTGGTCTCCTGCTCAACATAGTTCTTTCCTGCTGCTTCTCAGACCCTCAGGTAAGTATAAGAAATCACACTTTGTAGAATAGAGAGTTCTAATCCCTTTGGGAACCTATAGGTGAACTTCAGATGGAAGTCTGTACCTCCACAATTGATGTGCAAAGTATTTCCTCTTTGTGCATGTGTGCATTTTAACAGTGAGACACACAGCTTTCAATGGATGCCCTAAAGGTCCAAAAGGACCCCATTTGCCCCCCCCAATAAATAACAGACATAAACCAATACCATTGGAACTCTCCGAACATGTGTCCATTTGGCCTCATTTTCCTTTGTGCTGATGGTTATCAAGAGGAGGTGACTGGCGTATATTTTTGTGAACACCATGCTAAAGAGCAACAGAGATTCCCAGCGTTGTGAGTGCAACATACTGTCCTAGGAGAGGTGACTGCTCTGTGTTACAGAAACACGGGGGCACCTCAGAGAGGTCGGACCACACAGCGAGCTTCTCTCTCTCTGGGCCACAGGACACCGCTCACTAAGTTCATCAAGAATTCCAAGTCTGTTAGAAGTTTTCATGTTTAAATTGGACCTCGTTTACACCTATATTCAAGAGCTTCCATCTTTGACAGAAAGTAGACACGATTCTAAACCACTGCCATTAGTCAGATGTCTGCAGACCAATGTCTTGTCAGAATTCTTCTCAGTTTTACACGGGAGGCTAGATTTAAAACTGCTTGCGTGCCAAACCAAACTAAAATGAGTGGATTATCTTGCTACTTGGGTAATCAGGGATTCACAGAAGATTGGGACAAGAAACTGCAGTTTATTGAGGAGGGCATTTCAGCTCCTCCTACCCACCTCAACAGCAGTTTGTCCAGACTCTCCTCTTACCTTTGTGCCTTGATTGTGGTTCTATGTGGCAAGATCCTTTGGTTGGTAAAACAAACTATGGAACAAAGGATTCACTGAAGTGGGAAAAAAAAGCACTATTATGATACCCACCTGTTGGCTAGATTCATCAGAACTGTGAGTGTTCTTTGAAGAAATACAAAACAAAAAACAGTTTGGAGAAATCTTCTTGTCTTATTGATAACAGACCTTGAGTGACAGGGTCAAACGTTATTTATGACTGTTGTTATGCTATTATTTTTTGAAATTGCAAAGTAAAGGCCCAGATATAAATCTCTCAGGGTGGAGCTAGAGTTTTCCCAGCTTAGGAGAAAAAAGTCAAGTTAGACCTTGGTTATTATCCAGCCTAAGATTTCTATAACAATTTTAACAACTTTTCGAGTTAGCTTGGTGTTTAAGAACTTTAAAAAGTGGTATTTAAAAACACTAATAAGACAACATAAATGAAAATTTGGAAAAGTACTAGTTTCATGTATGGCAAGAAAGGTATTCATATCCTAAATATATAATTACTTCAAAATAAATATGAACAAAGTTGCCACAAGTAAAAAATACCAGTAAGAAAGAAAAAATACCAGGTCATGGAAGCAACCTAAACGCCCATCAACAGACGAATGGATAAAGAAGATGTGGTACATATACACAATGGAATATTACTCAGCCATAAAGAGGAACAAAATTGGGTCATTTGTTGAGATGTGGTTGGATCTAGAGACTGTCATACAGAGTGAAGTAAGTCAGAAAGAGAAAAACAAATATTGTATATTAATGCATATATGTGGAACCTAGAAAAATGGTACAGATGAACCAGTTTGCAAGGCAGAAATAGAGACACAGATGTAGAGAACAAATGTATGGACACCAAGGGGGGAAAGCGGTGGGAGGGGATGGTGGTGGTGTGATGAATTGGGAGATGGGGATCGACATGTATACACTGATGTGTGTAAAATGGATGATTAATAAGAACCTGCTGTATAAAAAAATAAATAAAATAAAATTCAAAAAAAAATACCAGTAAGAAAGGCAGTTCACAAAATAATACATACAATTTAATTATAAATAAATGAAAAATTTTCAACTTCACTAAAAGAAATTCAAGACACTCAGTTTTTATTTTTATACTATGATATGTAAAAATTAAGAGTGATACTACTAAGTGTTGCAGAAGGTTTAGAGAAATGGCTCTCTCATAAATGGTGTTGACAGAAAAATCAGTGTCATTTGTTTGAATGATAACCTGGCAATAAATCAGAAAAGCTTTAAAATGTGAATACCTTTTGAGCAAGAAATTACATTTATAAACAGGTAACCTAAGGCAGTGATTGAGAATTTAGTGAAAAGATATTCACCAGTATTATTTACTATAATAATATTTATAATTATAAATAGTTGAAAATATTTTCAACTCCAAAACATAAGGGATTATTTAGTTGTGCTACTATCAAATAATGGAATATGTTTATTGCATTAAATGTAGAATTACATTTATAACGTAGATGATTTTTCTATGTTGCGAAGAAATAAAAAACAAATTGTAGTATAAAATTATTTTGCATACATCTATCTAAAAAATGGGGGAAAAAATCTAAAAGCATATACACCAAATGTTAGCAGTGGTTATTTCAATATAGTGAAAATATGAGTTGGTTTTATATTAAACTTTGCTTCTGTTTGTTCAACTTTTTCTACAATAAGCATCCATTATTTGTAGAATGAAGTATAGTAAAAATGAATTTTAAAAATATTGTATATATTTTCCTTCATTCTTTTAGCATTAACGAAGTATTCGAAGAAGCTTTAGATTGTACTATTTAGATGTATTTATGTTGAAGATAAAATTATGGAAGCACTTTCTGTTCCTCAACTCCAATGAAAAGGAGAATTTTGACAATTTGTGATCAAGTAGAATAAATACGTAAAATTGCAGGAATCTTGGTGGTGATATAAAAATTAAATAAACCTTAATCAGTAGATTGGGAATAACAAAAATTCCAATCTGATAAAGTCAGATTTTCCAAGTGTCTGTGGAAGGTGATTTAATCCAGGCAGTGTATACCTGGCTAGTTTCACCAAACAGAAAAGTGTTCTATGGCAAAGTGGTTTCACCTTTCAGGTTAGATTTCTCCTGTGACTGTCATCTTATCCAATGTTAGTTACATGGACAGTTGAAATCTTTTATGAAGTAACTAAGCAAAGAATTACTACTGCAGCCATAAGGCAGAAAGAATAGCAGTTTTACTTAACTATAGGAACACGAGAGAAACCTCCTCTAATTTCTATAGATTTAAAACCTGCTTCAGAATGCGCTGTGTTGGCATTAGCTGACCCTTAAATAATTCTGCACAGACTTTAGCTGACTTCTGTTAGAAATGTTTACTTCATAGCAGCTACATAGCTTTGAAGGGGAGGAAACTCTTTGATCAATAAGGACCTCGACAAGGATGGTTTTAAAGAATCCTGACTACTCCAAATTGTTCAAAGCAAGGTTATTTAGAGTAACTACAATTCATGATGCCAAAATTTTACAGTATGCCTCAGGAGAGTAGAGGTGTCCAAGAAAAGCTTCTTTTCTTGCCTTGCCCCTGGTCTGGTATCTTTTTTTAAAAAAATAAATTTATTTATTTATTTTTGGCTGCGTTGGGTCTTCGTTGCTGTGCGCGGGCTTTCTCTAGTTGCAGCAAGCGGGGGCTACTCTTTGTTGCGGTGCGCGCACTTCTGATTGCGGTGGCTTCTCTTGTTGCAGAGCACGGGCTCTAGGCGCACAGGCTTCAGTAGTTGTGGCTCGCGGGCTCTAGAGCGCAGGCTCAGTAGTTGTGGCGCACGGGCTTAGTTGCTCCACGGCATGTGGGATCTTCCCGGACCACGGCTCGAACCCATGTCCCCTGCATTGGCAGGCTGATTCTTAACCACTGCGCCACCAGGGAAGCCCCCTGGCCTGGTATTTTTAAGCAAGGTTCCACATGTGGATTGCCAAAGAGTCCTAATGTTCCCAAACCTTAGTTTTAGGGTCAAGCAGTGGAATACGCCTTTGCGAAAGACAGAAATGGGAGAAAGCCTGGTAATACTTTGCTCAGCTTTTTAAACAGTGAAACTCGGATTTTCCAAAGGATAAACTCCCCACTTAGAAATTTTTATGAAACACTTACTGGATGTCAGGTTTGGTTTTTTTTTCTATTTATTCTCCTTGCAATTAAATATTCAGCAAAAGTAATTGAACAAAACCATGATTATATTCAGATCAATGTCTTTAACAGTCAACATTTACTATAGCCTTATAACATTTTGTTTTAGAAAATAAGCATAAAGGTTACCAATCATCTTGCTGTCCAGAGATGATCCCTTTTAAGACTGGTGTATATTCTAATCTACTCATCTTTATATATATACTTCATATATACTTATATGATTTTTACAAATTGGTAACAAATTTTACATACTATTTTATAAATAGATATTCTGAATTTTCATCAACAAGCAATGAATATTTAAAACAAATCCTGAACTATTATTTGAGAAGAAAAAAAAATAGCTACATAGTATTTCTTAATTTACTCAAATCCCTATTCTACAAATACATGGAGGGGGAGATCCTCACAAGTGATCTAGGCGCTGTGGAGATACAGTGGTTAGTAAGATGAAACAAGATGAGCAAGATCTCAGTCAGCCTGTGTTCTCATACTGAGGGGCCCAGAGAGGGGTGAACCAAAGGTAATGCTACAAGTGAAGAGGCATCACAGGAAAAGTGGCCATGGAGTGCCAAGGGATGAGAAAGCACCTCGGATTTGGGGGATCAGAAGGGAGTGTTTTCATGGTCAGAATGATGTCAGAATACTTCTTACCACATGATGACAGAACTTGTGTTCAAGTTCAAATGAGATAAAACCTATTTCCAGCCTACAATAGTGCCTGACATGTACTAAGTGCTCAGTAAGGCTTCACGAGTATTATTGTTGTTGTTATTGTTAATATGGTACTAAAATCATACAGCAATTTTAAGAAAACATTGGCTCTGATGCCATCTGTTTGAACCCTCTTCGCACTTCGGCCCCCAACTCAACAGACCACGCATTTTCTGTAGCAAATGGGCTTCAAGCCTCAGCTGCTGTGTCCACTGATGTCAGGAAGTCAAGTCGTTCGCCATGCATTAGGCCTTTTGGACATTTCCCCTCCAATTTCCAATTGCCTAAAATGATCCAAGGACCCAAAAACTTATTGAGGATTTAATTACTTCAATAAAATAGGCCCATGGTCCTTCATTCTGGTTTAATAACTGCATTTCCATGCATTTAGAATCACTTACAATATGCATTCTAAACCAGGGCACTTATTTGCTTTTATTATTGTTCCCACTCTGTTAATACGTGTTTATCCTAATTTCAGTCTCTGTGGCCTTGAAACAAGTACTTATTAATCAGAAGCCATTTAAATGCTGACACAACCTACTCTACATTAAGAAAACTAAAAGAACACCAACTAGCCAAGCACACACAGGCTCTTTTCCTCTTAATTAAAAGCTGGTTTGTACGTATAATTCATCCCTGGCATGTTATTGGAAGTATTCAAATTAGCTTCAGCTGGGATGGGGTTAGTATAGGCATCACTTATGAAGCTTTATCTTCACAAGAATCTTGTTTTAGGGACTTTACTCAACTCTTCATACAAGGTAATATGTGTGACTGGTAGTTCACTAATGGCTTTCTGCAGATTTGTAGGACGAAACCTCCATGTGTAGCAAATATGTTCCCCCGACCCTGACTTAGAGTCCAAGGATCCCAAACACACTCACTGCCTTGGAGAACATCCCCAGGTCTGTGCTGGATGGGCTTTCAGTCTTCCTGCAGCCCCCATGTGCGTCTTGGAGATGTCTTGTTTGTGATCTAAACTGCAAAGCTAGCAGTTAATAGGAAGGGGCTTCCTGAAGGGGCAGGGGACATCCCTATAAGCACAGAAATGTAGGAAACAGAGCCAGAAGATCTTGTAAATGATAACGTGAGCTGACCTGAAATTCTAGATGCAGCGTTGTTTGACAACAAAATCTTGGCTATAAGTGGGGAAGGAGTATAGCATTCTCTGCCTCAAGACACCCAAAGTCAAATTCTTCCATTCTCATAGCTAATTTCTTTTATGGAGCAGCTCAAAAGATGTGGGGAATATTTGGAGACACATATGTTAGGTGTTCAGTGAGGATCCTAGGAGGTAGGCCCTGTATAAGTCGTAGAAAGAGCTTCTGTGGACTTGTGGTTTTGAAACGCCCCTCATACACACATACACACACAGAGGCACACACACACAGAGCTCTGTTCATTTTGCTAGGTTCTTTGCTGAGCTTGATAGGGACAGAGTAAAGGGACAAAGTAGGTGATTAAATAGTTAATCCCACTAGGGGATTGTAAGTAAAGAAGTATGGGAGACCCTGTAAGTTAATGATCACTCAAGAAAGCAGGTTTGCTTAACCACAAAACCAAGCAGACCTGCTTAGCAAAAAAAACCATGCAACAGAAGCATGAGACGTGCCCCAAAACAATAAAACAATGGTGGACTGAGACCCGCATCCTGCCCAGCGAGCTCAGTAAGTTAATGGTTCCTAGGACATGCTCCTCTGTGTACATTAAAAACAAAAATATAAGGAAAAGGTGACATTATTCTAAAACCTGAGATGATTTACCATTTTTGGTATATGTTATCACCTTTTTGCTCATTTCCATTGTGCCATGACGGTCCTGGCTTGGCCATGTAGGGACAAGAAAACTCCCCTGCCTGATGTGGAGGAGGAGCTAATAATGGAAGCTTGACATCTCCTCAAGAATGAGGAAGAAGGTGGTCTTCTCCCCCTCCCCACTTTTCCTTTGATTATAAAACTGCAACCCACTAAGGTCTCGGGGCAGCACCCTCCTGCCCACCCACTTGTAAACTTCACAAGCATCCTATTCTAATAAATCATTTCTCGTCTATCACTTTGACTCTTGCTGAATTTTTTCTGCACCGAGACATAAAGAATTGGAGCTCCTTGGAGCCCTCCGAGATGCATTTCTGCGGTTTCAGCCTGAAGCAAATTGGAGGGTGGCCAGGCCATATTTTTTTCTCCAGATTTGGAGAGTTGTAGTATGGTGGTAGGCCCTCTGAGATTACATACCTCCCTAAAAATTTCACCAGCATAGATTTGTGGTCATGAATGTGAAAGTAGCACAAAGTTGTTTTCTATAACCTTCCCGAATCATAGCAACAAATAAATTTTCCTCTCTCATCTTATCAAATCCCAGGCACCTGCCCATGAAATTGGCAACAGAAAGATTTTCTGTGCTGCCAGCGACAGGTTTCTTGCCATCTTGCCAACTTGCTTTGTCTTTACAACCTGGCAAAATATAGCTATTGGCACAAAAGTGAATATTTGAAAATAATTACAGTAAATGGGAATTTTTGGTTCCATAATGTTTAATTAAGTAATTTAAACACTGCTTCAGCACTAGGGATAGACTTGCTTTCTACTTTATAGTACGCAACATGTTCTGTAATTTGAGCTCTTTGGCCACCAGACCCTCAAATAAAGAATTAGAACGAGGATCTCAAGGCACAGTATCCATTTTAAGGGTAATTTAGCAAAAATATTAATGACCTCTGTACTTTTTAATTCCATGGCCATAACCTTTCCCTTAGCTAAACTGAGAGATCCACCTGCCCGCAACTGTAGAGAAAGGGACACACTTGGAAAGCAGAGAGGGATGCAAAGAGAAACATTATATTCACCTTTTGAAAGAAAGAGTCAGTCATTAGTTGGACCAAAATATGATCCTTCAGAAAGACAGTTTTAAAGCCAGGCTTTCTTTAGAAAGACAGAGTTTTCCAAATATCTCGAGCATTTCTAGAACCAGGTCCTTCGTAATGTGTAAAGAAAATACCCTGCCTTGCTACGGCAAATGTGCTATTTTGCTTGTTGCCTAGGGTGGAAAAATATGCATATAGGAGATGGGTGAGAAATAAAATATTTCCTGCCGTATCAGTAAACAAAAGATGTCACGGTCATCAGCCATTGCAGCCCCCCGATGTGAGCCGGCGGGCCCTGAGGAAACTCAGAAAGGAAACAGAGAATACCTGCCATCAGCGACCATCAGACTGCAGCCACTCCCCATGGTGAGCCCTGAGGAAACTCAGGATTTGAAAATACAGGATACTGGCCCCAGTTAGCTGAGGTGCATATCAAAAGAATGATTTAAGTGAGCCTAGACTCTTGCATCTTCCCATACATAGAAAAGTGCTTAATTCCTTAACTTGAGATGTCCAGTTTTCTTTTATAAAAAGTAGTCTTTTGCTCCTACTATCTGCCTTTTGTTGCAAAACTCCTATATATCCTAGCTCCCGCCTCGCCTTCTCAGACCAGTTCTCTCAGGGTTACTTGAGATGCCGCCTCACCTCCTGGGCTTGAAGTCTTTAGTATGTCCTCCGAATCAAGCATACCTCTCAACTTTTAGGTTGTGCATATTTTTTTTTAGTTGACATGGGAAAACCACATGCCTTTATTTTGGTTCCAAAGGATTATGAAGGGATGAAAAGATGTAGGGACATAGGGTGGAGGTGGGAAATATGAACAGCCAGAGAGACCCTGGGGTGTTAGACCAGGGGAACACCAAAGATGGGCTGTTTTTTGTTGTTTTTTTTTAAAAATTAATTAATTAATTTATTTATTTTTGGCTGTGTTGGGTCTTCGTTTCTGTGCGAGGGCTTTCTCTAGTTGTGGCAAGCGGGGGCCACTCTTCATCACGGTGCGCGGGCCTTTCACTATCGCGGCCTCTCTTGTTGCGGAGCACAGGCTCCAGACGCGCAGGCTCAGTAGTTGTGGCTCACGGGCCTAGTTGCTCCGCGGCACGTGGGATCTTCCCAGACCAGGGCTCGAACCCGTGTCCCCTGCATTGGCAGGCAGATTCTCAACCACTGCGCCACCAGGGAAGCCCAAAGATGGGCTGTTTTTAAAAAATCATTTTAGGAATTCCAAAAGGTAACAATCTCGTAGGCTTTCATTAGCCATATCGAGCCATATTAAGGTAGACTTGGAAGCACCGACAATTCAGCTTTCCTCAGCTGGGCTGAGTTCTCCTATGGCCAGCGGTGCGCAAAGCAGCAGCAGCCTCAATGTCAGCGTCAGCACCAGCATCCTCTGGGAAAGTGTCAGAGATGCAAATCTTGGACCCCACCTCAGACCTGCCGAAGCAGAACCTCTGAGAATGGGGCCCAGCGACCTGTTTCCACAAATCTTCCAGATGCTTCCTGTGCTCGAAAGTTGAGAGCTACTGTGCTACGGCCGGATTTTAGATCCAGAAAATTTCACTGGTCCCCAGCGCAGAGAACTAGGATGCTTAGCTGGATACAGGTGTCTCTGCCTTGGGGCCTCCCCAGGGAGAGGCCAGGAGTCTATAGTGTGGAACACCCAGACCAAGGCCTGGATGGAGTGAGCAGATATTAGATGCCTTAATGACACCGATTAGAACAGAAGAGCAATCCCACTCCTGGGTGTATATGTGGAGAAAACCATAATTCAAAAAGATACATGCACCCCAGTGTTGATTGCAGCACTATTTACAACAGCCAGGACATGGAAGCAACCTAAATGTCCATCAACAGATGAATGGATAAAGATGGGGTACATATATACAATGGAATATTACTCAGCCATAAAACGAATGAAATAATGCCATATGAAGCAACATGGATGGAACTAGAGATGATCATACTAAGCAAAATAAGTCAGAAAGAGAAAGACAAATATCATATGATATCACTTATGTGTGGAATCTAAGAAAATGATACAAATGGACTTATCTACAAAACAGACACAGACTCACAGATCTCAAAAACAAATTTATGGTTACCAAAGGGGAAATGTGTGTGTGTGGGGATGGGGGGAGGGATAAATTAGGAGCTTGGGATTAGCATACACACACTACTATATATAAGATAGATAACCAACAGAGACCCACTGTAGAGCACAGGGAACTCTACTCAATATTCTGTAATAACCTATATGGGAAAGAATCTGGAAAAGAACAGATATATGTATAACTGAATCACCTTGCTGTACACCTGAAACTAACACAACATTGTATATAAATTAACTATACTCCAATAAAATTAAAAAAAAAAAGAACAGAAGAGAGGTTGAGACCATGAGGAAGCGCCTTGATCCAGATGAGAGAGATCTACCTGCCAACTTTAGGTGCAAATGGCAATAGGACATCCGTCACGCAAGACACCAGTCAGGGGACTTCTCCTCAGAAAGATGCCTGAGGAAGCAGAAGAGGCACAGCATTGCTGGCACAGCTCCAACCATGACGTCACCCTGGTGACCCCTCTCTTCTCACTCTTCAGATACCAAATACCATCTTGCAAAAAAGAAATGGAAGGGAGAGGACACATGAAAGCACAGCCATCTTCTCTGAAAAGTCATGGTCTTCCCCAAAAAAGACCATTTACAGGTTTCAGAGACCTGATAAAGTGTTCAACTTGGAATGACCTAAAGTTTATACTGAGAGGAAGGTATGGAATCAGAAGACGCCGGCACTTCATTAATGGGAAGATCTGCGTTGTCCCCATCCCTCAGGGGAACAGAGCTCCTATGGCTATGTTCCCCTGGACTTTACGTGTGAAAGTGAGATGCCGGAATTTGTACTATGCTATGTACTTCTGCAAGCTTGTAGTACAGAGCTTGCATTTTGACCACCCAGAAGGCTCTGTGGAAAGCAAAATATTTCAGTAGAGAGATGATAGAATGAAATAATTTTAAAGGGATCTTAAGATTGTGAGAACTGATCATGACATTCTTCCAGTTTGCCCTTGGCAAATTCTGCTCCATTCTCCCCCTGTTAATAGATAAACCATGAGGCAGATTTGCCAGCAGGGCCCTGACTCAGAGCCCCCAGGTGGAGAGAGCTTGGCAAGATTAGAATGGTGGGCAAATTGGAAAGAGTCCAGCAGGAATTCCATATTTGGAGACTCATTTAAGCAAAATGAACACGATGGGCCTAAAATAAAGAAATATTAAATAAAACAAAAGGCTAGAAAGCAATGGATTTCTTTGTTACTAAGATTAGTCAGTCTGGACTGAATTTTTCAACTTCTTCAATGTCCAGAGTGTGATCTCAGAAAAACACACCAATGGACCTCTACTGGAAAGTACTAAAATCTCTTTAGAAATGTTTCCAGGCAGTATGTTTAAAAATTTATGAACAATTTCTATAAATGGCTCCTGGTCAGTTGTAATCATTAGATGTACTCAGGTGATATGATAATCTTCCCATTGCCTGAAAATGTGCTGAATATGTAACTCTTACCCTGAAACAGGCTTCACTCAGTGTGCTGACCTGATATTCTTCTTCCTGGAAAGACGAGCTTTTTAGTTACTTTAAAAAAACTTTTTCATTGAGGTATAATTTGTACATAAGTTAATGCACAAATCTATATTTATAGCTCAGTAAATTTTTACATGTGTATACACCCATAGGGCTTCCACCCAGATCAAGATATTTCTAGGAAAGAACTCCATCCCTAAGCCAAATATTATTCTGACTTCTATTACTGTTGATTACTTTTTCCTTTTTTTAAACTGATGGAAATGGAATCAAATAGTAATGATGCTTTTATGACTGGTTTCTTTCACTCAGAATTATGTCTGTGAGATTCGTCTATTTTGTTGCATTTGGTACTAGTCTGTTCCTTTCCAATGTGTAGTATTCTGCTGTGTGAATATATCGCTGTTTTCTTTTGTTGGACTTTGTGGTTGGTTCCAGTTCTTAACTCTTACCATGATGCCACCATGACCATTTTTGTACTGGTCTTTGGGTGAATAATTAGCAGTTATTTCCATTGGGCATAAACCTAGGAGTGGAATCACTGAGTCAAAGAATATATGTTTATTTAACTTTGATAAGCATGCCCAGATTCCCAAGATGATTGTGCTAATTGATAGTCTCACCCTGGCTTTTTAAACGAGGGAATGTCCACTGCATGCTCCCAAGATGGGCCTGTCTGAGCCCCAGCTGCCTAAGGATGGCTTGTTTATAGTCACTTCAGCGGAGCGTTAGCGCTTCACAGAGGACACAGTGTTTCATGGGCTTTATTTATTTTTAAATTCAACCATGTATATGCCCATCAAGGAAGTATGGCCCATGCAGAAAGCAATTTTAACTGCTCCACTATCAAAAAACTTATTATTAGGTGTCCATTCTGGGGCTGTAGCTTTTTTCTACATTGAACAATGTATAGGACCATTTCACTTCTCAGAGCTTCTCCAACCCCACAAAACACATTTCTACTTGAACCTTCATTTTTTTCCGTATTAAAAAAGTATATATGGAAAATAGAGTAGGTTATGCATGTGTCAGAAAAGGGAATACATGGGAAATCTCTGTCCCTTTCCCTCAATTTTTCTGTGAACCTAAAACTTCTCTAAAAATACAGTCTTAAAAAAATATATATGCTTACTGCAGAAAATTCAGAAAACATAGGGAAACGTATAGAAGGGGATAAAGACTCATAATCTGACTATGAATATTCTCACTATATGCTTCCAGAACTTACTTTCACATGAAAGTGTTTCAGTTATACAGAAATTGTTTCTCTACAAAGATTTTGTAACACGTTTTTGCTTCTGTTTAGTTCTTTTTTTAAAAACTCTATTCTTAGACATCTTTCCATTTCAGTAACTATAGATATGCATCATCATGTATAATGGCAGCAGAGAATTTCATTGTACGTAAATACTATAATTGATTTTCCTTTATTTATTCCTCTATTGATGGATATTTATATTAAAGCTTGGTTTCTCTTTTAAAAACAGTGATGGAATCACAAAACACCAAATACCCCGAAAGCCAGAGAAATACTGAGAGAGAAGAACAAAGCAGGAGGCTTCACATTTCCTGATTTTGAGCTTTCTTGTGAAGCCATAGTAATTAAAACAGTATGGTACTGGCATAAAAACAGACAAATAGACCAATGGAACAGAATTGAGAGCCCAGAAATAAATTCAAGCATATACAATCAACTCATATTTGACAACAGAGCCAAGAACACTCAATGGAGAAAACACAGTCTCTTCAATACATGGTGCTGGGAAAATATGTGAAAGAATGAAACTTAACCACTATTTTTCATGACTCACAAAAAATTAACTCAAATGGATTAAAGACTTAAATGTAAGACTCGAAACCATAAAACTCCTAGAAGAAAGCATAGAAAAAAGTCTTCTAGACATGGGTCTTGGTAATTATATTTTTGGAAATCATACCTAAAGTATAAGCAACAAAGTAAAAAATAAACAAGTAGGACAACATCAAGCTCAGAAGCTTCTGCACAGCAAAAGAAACCATCAACAAAGTGAAAAGACAACCTATAGAATGGGAAAAAACTTCCAAACCATATATCTGATAAGCGGTTAACATTCAAAAGAACTCATACAACTCAATAGCAAAAAAATCAAATAATTCAATTTAAAAAAAGGGCAAAGGACCTGAATAGACATTTTTTCAAGGATTATGTACAAATGGCCAACAGACACATGAAAAGATGCTCAACGTCACTAGTCATTAGGTAAATGCAAATTAAAACCACAATGAAATATCACCTCACACCTGTTGGAATGGTTATCACCAAAAAAAAAAAGAGGTAACAAATGCTGGCGAGGATGTGGAGAAAAGGGAACCTCGTACACTGCTGTGGAATTGTAAACTAGTGCAACCACTATGGAAAACGGTATGAAGTTTCTCTCAATAAATTAAAAATAGAACTACCATATGATCCAGCAATTCCACTTCTGGGAACATATTCAAAGGAAATGAAAGCACTATCTTGAAAAGATGTCTGCACCACAATATTCATGGCAGCACTATTTACAATAGCCAAGATGTGAAAATAACCTAAGTTTTCATCAATATATGAATGGATAAAGAAGATGTGGTATATATATATGCCATATATACATATATATGTGATATATATATATATTTGGTGTGTATATATATATGTGGTGTATATATATGTGGTATATATATATAGGTGGTATACATATGTGGTATATATGTATGTGGTATATATATGTGGTATACATATATATGTGGTATATATATGTGGTGTATATATGTAGTATATATATAGGTGGTATACATATATGGTATATATATATATGTGGTATACATATATGTATATACACACATACATATACAGTGGAGTGTTATTCCACCATAAAACACCAAGGAAATACTTGTAGCAAATAATACAACAACATGAAGGATATGAAAGGCATTATACTAAGTAAAATAAGTCAGACAGAGAAAAAAATATTGTATGATCTCATTTACATGTGGAATCTAAAACAAACAAACAAGCAAACCCACCAAACACACAGAAAAGAAGATCAAAATGGTGTTTCCCAGAGGTGGTGGAGGGGGAACTGGATGAAGGTGATCAAAAGGTACAAACTTCCAGTTGTAAGATAAATAAGTACTGGGATGTCATGTACAACATGATGACTACAGTTAACACAGCTGTATGATACGTAGGAGAGTTACACTAAATCATAAGTGTTCTCTTCACAAGGAGATGTTTTTTCCTTTTCTTTTTTGTTGTATCTATATGAGATAGTAACAAAACCTATTGTGGTAATCAATTTTACAATATGTATAAATCAAACCATATATATATATATAATGCACATGTCCAATTATTTTTCCATAGGATAAACTCCCAGATTTTAATTTCTAGGTTAAAGGTGTTGTATATATACAATTTTAAAATATATTTTACAAGTGCCTCACCAAAGGCTGTGCCAAAGTACATCCTCAGGCATGTATGAGCATGCATGATTCCCAAACTCCCAAACAGTTAGTTGCAATATTCTTTTTAATCATTAACTTATTGGTCTTTAACAATACCCTTTTTATTAATATGTATTTCATCGCAAATAAGATTAAAACTTTTTCAATAATTTTGTTGGCTATTTGCAATTATCCCTTTGTAAATTACTTTTTTTTGCCTCAGCCCAATTTCTTTTGCTACATAAAAATTATTATATGTAGAAAATCTATTAAAATATGTTTTCCACATTTGTTTTAAATATTTTACCTTTTTATTTTTAGCAACTTAGTATTTTCAATATTCAAATCATTGTCTATATTCTTCAGTGGAATGTTGCGATATTTTCATATGCATAGATATTCTTCACGAACCTTGTTAAATTCAGTCCTGATGTATCTTGCACAATTATTGTTAATTTAAATTGAATTATTTTTATTATATTACTTTATTATGGTATACATTAATTATTTATTAAAATAATTAGTTGATTTTTTGTTAGTTTTGTTAGCTTATTATTTGAGTTGATTATTGATATGTATTAATCTATTGATATTAATTTATTTCTGTGGTCAGCACTTTGCCTAATACTTGTTTTTAATTTTTAAACATTTTTTATTGATTATCTTGTTTTTCCCAGCTAGATAATCAAATCATATGCAAATAATGATAATTTCCTCATTTTCAGTATTTATAGTTTTCATTTTGTTCTACTGTCTGATCACAGAGGAGTGTTCTAGAATATTGTTAGCTCATAAAAAGTAAAAATACCCACTCTCATTCTAATCTAATTTAATTTATTTCACTACTAATCTTAATGCTGGCATTAGATTTGAGAGAGAATGTTTTTCTAAAAAATTATATTAAGGAAATATCTTATTTTCCCCTATTTTTTAAAGAGTTTTTGCCAGGCATAGATAATAATTTTTATCAAAAACATTAACATATTGAAATGATCATATGAGTCTCTAAGTAATTGGTAAGTTTATTGTATAAATAGAGCTCCTAATACTGAACTAGCCTTTCATTCAAAGTATAAAATCTGCTTTGTCATGGAATGTTTTTCTTTTCATATACCCTGGGATTGATTTGCTCATGTTTGATTGAAAATTTTAGACTTTGTATTTAAGTAAGATTGAAAATTCACAGTTTTCTAGCTTGGTAATCCTCTTAGGTTTTTCTATCAGAGTTATGCTACCTTAGTAAAACAGACATGATAGTATTCATTCCTTTCTTTTTTCTGTGAAATATTTTCAGCAGCAAATGCCACTGCTACTTTCTTCCAATCACACCTGTGTTAAACCTTACTATATGCCAGGTACTCTGCTGTGTATTAGACACAGGTGTAAGTAATAGAGACATTGTGCCTCATTGAGAACTCACAGTGGAACCCGTTCTTTGGAATTTTGAAAGAATTAGCCTGGCTACATTTTTGGGAAATGGAGGAAGAGTTTATACAGTTTTGACAACATTTCTTTTTCTTATTAAAAAAAATTATTTATTTTATTTATTTATTTTTGGTTGTATTGGGTTTTTGTTGCTGTGCACGGGCTTTCTCTAGTTGCAGCAAGCAGGAGCTACTCCTGTTTGCAGCGCACAGGCTTCTCATTGCAGTGGCTTGTCTTGTTGCGGAGCACGGACTCTAGGCATGCGGGCTTCAGTAGTTGTGGCTCGCGGGCTCTAGAGTGCAGGCTCAGTAGTTGTGGCGCACAGGCTTAGTTGCTCCGCCGCACGTGGGATCTTCGTGGACCAGGGATCGAACCCTTGTCCTCTGCATTGGCAGGCGGATTCTTAACCACTGCGCCACCAGGGAAGTCCCTTGACAACCTTTCTTATTTCTTCTATTTTGATGGATATATTTCAGTTTTCTACTTTTGTCATTCATATTTCGTTAGAAAATTATTCCTCTCAAGGAGAATTTGGTGTTGTCTTTTAATAGCCGAAACTTCTCCATCTCTGGTTATTTCTCAGTTCCTAATTTGTGTGTTTCAGCTTTTTCTCTTTTTCTCTCCTTTGCTGTGATTGTTATAGTATTTTTCTTTTCCACTTGAAATCAAGGAACAAATTATTCTCCTATTACCACATAGTCTGTTTTTGTCACATTATTGATAATATGTCAAGAAGATTTGCTAACTTTGAAAGTCACGAATACATTGAAGATGATATTTTTTAAAGATCACTGTGCTGTGTGACCTTGAGCAAAGAACTAAATTGCCTGGGATTCTGTTCCCTATTCTACTACTTGAGAAGAATGTGAATTTCTCAAGACCAGGGGCCGTGTTTTCTGAACCTGCCCCAGGGTTTAAGACAGTGACTCTTACGTGGCGGGGTTTCAGTAACAATTTGTTGAACTGAGTTTTTGCTGGAGGGCGGAGAACTTGATTAGATAATTTAGGATTTTCCTTTTTATGAACTGTCCAGCAACGTCATCACTCAGTCTTTATTTAACCATTTACTAGCCACGTTGTTGGAAAAATATTGAATTATTTTATTCTGAACCCAATAAGGCTGATTCTTTTAGCCATTATATAAGGGGAAAATGAAATAGTTAACCATGTGACAAGAAATGAATAAAAAGTTGTTTCACACTCATGCTTAAATCACTGAATTTTCTGATGTCAGTATTTTTTGTTAGTTGGTTTTTCTAAAACCCAGTCTATAGTGTGTGTCAAGTGGGTAATTCACATGGTTTTGAAAAAGAGAGAAAGGAAAAAAAAGATCTCACACTTCAATACATCCACAGTTCCCCATTAAGCATTAGCTTGAGAGTGGATTTAACAAGTTATAAAAATAAAGCATATTTCTGTATTATTCTCTGTTACTAGCACATTGATCCATGGCTATCACTGCAATTTTGTTTGTTTTCCCTCATGGAACAGTTTCTTCCACTTTGCAGATTATGTCTGAGAGCAATGCCTAATGGCTTTATTTTAGAATTTCCATTTATTTTAGCTATCAATGGTAAGTGTCTTCTCTCAAAGTCACCTAAAGTGAGTAACTATGGATAATCAACCCTACATTTGGGGCAAGATGTGCCATATCAGACTCTCCTTTCGCTCACTGAAAATTCCATGGAGATATAATCTTATTGAAGAACTAAGTGCTATTATAATCTTGTAAAGACTAATGGTCATATTAGATAATGTTTCATAAGCTTCTAGACTTATAGGGTCATGTTATATAAGCTAGCTAGAAAAACAAGATCATCCAATTGAACTCACTGGAGAATCACGTTTAATTTTCAAACTATTACTTTGATTAATTATATTAATAGAGGCTGTAATAGTGAAATGACTCCTACTTTGGACCCAAGCCCACTCTACCTTTTAAGATGGCAGAGTGACCAATGAGCAACCTATTATTGTTTTCATCCAGGTGTCTTCCTCTTACAAACTAAGTCAGTTTTCCCTTTGAAGAAAAATAAATACATATGGTCATTTATACGTCTTATTTGATTAAGCACAGTAAAGACATTCTATAGAACGTTTTCTAGAATCCCCTCCTGCAAAAAGATAAAGAAGAGCGTAAACATTGGCCTAGCTCTGGGCAACAGCGATCACAGTGTTTTGAGGAGCAATGACTTGAGATAAGGGACCTATCTAAGACAACAATGCAGACCTTACCCTAATGGGATGGATTCACAAAAGCATTATGGCAAAAATTCACTCCTGCTGTCAATATCCCATGCTGTAAAGAAAGGGAGAATGTAATACCGGAGGTTTCTTCTAGTTTTAGATATTCGGTGATCCATGAGGTTTTTTCCCCTATGAGCTCTCATAATTGATGTTCTTACTTGGAGCAATTATTGGGCAAAGAAAGATAAACTATGACCTGAAGAACAATAGACTGATGGTGCAGTAGATGTGCATCCTTCCCTGAGGTATTGGTCTCTTGGCTTTTGTTCAGTAGTGATGGTGAGAAATATTTATGCATGGCAGTAAACTGAAGAAGCACAAATCAGAAGGAGCTGGTGGACTCGAGTTCTTGATTTGCATTATAGAGAGAAGAGTGAAAGGTATTTTAAAACTGAGTTCTTCCACTCACCTTCTTTGAATGACAAATGCTCATTGATAGATGGTGATTTTACTGAATACTGGGGCAAGCAGAAATTACATGTGGAGGGTTTCCCACAGAATCCTCCTTCTGAAGTCCTGACACTTCCCTCCCTTTCCTCTGAGTAATCCACATTATGATGGCACTTCAGCATGAAAGTGAGTTTTCCATTTCATTGCTTGCTAAATTGAAGCTATTTGATAAATGACATACGTGCCACCCATTTCTACAACAGTGTATACAAACGCTGTGGTGTTTGACAGAAAGCAACTGTAAAGCTTTTACTTTTGCATTTTACATACATAGCTCTAGCCCATGTTACCTTGGGAAGTAGCCAGGGTATCGTATCATATACATTCCAACATAGGCTTGAAGATACATTTCAGATAGGAGGAAAGTATAAGGTTGTGTTCTACTTGCAAATAAACAAACAAATAAAACAATTATGTATTCATTCACCACATGATACCAAACTTCATTATGCACTTTGGAGTTAGCAATCATTTTATCAGAAATTAATCTTGTGTACTTTTTATAAATAGAATGGGTTTTAAGCATCACACGGATACCTTTCATCAACTAATGATGGTGTGAATGATGAGACAGTTTATACTTTCCTGTTGCTTGGCTGCCATTCTTCAAAATGTAACATTAACTCAAAAAAATATTAGAAGTGTACATGAGTTTCCATCTTGAGCTATCACATTCTTTTCTTATATTTTTGGTGTTTCATTGTCAAATTTAACCTCCCCTAGTACCTTAGTAAGAGAAAAATGCCTACTTGTTCTTGAGAAAAATTATATTAAATAAAAGATTGGTGATGTCTGACTTACTTCACTTAGCATGATAATCTCTAGGTCCATCCATGTTGCTGCAAATGGCATTATTTCATTCATTTTTTATGGCTGAGTAATATTCCATTGTATATATATGTATACCACATCTTCTTTATCCACTCATCTGTCAATGGGCACTTAGGATGCTTCCATGTCTTCGTTGTTGTAAATAGTGCTACAGTGAACACTGAGGTGCATGTATCTGTTCGAATTATGGTTTTCTCTCTATATATGTCCAGGAGTGGGGTTGCTGGATCAAATGGTACATCTATTTTTAGTTTTTTAGAGAAAGATAAATATCATATGATATCACTTATATGCGACATCTAAAAAAATGATACAAATGAACTTATTTACAAAAGGGAAACAGACTCACAGACTTAGAAAACAAATGTATGGTTACCAAAGGGGAAGGGTGGGGGGAGGGATAAATTAGGAGGTTGGGATTAACATGTACACACGACTATATATAAAATAGATAACCAACAAGGACCTACTGTATAGCACAGGGAACTATATTCAATATCTTGTAATAACTTATAATGGAAAAGAATCTGAAAAAGAATATATATATGCATATGTATATACATATATATATATCTGAATCACTTTGCTGTACACCTGAAACTAACACATTATAAATCAATCATACACCAATATAAAATTAAAAAAAATTTTTTTTTAATGATTGGTGATGGAAGTTCACAAATGACAGTTAATTGTCTGTATTGGTTGCGAGTCAGTCAATATACGATCCTGTAATCTTGCTGGCAAATTTAGTATGACTGTGTCATGTTCTCTTTCTATTATTCTCTTTCCCACTTAAAAAAAGAGAGAGAGAGAGAAAATAGAACAAAGAAAAGAAAAACACTTTGCAGCCTTCCCTGGTGGCGCAGTGGTTAAGAATCCGCCTGTCAATGCAGGGGACATGGGTTTGAGCCCTGGTCTGGGAAGATCCCACATGCCGCGGAGCAACTAAGCCTATGGGCCACAACTACTGAGCCTGAGCTCTGGAGACCGTGAGCCACAACTACTGAAGCCTGTGTGCCTAGAGCCCGTGTCCCACAACAAGAGAAGCCACTGCAATGAAGAGTAGCCCCCGCTCACCGCAACTAGAGAAAGCCCACGCGCAGCAACGAAAACCCAACACAGCCAAAAATAAATAAATAAATAAATTAATTAATTAATTAAATTAAAAAAACACTTTGTGACATCAATAGATAATATGCACACTTACAGAGATATACAATAATTTATGAATTTGTGGGAAATACAATAATTTATGAATTTGTGGGAAGTCCATGTCAAACTACAGAATCTTTCTTAGTTGGTGTTCCAGACACAAAATAAGGTCATCTCTTGTTGTGTGAATTCTCAGGACACTACTGGATTGGTAGGAAAACAGAAAAGCCTCTGACCATGATGGAGAGCATTAGGGAGGTCTCAACACATCTCACAAATTTCTCACACAATGTGGAAGGGATCTCATGTGGAGAAGTGGAAAGTGCATGAACCCTGAGGCAAAACACACGTGTGCCTGCTTCTAACTCAATCACTTCTGGGCTGTATCATCTTGACTAAACTGTTTTGACCTTCCTGAGCTTCCATTCCCTCCTGTATAAAATTGGCATGGATATACCTAGGAGGTCGAGTTAAGATTTAAAGTTGATAAAACATATGCCATACCAGACTTCGTGAGTGCTCAATAAATATTATTTCTTTCCCATATTTCACAACTACTAATATTAGAAATTTTAACCAGCAGAATTTTTTAAAAAGCACTGCCAGTCTTTTAAAAGACCGGAGACTTTATCTGGAGTCTTCCAACGTCAAAAGCTACCAGAAGGGACAAGGATTTAACGATTAGTAAAATTATTCTTCCTTTTTGTCTGCATGATAGATGATTACTTCAATGGGTGGTTTCATGGCAAGAGCAAAACGGAGATAGTTCTATGAGCATATATTTGACCATTTATTGATAATATTTCATCATTAACAAGATATATGTTAATTTGAGAAAAAGATATCAAAACAAAAAAAGTTTTGTTTTTAAATTAACCTCAGTTCCATGGTTCAAAGACCCATTTTGAAACCCAGCAGGACCCTGTGAGGCTCCTGGGCACAAAACTCTTTCTGGGTCCCCATTTCTTGTTTACAGGAAATAGGTTTCATTCAGCCTCCATGATCTTCCCCTAGTTCGGAAGAGCAGGTTCAAACAGTTGCTAATCAGGGAAGAGAGGGGATGCAGAGACAAGGGAGGAGAAGCCAAGAAACAATAGTGCAGCCTTGGGGCAGAGTCCTGGTTCCTCCTCAAGGGGTACACGTCACGATATCCTTGAGCTGTTTTGCAGATACTGAAACCCCCACCAGGTGGGAGAAGTTAACTGTATGCTGCCCACAGGCATGTAGACCCGAGACCAGTTGGAACCGGATGGTTGATGATGCTGACTCCTGCTTACCTCCCCGCCAACCAATCAGAAGAATATCCACTAGCTGATCACACCCTCCTTGAACCATTACTATAAAACTCCTCACTACCCACTCCAGGTCAGGACACACAGTGTTGAGGGCACAAGCCCACTGTGCCCCCTTTTGCCTGGCAAAGCAATAAAGCTATTCTTTTCTACTTCACCCAAACCTCTGTCTCTGAGATTCAATTCGGTGTCAGGGTACAGAGGCCGGATTTGGCATCATTCTGTCATGCTTCTTTTACGATGCCATTGTTTTGATTTCTCTTCCTTTACATTTTCTTGGCAATTATTTTTCTCCTTTGGAAGTGAGCTCCAAATCAAAATAAGATTTTTCCTTTGGCATTCCGGACTTTGGCTAGAACAGATTCTGTGCTGAATAATGAAGTGTTACCTCATGGTTCTCTTATCTGAGTTTCTGAGCCAAATACTTTTGTTTTCATGCTTATAAGAGACACAAAACTACTGAAAAGTTAGACTTCATCATTAACTTAAGTGCTGGCGCTTCCAGTCTTCGTGTGTTAGCAAATAATCAGACTCTAGTGGTGAGGAAAGCCAGCCTTGTTATCATTAAAGGACCTGTGAATCTTCACTTCTGTGTACACAATTTTTAGACAGTTTACAAGGTCTAAACCATTAAACACCAAGCCAAATTGGAAGAAAGGTTTTAAATTGTTAATACCATTAAGGATTAATTTTAAATTTGGATCATAAAGGTTTCTTTAGCCTAACTAGCATAAAAAATACATTCATTAAACCTGAGTCTTTACATGGTGGTTTTTGAGGAAAACTATGGTTCCAGATATAAATTACTTCCTGTCCTTCCCTATAGAACCAAAATAAAAGAGGAAATGATATTTATTATATCTTCACTGTTGTTTGGTCCCTTTTAAAGAATAGCTGCATCTGGATGATTTTGAAAAACTGTCCATTCTCAAAATGGATCATAGCATTTTTGTTTCATCATATTTTTATTAATAATACTTGAGTTTTATATGAAAATGTGATGTTTATAGTTTGTCTACTTTCTCTGATAGAAAAGCAGTGCATGCCTGTAGAATATGTAGGAAGTACAGAAACTTATAGAGAGGAAAATAAAAATCTCATCACCAGATGTAATAGCTATCATTGTGTTAAAACATTTCCTTCACTACATTTTCAGTTTTTGATTTTTTTTTAATTTTTTACACAGTCAAGTTCATATTAATATACAGCTTTATGAAAAGATATTGTCACTTTACTCTTTAACATATATTTTCTCCATCTATTGAAAACATCTTGAAAACATTACTTTAATTGGTACATATGATATACATTTATTTAACTATTCTTTTACTCTTTAAATATTAGACTATGTACTCCTGACTTCCTTCTATTTTTTAATATTATAAGTGGTATGGCAATCAATGTCTATTGGATAAATCGTTTTTCTGAATTTCAAATTTCTTCTTTTCAGTATATTTCTGAAAATATAGAAATGGGCATGAGCATTTTAAGGCAAATTGGATTCCAAGAGGGATATACCTGTCCACTCACCTGTGAGGGGACTTTGCAATCACCTTTTCCCAATGCTCAGCTGGCTTTGAGACCTGTGGTATTCATCTACTACCTTCCTCAATTAAAAAGTCCTTGAATAGATTGAAAGACCTTCACATTAGCTTTTCTTTGTTCTCAGTGTGGGAGAGAGAAGCCCCAAATGAGGCACACCTAGACACAACCCAGAAACTTTGTTTAGGAACTGTGTGTTGAGGATAAATGAGATCACCCAGATTCACAACACACACACAGGATGCTGTCAAGGGGTCAGAATATGAAAAGGGGCTGAGGTCTATATCTAGGAAAGAGAGACAAGATTTCACCTTAAATAGGTGAACAAAATGGTTGGTCTCTCACTCAAAAAACTGGTTTGCCTCATTTGAATCATTGGGAAATGAAATGGAACTTCCTAAAATTCTAAGGGAATTTGGTAGTAGGAAAAAAAAAACTTTAGTTCTAAAGTTCCTCCTAGAGTTCCCTGGTGACCTAGTGGTTAGGATTCTGGGCTTTCACTGAGGTGGCCTGGGTTCAATCCCTGGTTGGGGAACTGAGATCCTGCAAGACGTGCATCACAGCCAAAATAAAAGAAAAAGAAGAAAAAAAAAGTTCCTCCTAGAACTCTCTTTCTTGCCCTTCCCCAGAGTCAGAAATGTCACCAGTTTCTTAAAAATAAGTACCTTTTCTAACTTTGGAAGTATGGTGGGAATGACAGCTTGCTGAAAAAAATTTACCCAAGTTGATTTCTTTCCAAAACATCTCTCTCATTGATTCTGCAATCTCATTGATTCAGCCATTTCTGAAAACTCCATCTGACTTTAATGAGCCAAAGGTTTCCTGAGTGGCCACAGTCCTCCATGCTACACGTGTCCCATTCCTATTTTCCAGACCTCATCACTGTACAGTTGAGTGATCTCATCTCTTTGTGTCTCTGTTTTGTCACCTACAAACTATTAGAGTTAGATATTAGAGTTAGCTCATTAATAGATGAGCTTTGGGGTCCCCTCATTGCTGTATGATTCTGGTCTGCCTTTGTTTCTTTTGTTGTTCATTTAGGCTCTACAATTAATTATTGTGATGATTTACATTGACTTAAACCTCTTTCTTACTCTGGACTTTAATTCCAGAAATTGTTACTATTCATGACCTATTTTTCAGTTGTCTGGGCCCATTCCGACTACCATATTCTAAGCCATAAGTACCAACCACATATGCTTTCTAAAGCCAGACAAAACAACATAAACCATGCTGAAAGTCATAGGGAACTATGGGACTTGAGAACGTGTTCCAAGTAAAGGCAAAATAATTTGCATACTAAAAAAATTCCAAGGATTGTATTTTTTTAAGATTAATTAACTTATTTGGCTGTGTCAGATCCTAGTTGCGGCACGCAGGATCTTCGCTGAGGCATGCAGGATCCTTTGCTGCGGTGCGAGGGCTTCTCTAGTTGCGGCGTGCGGTCTTCTCTCTAGTTGAGACGCGTAGGCTCAGTAGTTGCAGCACGTGGGCTTAATTGTCCCGTGGCATGTGAGATCTTAGTTCCCCGACCAGGGATCAAATTCATGTCCCCTGCATTGGAAGGCAGATTCTTAACAACTGGACCACCAAGGAAGTCCTGGGATTGTGCTATTTTTGTCACCTGGAATTTTGCAACCCCTTTAGAACGTTTCTTTGTATAACCATTATGTTACCTCCATTGAGAGAAAAGGCTACAAGCATTAATTTTGTTTTGATGTTACAGTGTGCTCTCTTATTTATTCAGCATGTTGGGTTGAAGTAATCATCCACATTGAACTCTCTGGCTTTTTATGCTATTTAAATAGTCAGTGCCCATAAATGCTTCTTCAAGAACCAGAGACTTCAGATAACAGGAAGTTCCTCTATTACAAGGAAATAATAAACATACTTTCAGTTGATGCATAATCAATGGAAAGCATGGACATTGCAGAATATAGTTGAGAAATCCCCAAATTGAAAAGTCTACACCAGAAGAGTGGACCCAAGGAAATGCACCCGCTGTGGCCACCAACAAACCTTGGTTCATGACGACAGTCTTAACCCTCACAGCGTGAGCCGCTGACCCGGTGCATCTCCAGCCTACGAGCACCAAGTGAGTCAATCCTCATCATGGTTAAAATGTGAGCAAAAATAAGGTTTGGCTGTCTGCTCCAAGGATCTTCTCTGCCAGCTGACAAATAATCTTTTTTCTAGTCTTCAGTCAATCATGATAAACGTCAACCTAAAAATCTCCCTGGGATGAAACAGCCACACATCCAGCATTGAATCTCTTGATTTTAAAAGATTAGCAAATTGTCAGTTGTAGCGGGATTTTGTTTGTTTGTTTATCTTTTCAGTTTGTTCAGTGTGTGTTCAGTGTGTTCAGTTTGTTCAGTGTGTGTTCATTCTCTTGTGCTCTTTTTATATTTCTTCATGTATAAAATTCAAGGGCTTATTCACTCATCAATTGAGTAACTACCAAACAATGATTTTATGTTATGATCTGTTCCAAGGTTTACTTATACTATCTAATCTCAATGATTCCTTTTTGGTTAGTAAACTTCCTACTGGAGAACCAGCTTATGGCTCCCCTTCACTATCAGACTTTGTATTCCTGCTCTGAACCCACAGAAGGGCCATGGAACAAACCCAAAAGGCAGCTACTCACAATTCCATAACTGACGGGTCCTACCACTTAATGATACAGTTAAATGGTCCTGGCCACTGCTCCGAAGCCTCTCTGAAAGCCACTGTGGTCTTGGCTTCCTCCCTCCAACGTTGCCCTGGAGGGTCCTGATGCCTAAGCCACTAGACCCTCTTTCCTAGGTCTTTAAATACCAGATAGATGTTCTAAAAGAAGGCTTTTAATGTTGTTTCTCAGAATCTGAGAATTTACAGCCAGTCACCCCATTTTACATGGAAGACAAAACCAACTAGCATAATTTGCTCCATCTTTTCCCTTCTTTACCACACCCTACATACAACTATCTCCACAGCTCTTCTCTGATCCCATCCAGAGGCTTAGAAGAGGAGGTTTAGCATTTCTGCTTTTGTAAACCTAATCCCTCTGGTAATCTGACTTGTACCTCACCTCACCTACTCAAAGATCAGTCTTCAGCTCTTAACCTATTCTTCTCCAGCTCCTTCTCTCTGTGTGGTCCCTTCCCATTTGGCTTCAATCATGTACAGTTCTTCTGTGCATAAGAGGCACACACATTCCTTTTCTTGGTCATCTAGCCCATTCCATTTTTCCCAAAGTAATCTCTATCAGGACACCAGAATCACCTTCTAGTCAAATCCAATAATTTCTAGTTGTTTCTTCCTGTCCTCATTCTGTATGACCTATTGGATTTGACAGACTTTTGTTGATATCATAGTTGGTAGAGCAGATGTAGCAGTCCTTCAATAACTTGAGCAGGAAAATACAAATAAAGAAAGGCAGGTAGCCTCCCATGGAGTTTAGTGAATTCATTCTGCTCCTCGAATCTGTTAAAAGCTAGGCAGGCATCCATTATCCATTAATCTAGACCTATACTCTTGCCCTTGGAGTAAGGAGTTGAGACCTGTTTTGTTGTATCAAATTAGGTGTCCTAATGTAACACCTTCATGCCAAGACAGGGTGACCTTAGAAGTGACCATCTGCTTTCTAAAACCTTTACTCCCTAGCTGCTGAGGATGTAGGTCTCCAACTATCTCCCTGCAAGAGTGTCTTGTGAGTCTCACATCCCTGACCGCTCTTTTAGTTTGCTATTGAGTTTGGTTTCATACTTGAAGGCCTTCCAGTTCTCATCTGCAGGACAGAATTGACCAGCAGATTGGATCACAATAATGTCTGGAACTCCAAGAAAATAAATGTCATTGGGATTGGGAGTGTCCAAGGTAAGGACACGGCACTGTATTCCCCTCAGCTCGTTGCCAGCTGCACTGTGATACCAGCGTCCAACATTGCTGTTGCCACTAAACAGAGAATTGGAGAATGTGAAGAAGCTTATAGATCAAAACAACAAAACGCATATTATTTTTTTTTACCACTCATCCTCATTATTATTGAAAAAATAAGAGAAATATAAATATATGTATCCGTCGTTAGTAGCACTAAAAAATCAGAAAGAGACAATCAACAGATCAGAACCCTCAGAGTATTTTTACTTCAGTTCAAAGCTGTAACATGATCCCCTATGGGAAAGGGGAGACCTACCTTTGGAGAGAACCAGAGAGAGTTGGGCATCCAGAGCTTTGCCCCAGTGACTCTTAGCACCATGACAAAATGGCACCTCCCCATCGGCAAGGGAGACCCTTCCCGTCTCACTCTGTCCACTGCCACCACCCTAGTTGGCATCAGTCACCTTCCCCCCGATCTGAATTTGCAAATACTTCTTAACTAGTGTCCCCACTTCAATGCATGTTTTTTTCTAAATTCTACTCTTCACAGAGCAGCCAGCGATTCTATTAAAACATAAAGTCACATTATTCACTTGCTCAAAATCTCACAGAGTAAATTCCTGGTTTGTAACAGTGACTCCCTAGACCTTATCCAAACTCACCCAGGACAAGCTAATGGGCTGGGTGGTTTCCCACTCTGTCAGAACTTGCCTTAGACAATGAGAAGGAAAATAGCTGTACTCACCAAGTGCTGGCAGGTATGAAGAAAATTGACAAGAGCATGATTAAAATAGTTAACTCTAGAAGATAAGTTGGATTGGGAGAAAGCTCAGGGGATAATGGACTGAAGTGATGTGAAAGTTGCCCAAAATGATGACGTGAGTTGGCTTGGAACACCGTGGCCTTGATTAAACGTGGAGTCGTGGCGAATGGTGGAGATGAGGAGCTGGATGGAGGCATGGCAGGAGGGCGTTTGAGTTGGCGGAGCTGAGGGCTGTCCCAGGGCATGAAGTGTAGGGGTCTGGAAGCATGAAGTAAGCCAATTCCAGCACCATTGACATGTGAGGTTGGAGGGGAGATCTGACTTGAGAAGGATGAACAGGAAAGAGAGTCTTCAAGCCTCACCCCTTGTTTCCTTTATTTTTTAAAAATTTATTTATTTTATTTATTTTGGCTGCGTTGGGTATTCATTGCTGTGCGCGGGCTTTCTCTAATGTGGCGAGCAGGGGATGTTCTTCATTGTGGTGCGCGGGCTTCTCATTGCAGTGGCTTCTCTTGTTGTGGAGTACAGACTCTAGGCATGCAGGTTTCAGTAGTTGTGGCTCGCGGGCTCTAGAGCGCAGGCTCAGTAGTTGTGGCACATGGGCTCAGTAGTTGTGGCTCGCGGGCTCTAGAGCACAGGCTCAGTAGTTGTGGCATGCGGACTTAGTTGCTCCGCGGCATGTGGGATCTTCCCGGACCAGGGATCGAACCCGTGTCCCCTGCATTGGCAGGTGGATTCTTAACAACTGTGCCACCAAGGAAGACCCCCCCCCCCCGTTTCCTTTAAATTAAGGAATTGGAGTGGCTGTTTCAGAAAGAGATTGAAGAAACAGAGGATATTATTGTGGAGTATGAATTGCAGCAAATTAAATAAGGGGATTTTGGAGAGGAGGAAGAGATACACTAAGTGAAAAAGCAAGTTTCAGAAAAGTGTGTATGGTACAATTCGATTTTAATTAAATATATATGTCAACCCCCTTATCTATATGTAGAAGGATGTAAACACCAAAGTCCTAACAATAGATTTCAGAAAGTTTTCACGGTCAGCAATATATATTTCTGTATTGGTTTTTTACTTTTCGCAGCTATCATGTATTACCTCTGTGATTGGAGTAAAAAAATAAACAATTTTTTTAATTACCTGAAGCAAATCAGAGTAAATACAATTGTACCTCAACAAGGATGGAGAACGTCATGGAGTTGTCACAGAATTTTCAGAAGCAGGAGATAAGTGTTATACTTCTAGGAGGATGTTTATCTTTTGACTTAGAGGTTTATGGATAAAGTTATTCTGTCGGATGCAGTGCAGGTAAGTTCAATTATATTTTAAGAAATTTTATGTTCTTTTAAAGAAGGGTTAGGACATCACTCAACTTTCTGGAATGTCAGTTTATCAGTTAAAACACAGGTTGTTAGGGGTTTTTTCATTATTTGTAATTAGAAGTTCTGAACTCAAATCTTGGTCCCAGCTGTTACTAGCTTTGTGACCATGGGTAAGTCACTTAGTTTTTCTAAACTACAGTCTCCTTATCTGTAAGATGGAAATAGTAATACCCACCTATAGGATTGTTGTAAGAATTAAATAAGACAAGAATGTAAAAGTTTTCAGTACGATGCCTGACTCTGTAAAACCTCAATAAATTGAGCCCATTAATAGCTATTGCTATATGAATTAACTCTGAAAATAGCTTTAATATGTCAGTTCTTTGTTAATTGCATTACATTTTCAAAAATTTGACAAAAATATAAGCAGAATAAAGCTGTAATATGCAAAATGCTCTGCGGTTTGTCAAGAAAAAGATTGAACTACCTCATTGATCATTATTACTTGGAATTAAAGCGATCTGGAGTTTACCAAAATGTAAAATTTACCAAATGTTAGCTCAAATATTCTTGTTGGTATTTACTAACTTAAAATTGATCCTTTTTATAACCTTTCTTTATCACATACTAGATGTCATGCGATTTCTTTCTGAAGAGTTTAAAATAAAAACAGAGACATTGTCAAATGTCTCATTTCTACTCAAGTGATTTTCTTCAAAACTAGAAGACACAATTTATTGTTTGTCATCCAAAAGTAATTGTGACTATTTTTAAACTTTCAGGGATATAATGGTGAAATGTTAAACTCCCAAGTCTTCAAATATTTCAAAGGCAAAAAATGTGCTTTTCAAATGAGAAAAACAATTCTGAAGAAAATATATCATGGCAATTTCTCATTATATTTGCCATTTAGACACTTCATTCTATTGTCTCTCAGTTTTCCCATGCTCTGATTTCTTAATCCTTAAATTCTGATTTAAGGAAATTTTAGAATAGGATATATTATCCTGGAATTTGACAGTGGTGCCTTCTGGGAAAGTGTGATGTTTTAGGCTGATACACATTTTACAAACTCAAAACAGAAGAAAGTGTTGAAAAAAGTGGAAACTACAGAAACTGAAGCCAGGGAATCCTAAAAACAAATAAAATTCCTGAGATTAGGAAAAGTGAATCAGTAGGAATGTGTTTCATAACATACTCAGCAAGTGGTTCGGGCAACCATCATACCCCATGGTTACCTATCATTGCATAATGAGCTACCCCAAACTTAAATACCTTAAACAGCAACCATTTTGCCTGCTGATGATTCTGTGGGGCAGAAATTGGGACCGACCACAGCAGAAATGTCTTCTCTTTGCTCCATGTGATGTATGCTGGGGCTGGGAAGTTCACTGTTCCCTCACTCACATAACTGGACCAAGGCAGCTTAAAAAGCTGGGGCCTCTCCAAGCATCAGTCTCTCTGGCAGGGTTGAAAGGGCGAGCAAGCAGAAAGAGGAAATTGCTGCCGTATCAATTTGGTACCTACATTCTATTCCAATTTAAAAGGTTAGAGAAATTGAGTACATATTCTGTTGGGGAAGTGAAAAAGAATTGAGAGCCATATTGAATCCAGGACAGCAAAGGTTAAGTTCTGTCTGTTGGAGGCTCTTAATATTTTGAACAACAAAGAAAGTAGAATTTATTTTACAGAAATTGACAATAAAGCAATGAACACTTCAAGGACAGTATTGGGTCTTTCTCATCTTCAAATTCTCATTACCGAGTACTGTGTCTGGCACACTGCAAGCATTTAATAAATGGAAGTTAAGAGAATGGATAAATTTTGTCAATCAGGGTGTTTCAGTGTAGGCTAGTTTATGCAGTTGTAACAAATAACCCCCAAATCTTACAAGCTGTCTTAGATGAGCTAAAGCTCTGCTCTAAGTTGTCATTATTTTGGAATCCAGACCGAAGGAATAAGCACTCTTTGAGACATGGCTAGCTTTGTGGGAGAGGGAAAAGAGAAAATGACAGACGTTCAAATGGCTCTTAAAATTTCACCTGGAAATGGTACATGTCACTTTGATCACATTTCATCGGCCAAAGCCAGCTAGCAATAAGGCAAGGATGTGTAGTCCTCCAAGGGAAAAACACTGGATATTTGGAATAATAACAGAACCCATCATATCAAGATATTGGTAAACAGTACATTATTATTGGTTTTATTTTTTCTGAGCAAACAAGATTGCAGAAACATTACCTTTTATAAGGATTATTAGCATACGATTTTCACAGGGTATCGTTCCAGATGCTCTTTAAAAAGAACCACTGAGATGTTGTTCCTTCCTTGAAAGAAGATGTTGACACAAAATCACAGCGGAACAAGTCTATTAAACTAGAACTCTAATAGATAGTAACACATTGTTAAATTGCTACTAAAGGTAATCCTTTTGTTGAAGTTAATAGAAAATAAATGTCCATCCAATTCAATAATACGGTTTGCATGGACAGCTTCTTCCTGAAATTGAATTGTCTTGAAGGGACAGGTGTGCAACCAGGGTGGGCCAGTTAGTGTGAACAATTTGGTTTAATTTTTCAGTTGCCTTTGTGCAATTCTGGTTTCTATGAATTCCACTTTATTTGCAAATGAAGCACTGAGGACATAGTCTACATGTTGTTTGGTAGCTTCAGAAGGATGAAGACTTCTGAAGGGTGTTACACACAGTTGATCACATTTTGTGAGGCATATCGTGCTCTGTTTCTAAATACATGTAGTGGCCATTATTTTGGTATTTATCTACATAGGATGTTTCTCTGCTGCAGGTTTGAAAAAAAATACGACTGGCTTCAGAACATATTTTCAAATGATTAGCTGAAAAGTGCTGCATGTGACCTGGAAACATGGGAGATCATTAGTAAATTGCAGTCCTTGCGAGAACAATTTCCATTCTTTTTCATTTTTTGCCTTTGGACCAAAAACCACAAGGCACGGAAAGGACATGGTCTCTCTTAATTATAGATGTCTGCGCTTGTCCCATCACTTCCCTGCCTGTGTTGCTTTCAAAAGGGGAAAAGCAGTTCTGCCAGCCAGAGAAGCAGTTGCTGCTCTGAAGTTGGTTGGCAGGTTAGTTTACAGATTAACGTTTTGTGGACACGTGTTTATTCTTTGTGATCTAGGATTAGGCATAGGCAAAGTATGAATTAATTAAAGAAAAAAACTTGAATTTCATCAAGTTTTAGAACTTTTGCTTTTCATAAGTCATTATTTTAAAAATGAAAGGACAAACCATAGATGGGGAGAAGATATTTGCAAATAAGATACTTATAAAGAACTTGCATCCAGAATACACAAAGAACTCTCAAAACCCAATAATAAGAAAACAAGCAATAAAACAATAAGCAAAAGATTTGAATGGACACTTTACCAAAGTAGATACATAATTGACAATGAAAATATACTCAACATTTTTGGTCCTTAGGGAAATGCAGATTAAAACTACACAGAGATACCACTACATACCCACTTATGATAAAAACACTGATCACACCAAGAGTTGGCAATGACATGGGGCACCTGGAATGCTCATACACTGCTAGTGAGAATGTGAAATGATACAACAACTTTGGAAAACAATTTGGCAGTTTCTAAGAAACATATCATGTGATTCAGCCATTTCTCTCTTACCCAAGAGAAATGAGATCATATGTTCATACAAAGCCTTGAATATGAATGTTTAGAGCATCTTTATTTGCAATTGCCAGAAACTGAAATACCCATCAATAGATGAACGAATAACAAATTGTACTATATCAATACAATGAAAAACATTCAGCCCTAAAAATAAGATAAAGTATTGATACATGAAACAACATGAATTAATCTCAAAATAATTATATTAAGTTTAAAACAGCCAGACAAGAGTACATGCTATATGAGTCTATTTATATACATTTTTCTAAAATGCAAACTAATCTACAGTGATAGAAAATGATAGATTAGTGGTTACCTGGGAAGAAGGAGGGGTGGAAAAGGATTTACAAAAGTGTATAAGGAAATTTGGAGACTGATGGATCTCTTCACTATGGTCAGTGATGGTTTCATAGGTGCATTCACATGTCAAAATTGATCAAATTGTACAGTCAAAATATATGCAGTTTATTGTGCATCAGTTAAAGCCATTAAAATATTATGATGCAATTTCCCCTGATTTAAGCATGCAGAAATTTCTAGTGCAGCCTCTCTCCTCCAGGTATGACAGTTCTCCAGATGTATGTTGTGAATGGCCACCTATTTTATCTGCTCTCAAGGTCACATTTAACATACTCCCTCCAGATTTCTTATAAAAGGAATGTTAGTAAAGACTCTGTGGGCCCTGAATTTGTACGCATGTTTGTATTTTTGCATTTCCATTTATGATGGGATTAATGCTTTCAAGGTCTCATCTTTTTTTTTCTTTTTCTTTTAAGAGGTGGAGAGCGAGGCTGAGACTTCTCTTGGTTCCATCCCCGCCGTCTTCTTTTATTTATTTATTTATTTATTTATTTATGGCTGTGTTGGGTCTTCATTTTCTATGCGAGGGCATCCTCTAGTTGTGGCGAGCGGGGGCCACTCTTCATTGCGGTGCACGGACCCCTCACTGTTGCGGCCTCTCTTGTTGTGGAGCACAGGCTCCAGACACGCAGGCTCCGTTGTTGTGGTGCACGGGCTTAGTTGCTCCGCGGCATGTGGGATCTTCCTGGACTAGGGTTTGAATCTGGGTCCCCTGCATTGGCAGGCAGATTCTCAACCACTGCGCCACCAGGGAAGCCCTTGAAAATTTTTTTTAACTAATACATTGTGACTAAAATTTTGACCTTCTAGTCACAGTTAAATAAAAAAATTACTTGAGCAAGGGGAATGAGAAATAAATATTTGTATTTAAAATCGGAATAAGAGAAACCCCAACCAGATTGGGCTCATTACCATTTGACAATCAATGGCACAGTTACACATGAAAACATGATCTGCTTAGAAATCACATGGCAGTGCCCCAGACTGGCATAATGACATTAGAATTCTCACTACATACTACTATGTCTGATTCTGCCTCATATATTGACTATTTATTTTGCCCCCAAATTCTTGCTGTCATCAGATACAACTGTGGATGAAATTAGCAGGCAGGAAGATTAAACACCTATTAAAAAATATGCTCAGAAAGTTAAAGGGATTATGATTAGAACAAAAAGAGGGAAATAAAGATATAAAAAAGAACCAAATGGAACTTCTAGAGCTGAATATTACAATATCTGAAATGAAAATTTCACTGTATAGGCGTAACTGCAGACTAGATGCTGACAATAAATGTCAATGAACTTGAAAACATAGCAGTAGAAATGATCCAAACCGAAGTTCAGAGAGAAAAAAATAGTTTAAAAAATGAACAGAACCTCAGGGGCCTTTGTGACAATAGCAAGGGATTTAACATATATGTAACTGAAGTCCCAGAAAGAGAGGAGAAAGAGAGAAACACCAAAAATATTTGAAGAAATAATGACAAAAACTAGCAGGTTTTCAAATTTGTTGAAAAGTAAACCCCACAGATCCATGACATTAATAAATCCCAACCAGAATAAACACACAGTAAACGATACCAAAGCACATCATAACCAAATTGCTGAAATAAGAGATAAAGAGACAAATCTCAAAAGCACACATATGAGAGAAAAAGCACATTTTATATACAAAGAAAAAAAGAGGGCTTCCCTGGTGGCGCAGTAGTTGAGAATCTGCCTGTCAATGCAGGGGACACGGGTTCGAGCCCTGGTCTGGAAGGATCCCACATGCCGCGGAGCAACTAGGCCTGTGAGCCACAACTACTGAGCCTGCGCGTCTGGAGCCTGTGCTCCGCAACAAGGGAGGTCGCGATAGTGAGAGGCCCGCGCACCGTGATGAAGAGTGGCCCCCGTTTGCCACAACTGGAGAAAGCCCTCGCACAGAAACGAAGACCCAACACAGCCATAAATAAATAAATAAATAAATTTTTAAAAAAAATAGCAAATATGTGTTTAAATACAAAGATGATGACATACTTGTTACTATCATTATGACCTAATTGTTACTATCTTTAAGATATTTGGTTACAAATTATGAATGATCCTGATCATTTTTGTAGAGTCTAGTAGCTTTTTGTCTATTTTTAAGTCACAAAAAGCTTCAATAAGTTGAAGTTCTTCCTAAGAAAGAAAGAAAGATATTTGGTTAAATCAAAAATAATAGCAACTAATAGCAACATACTATGGGATTATAATACGTATATAAGTAAAACCTATGAAAACTATTAAAGAAAACACTGGAGAGGTGACAGGATTGGGTTCATTGCAATATGAGTCTCATAAGTGAAATAACACACTATTATATGAAGGTAGCTACAATAGCAAAAGAAATACATTGTACATTATAAACTCTTAGCAACAATTAAATCATTTTTTAAAAAATGACATGTAGCTAATAAGCCAACAGAGAGGGTGAAATGGACTACTAACAATAAGTAATAACTCAAAAGAAGTCAAAAAAGACTGGGAAGAAACAGATGGGACAAATAGAAAAAAAAAATAGTAAAATCCTGGGTATAAAACCAACTTCTAACCCTTTATCTACATTTTTATATAGATATCAATGTAGGTCACCCAATAGTCCAGATAAAAGCAGAGATTATCACATTAGGTTAAAAAGCAAAACTCAACTATATAGTTTCTATATAAAATGCATTTTAAATATATTCACAGAGGTAAAATTTGAGAATAGAAAGTATATACCATACAAACACAAATTATAAGAATGACATCATTAATGTCAGGGACAGTCGACTCCTCAATAAGCAATATTATCAAAGACTAAGAGGAACATTTTATAATAATATCTAGTTTAGTTGATAGTATTGTACCGTGGTTAATTTCTTACTTTTGATAAATGCATCACGGATGTAACATGTCAACATTAGAGGAAGATAGGTAAAGGATAAAGAGTAACACTTTATATAATCTTTGCAACTCTTCCATAAATCTAAAATTATTAGTTTTAAAATTTAAAGGCATCCTGATTGAAAAGGAAGATGAAAAACTCTTTATTCACAGATGGCATGATTAATTCTGAAGAAAATCTTAAAGACTCTACAAACAAGATACGAGACCCAATGTATGAATTTAGCTAATGTGCTGGATCAAGATTAATATACTAAAATTATTTAATATATACTAGCGATGAACAAGCTGGAGTTGAAATTTTAAAATACCATTCGCAATACCATCACCATGTAAAATAGGGATAAATGTGATATGAGGTATGTAAGACCTATACATGGAAAACTACAAACATTGCTGTAAGAAAACAAAGAAGATTTAAGCAAATGGAGAGATTTACCTTGTTTGAGGATTAGAAGACTTAATACGTTTAAGATGTCATTTCTCCTTAAATTTATCTAGCGATTCAGTGCAATACCAAAAACAATCCCAGTAGAAAGTTTTAATAGGAATTGACAAGCTGATTCAAGTATTCATATAAAAATGCAGAGGACCTAGATTAGCTAAAACAACTTGCAAAAAAAAAAGGCCAAAGTTAGAAAAGTTGTACTACATGATTTCAAGACAGTATGATATTGGCATAAGTTTAGAGAAATAGATCAGTAGGACAAAATATAGAGTCCTGAAGTAGGCTTGCACATATACGATCTAGTGATTTTTGACAAAGGTGCAAAGGCAATTCAGTGGAGAAAGGATACATTCTTCAACAAATGGGCCTGAAAAATTTAACATCCAGAAATGCAAAACAAAATTGATATACAAAGAATGCAAAAAAATAAGTGTTGATTTCTATTTTAAACCATACACAAAAATAACTCTAGTAGATGATAGACTAAATGTAAAACCCAAAACTATAGAACTTATAAAAAGAAACACTGGAAAAATTCTCTGTGACTTTAAGTTAGGGAAAGGTTTCTTATATGCACCAAAATCACAATCCATAAAAGAAATGTATAAACTGGACTTCATTAAAAGTAAGGATTCTCTCTCTGAAAGACATTCTTAAGAGCGTGAAAAGATACGTTTTTGCAAATCACATATCTATTAAGGGACTTTTAAACAGAATATATAATGAACTCTCAAAACTAAATAATAACAAAACAAGACACCCAAACAAAAAATGGGCAAAGGATTTAAACATAAACAGATAGCAAAAAGATCACCCAGAAGGGGTTCACAATCATTAGTTATTAGAGAAATGCCAATTAAAACAACAAAGAGAGGGGACTTCCCTGGCAGTCCCGTGGTTAAGACTTCGCCTTCCGGTGCAGGGGGTGCAGGTTCGATCCCTGGTCAGGCAGCTAAGATCCCACATGCCTCTCAGCCTAAAAACCAAAAAATAAAACAGAAGCAATATTGTAACAAATTCAATAAAGGCTTTAAAAAAGGTCCACATCCAAAAAATCTTCAAAAAAAAAATCATACAACAAAGAGATACCACTATACCTATTATAATGTCTAAAATTAAAAAGACTTGACCATACTAAGTGTTGCTTAAAGCGTGGAGCAACTGGAACTTTCATACACGCCTGATGGGGCTGTAAAATGGTGCCACAAACTTGGAAAACAGTTTGGTAATTTCGTAAAATGTTAAATATACACTCATAATAGGACCTAGCTATTCCTCTCTCAGGGTTTTACCCAAGAGAATTGAGAGCCTATGCTTATATAAAGACTTGTACGCAAACATTCACAGCAGCTTTATTCGTAATAGTAAAAACTGAAATCCACCCCATTGTCTACCAACAGCTGAAAGGAGAAACAAATTGTGTTATATCCATAGAATGGAACTCTTCTCAACAAGAAAAAGAACAAGTTATTGCCCACATGCAAAAAAAAAAAAAAAAAAGATGAACCTTGAAATAATTATGCTGAATGAAAGAAGTCAGATCACGAGATTACATAGTATATGATTCTATTTATATAATATTTTAGAAAATACAGAGTAATGCATAACGATAGGAAGTAAATCTGGTTGCCTAAGCATAGGGGATGGGTTGGTGGGGAGGGACGGGAGAAGAATTGCAAAAGAAGCTTTGGGTTTGAAGCAAATATTTATTGTATTTGTTGGGGTGATGATTTCTCAAGTACATACATATGTCAGAGCATCAGATTGTATAATTTAAATGTTTGCAGTTAGTATGTGTCAAATATACCTTTAAGAAACTATAAAAATGACACATAAAAATATTTGCATAGTGGCATAGAAACTTTAAAATATCTGACTACCTGGTGGTTATCAATCTTCATTAAATTATTACACATACTCCATAAAACTATGCACATTACATAAATGGGTACATGCAGGATACTCGAGCTCAATTCTAGTATTACATTCCCTAAAGTGGGAAATAAAAGAAGTATACAAATTGGAAAAAAAATGACTAGACAGATTAGTTTTTTTATGGCTTCACAATTAACTCTGTATTCGGAAAGAACAAATTCTTCTTGGAAAGTTAGCATCAAAGCTTTCAAATTCTCATACTGGACTGTGCTCTTGAGTTTTCAGAATATTGCACTTGGATCCTCATCCAAATAAAAGGCACTAAGTGCCTATTTGTGTGGAGTAGACTCTGAACAGAGAGCATGCTGGGTACTGCACAATTATCTCCATCCTCTAGGAATTGACTGTTTCTGAGAACATGTACAAAGTCAAAATCAAGTAGCCTTGTCAAAAAAAAAAAATAAAATAAATACTCAACACTGGATACATTGCAGTGACTTATCTTTTCCCTGGTGCCATTAGGTCAGTGTGAGGGCATCATTTTTGAAACAGATTCACTGGCTTTTGACAAAGTAATGTGTTTATGTGCATTTGGTTAGGGAGCCTGCCTTCATTTTAACATTTTTCATTTTTTGCTCAGGCTTTTAGCTAGATGTACAAATAGCTTTTCCAATCAATTTTGTATTTTCCATGAATATTGAGAGCAGGAGTTGATAAACCTGAGGTAAACCCAAGGATTTTTAGGACATCTGTAGGCTATAGACAGAGCACCTCGTACCTAGAGGGCTGGGACAACACATCTCAGGTACCTAGCTCATTTCCTGGTACATGATGAAGGAAGGAAGGAATGAACGACTGAATGAGAGGAAGGAAGGGAGGGAGGAAGGAAGGAAGGGAGGGAGGGAGGAAGGAAGGAAGGGAGGGAGGAGGGAAGGAAGGAAGGGAGGAAGGAAGGAAGGAAGGGAGGAGGGAAGGAAGGAAGGGAGGAAGGAAGGAAGGGAGGAGGGAAGGAAGGAAGGGAGGAAGGAAGGAAGGAAGGGAGAGAAAGAAAAAGAAAGAAAGAAAGAAAGGGAGGGAGGGAGGGAGGTTGGGAGGGAGGGAGGGAGGGAAGGAGGAGGGGAGGAAGAGATAAGGGAATGTATTAATTCTTCAGAAAAGTATATTTCCACTTGGGAGATACACATATGTATTAACATGTAGGTGGTTTACCATGTGTGTTAGTTATCTATTGCTGCATAAAATATACCCTCAAATTTAGCAGCTTAAAACAACATTATCTCACACAGTTTCTGTAGGACAGGAATTCAGAAGTGGCATAGCTGAGCTGTCTGGCTTGGGGTCTCTTATCAAATATTATAGTCAAGATGTCAGCCAGAGGGGGCTTCCCTGGTGGCGCAGTGGTTGAGAATCTGCCTGCCAATGCAGGGGACACGGGTTCGAGCCCTGGTCTGGGAAGATCCCACATGCCACTGAGCAACTAAGCCCATGCGCCACAACTACTGAGCCTGCGCGTCTGGAGCCTGTGCTCCGCAACAAGAGAGGCCGCGACAGTGAGAGGCCCGTGCACCGCGATGAAGAGTGGCCCCTGCTCGCCACAACTAGAGAAAGCCCTCGCACAGAAACGAAGACCCAACACAGCCATAAATAAATAAATAAATGAATGAATTAAAAAAACAAAAACAAAAACAAAAAGATGTCAGCCAGAGCTGCTCAGAAAAGACTGGGCCTGGAACAGCCACTCCCCGAGTAGTCCCCTCGAGTGAATGTGAGCGATTCTGGCTCCTGGCAGAGGGCCGCAGTTCCTCACCACGCGGTTCCCCCACTCAGCGGCATGTGTTCCTCATGTGACACGGTATCTGGTTCCCCCAAGAGTGAGATGTCCCCGAGAACAAGATGGAAGCTGCAGTGATTTTTATGACCTAGTCTCATAAGCGACACCCCATCATTTCTGCAATATCTTCTTTGATTCACAGGCCAACTCTATTCCGTGGAGCAGAATACATAAGGGCATAAAAGAGCAGACGGGGAGGGTCACGGGGGCCCACGTTGCAGTCTGGCTACCGCACCGTGCTCTGGATCCTTTAGAGCATTTCCCTAGCTATGGTAGCATTGACATACGAGCACTGCTTGAGCTCTGCAGAAAGCACCAAGCTCATCATCACCATGGTTCTGTGCCCTCAGTTTACCTGTCTATATCAACTATAGGTTCTTCGGGTAGGTGACCAACAGAAGGGACCTGTACATGTTTACTTGAAGGATCTTGAATCTGCAAAGCTGATACTGTTGGTATGCCACCCAGACCTCCTCCCATCCTAATCCCTTTTACCATTTATGCGCACTCCTTTTCTGGCTTCAGGTTTTTGTTGTTAGTTTTGGTTTTTAGGGTTTATTTTGCCTTTGCCTGCGTGTTCCTGCCACTCTCTTTGAAATACTACCCTTGTGCTGCTAGAGTCACTTCAATTTCATGCACAGAGGGCTAAAAGTGCCTTGGGTTTTATGTCCCCTTGGGCCAATTTTTAGCCAGTTTCCATATGGGAGTGTAAAATCCCAGCTCACTTGTTTTGGATTAAAGACAGATTATGAGCAACTTAACACTACAGGTTTCCCTTCAAAATAAGACTGACGTGATCCCTGTAGAACTTTGCCCGACATCACACCTTGGTTTAGCTTCATCCTTTTCTTATACCTGCTTTCCCCACTCCCTGGTTTTTCCTTGGATCCCTGCCCCAAGAAAGAATGTGCACATGAATCCTTGTCTCAGGGTTAGATTCTGGGAAACCTGAACTCAGGCAACTAGGTGCTTACAGTCACAAGGGATAAAAAACTCAACTCAAACAGGCGTAAACAATAAAAGCAGTTTATTGGTTCAGAAAACTAAATATTCTTGCAATAGGGAAAGTTCCAATGATCAGTGACGACATGAAGGACATGGTTTCTTTACGTCTCTTTGTTCTCCATTATGTTTCATTTTCAAGCTGCCTTCCCCCGTGGTGGAAAAAGGCCTGCAGCAGTTCCAGCCTTCCATCTGCGCATTATCATACATAAGAGAAAAAGCAGGCTTTTATGACCATTACTTTGCAAATCAAGAATGATTTTTTCCAGTTTTCTCTCAGAAAACATCTTGTGTCTTCTTGGCCTAAACTGGGTGATGTGCCCAACAATTAAGTGATCCCTGTGGCCCAGGGAATGAACTGGTCTGTATTACCTGAACCAGTCACTACGGCAAGGTAAACAGGGTTAACTGATTGGGTTAGTCCCACCAGTGTCCACATCCAGTTGAAGGTGAGTCACCTTATCCAGAGGACAGACACCTGCATGTCAACCAGCGCCTTGTTAGAAAGTAGGAATCTGGGGAGAGACAAATGAATGCCCACCATACTCACATTGGAGTCTTAGGAGCTGTTGAAGGACCTTGGCTTTGGAAAGAAAAAAAAAGATTCAGGACCTCATTCCCAGAAGAGCACGTGGCCTCTCCTTTCAAAGTTCTACCACCTTAAAGATACTCAGGATGAATCACTCTTGCTCGGTGTTTCTTCATTCCAAACTTTAAATTCCTCAGAGAGCAAATCTGATTGACACAATTTGATCAGACGTCCAATCACCATGGTCCAAAGGGCAGGATCATCCAGAAAAAGCATTGCTAACTACAACTTAACTCCTCCATTCCTAAAAAAGGCAGCTGCTTGGCTGTTGGAGAGGCAGCTCCAGTGCCATTCGGGCTAGGAAATCAATTAGGCTCTGATTGGACTCATCTTCGTCCTCAGGGCTGTGTTAACACCATTAGAAGCCCTGAGCCCTGGTTACCATGTTTCCCCGATCACCACGTAGAACTCAGAATGAAAACAATTCTAACAATAACAGCAATGGAAGGAGGGTCGATAAAACTGTATTTCCCATGATCACAGTTTCAGTGCTTTTTCTCTTAAAAATCTTTTTTTTTTTTTTTTAAAGCATTATTAGTACCCTAAACCCCCATTGGGTGTCTTGAGTGACTCAACATGGATCAATCTCATAAAGTTGACTGTGGCATTCAGGATCAAATTCAGTGAGCACTGAATAAATAGGGTAGCAGCAGAAGGGAGATGCACAGCATACAAGAGTGAAGTCTCTAAAAGGTATTGCTGAAGGCTTCTGTATCAATGCCCGTCCCCGCCACCGCCCCAATCTTGTCAGATCTCACTCTACCGGTGCATCCCAAGACCTTCTACTGCCAGTACCAGCCACTCTGCGGCTGAAGGCTTTCCTCAGCCAAAGAAGCCTACTCAGCCTAAACCGTGTCCTGGGCAGTTAAACCCCTGGGGGCAATCCTCAGCCAACAAGGAAAGTGATGAGAATAAGTACCCTCCAGTGGGACAGCTCTGAGGCCATGCCACACGGTCTTCCAGAGCCTTCCAACGGGACTGAATCTCAGTTGACCACAGTGGCTTCTTCCCTTCTCTGACTCACTCCTCCTCTTCCCTTCCAGTGATTCTAAGGATCATCTCCAAAATAAACTAATTGCAGTCCAAACATTATCTCAGGATTCTGTGGGAATCAAAACCAAAGACAGACAGTGCCCAAGGAGAGGCTATAACCAAGGGAAGGCTGTGGTCTTGCCACTGCAAAGCCTCCAAGGGTACCATTTCCTTGATGAATTGATAAACATAGGCTGGGATTCAACCATACAGATATAGAAACTAGACTTCTTCAGTTCATTGGCAGGATCAGTGTTTAGTGTTAAACTAAGTACATGTGACTATAGACTAAATGCCAGAAATTCAGTGAATAACTTTAGGGTGTTCCTGGTAAAAGTAAGGTTCTTGTCTCATCAGAGAAAGAATTCAGAAATGAGACAGAGAGATCAAGAAAGTAAATGAGGGTTTATTTAAGCAGGAATACCCTCTCAGAGGGAGAGCGGGCAGACAGGTGAGGACCTGCCCTGGGTGTTTTTGGCAAGAGGGTTATGAGGGGCATGCGAATGAGGGGACGGACTATTCACTGGGGAAGGGGGGGTTTGGGGGTCGTATTCTCTGATTTCATCCCAGCTCCATCTTCCGGAGGGGAGGAGGGATTTTTGTCCTTATTTATCCTTGATTGGAAGTGTCATGGCGTCGGTGCATGATCAGAACTTCTTAGCTGCAAGGCTAATTGTATTGTAATGAGAGCGCAATAACCAACAGGTTACATTTGGACCCTGGAGATTCCCGCCTTTCCCCTGTTTCTTTGTCTGCTTCCAGGACACTGATCACCCCAGAATGTGTGGTTTCCTGTCAGTCTAGAGGTTCCTGCTTTTCTTTGTCTGCCCAAGGACCCCCGCTGTTTACAAGATGCGTGGTTTCCTGCCACCTGGCCCCTGCCCCCCTTTCTCCGCTCATACCTAGCTACCTGCCTGCTGCAACACAGGAAGTGTGGTGGTACATTAGGGTACGTATGTTCCATCAGAAGGAGGGATGTTTCCGCTGAAAGGGGTAACTTGGATAGAAAACTGGGCTCGAAGATGTCAACTTGACAGTCCACGCTTGTTGTAGAGAGAGTTCCTAAACATAAACTGGAGGTCATAAGAATTCTGGCCATTGGCCAGCGGGGTCTCTATTGTGGGGCAGGTGAGGTTCATCAGACCTCACCATGGCCTGGATAAAGAGCTCCACACACATGCATTTCATTTTGTTCTATATCACTGCCAACCTAGCACATTTCTGATTATTTACTGAGCTTTGGGTACCTTGATGGGGGTCCTATCGACAGAAAGTAAAAGCTTACTTTCTCAGGATAAACTCTGTCTTACCATTGTTGCAGCAGGCAGGTAGCTAGGTATGAGCAGAGAAAGGGGGGCAGGGCCAGGTGGCAGGAAACCACGCATCTTGTAAACAGCGGGGGTCCTTGGGCAGACAAAGAAAAGCAGGAACCTCTAGACTGACAGGAAACCACACATTCTGGGGTGATCAGTGTCCTGGAAGCAGACAAAGAAATGTGGGGAAAGGCAGGAATCTCTAGTGTCCAAATGTAACTAACATGTTGACATTACGCTCTCATTACAATAAAATCAGCCTTACAGATAAGAAGTTCGCATCATTCCCCGACGCCATGACACGTCTAATCTAAGTGAAATAAGGACAAAAATCTCTCCTCCCCTCGGGAAGGTGGAGCTGGGATGAAATTCAGGGAATATGACCCCTAAACCCCTCCTTCCCCAGTGAATATTCCATCCCCTCATTTGTAGGCCCGTCATAACCCGCTTGCCAAAGACACTCTGGGCAGTTCCTCACCTGTCTGTCTGCTCTCCCTCCGAGAGCGTATTCCTGCTTAAATAAACCCTCACTTCACTTTCTTGATCTCCCTGTCTTGTTTCTGAAGTCTTTCTGAGATGAGATAAAAACCTTGCCTCCCTGGGAGCAGGTGGGACACGGCGTCCCCTCCCCGGTGTGGGCTCCCTTGATTTTTGTCCCTAGAGGACAACCTCCTTTCCAGATATTGAGTGGGATCCTCATTACTAACCACAATTTTTTTAAACTTTTAAAAATACCTCACTCTCCTCTAAAAATAACTTAAGGTAACTCACAATAATGCATAAAATACCACAAGAGAATATAAATAGGAAAAAGTGAGAGGAAATGTAGGTAAAAATCTAGGAAAGGATCCCAAAACGAAGCTAGGAATGATGTTAAAATCAATACAGCAGGCCACTTTAATTCTGAGTTTTCTTAATACCCCAAAGGGATTAAACCTACAAATATAAACCCTCTCGTGGGAATCCCAGCATTCATAGTTTCTGGGTCCTGACCTTTGTGCTCTATCTTGGACACAAGGCCTTTTGCTCACCCACACAGGACCACACCGGAGCCTCCATCAAATTAAAGGGAGGCTGTCATACAGAGTGAAGTAAGTCAGAAAGAGAAAAACAAATATTGTTTGATATGGCTTATATGTGGAATCTAGAAAAATGATACAGATGCACTTATCTGCAAAGCAGAAATAGAGACACAGATATACAGAACAGACGTATGGACACCAAGGGGGAAAAAGGGGCTTGGCCTGAATTGGGAGATTGGGATTGACACATATACACTCCTATGTATAAAATAGATAACATAAGGACCTACTGTGCAGCAGGGGGAACTCTACTCCGTGCTCTGTGGTGACCTAAATGGGAAGGACATCCAGAAAAGAGGGGATAAAGGTACACGTATGGCTGACTCACTTTGCTGTGCAGCAGGAACTAGCACAGTATTTATTGTAAAGCAGCTATGCTCCAATAAAAATTAATAAAAAAAAATTAAAGGGAGCACAGTTCAAAGGGTTTACAAGCTTTCCTGCCGCGTCGAGTCAAAACAGCAATAAGAAAAGGTAGAGTTCACCCTCCCTCCCCCAATTCCCTCCTGCCTACAAGAAACAGAGTCGAAGAGGCGCCAGGAGAATAAACAGACTTAGTGTCCTCTACAAACAGTGGCTGACGCTCTTTGTCACTTGAAAAGAATTAAGCTGAAAATATGAATGGCTTTGCTGTTGTTCACACTAATGCAGACACTTCCCCCCCTTCCCTTCCTGCCACCACTTTCGCCATTTATTTTCAGGGTGACAATTTCCAGAGCCTTCCTCTTTGATTTTCTTATAATGAAATTCACGAAAGGAGAGGACAGAGAGCTTCTCGAGGAGAATTATAAGCTTGACAGACTCTGGCCATTTAAACTATTTTAAGTCCTAAACACTTCAAGAGAACACAGCTCACCAGCAGCAATCACAAAGAAACTAGGAAAGGAAAGGGCTTTACTGCCAGGAAAACAGATAAAACGGAGTAGCACCATTCTGCCCTACACGAATCGAATCTTCCTTCCTTTATTCCTCAGGCTGAGTCTGCCCTGTGCTGTTGGTTTCATGGGGCCCGAGGCGGAGCTCTTCGAGAAGCAGCCTCTGGTTCTATCCGCATCCCTGAGATCTGAGGTCTTTGCAGGCCGACAGATAGCCAGTCTCCGGCTGGCTTTCCTTTGTTAGAAAAGATAACCGCGTTTCAGAGATGCACAGAAATCTTACTTTGCCGTCCACGCTGAAAGATTCCTGGGCCCTTTGATTTCCCCACACGGTCTGCTGACAGAGGACTGCTCTTTGACATTTAAACTTGCCCATTGTTTCGCTGAAGAAGCAGTTATGAAAACCCTGCTCCCCTTCTGAAATTAAAAAATAAAAAAAAATAAGGAAGTGAATTGTCTTGTGAATGATTGGCTACATTTCTGCAATTGTGGTAAGGCCAGTACCTACCACAGAAGACTAGTATGAAAATTAAAAGAAAATAAATGTAAAGTGCTATGTGTGGTGTCTGATACGTAGTAAGCACTCATTTACTTAGTAACGTTTTTTAGCATTTTCTTGCTTTTTTTTTTTTTTTTAAACTTTGGGTTTATTTATTTATTTATTTATGGCTGTGTTGGGTCTTCGTTTCTGTGCGAGGGCTTTCTCTAGTTGTGGCAAGTGGGGGCCACTCTTCATCGTGGTGCACGGGCCTCTCACTGTCGTGGCCTCTCTTATTGCGGAGCACAGGCTTCAGACGCGCAGGCTCAGTAGTTGTGGCTCACGGGCTTAGTTGCTCTGCGGCATGTGGGATCCTCCCAGACCAGGGCTCGAACCCGTGTCCCCTGCACTGGCAGGCAGATTCTCAACCACTGCACCACCAGGGAAGCCCCATTTTCTTGCTTTTTACAGGAACGTACATTGAGCACATATTCTGTGTCATGTACTGTAATAGACACTTTCTTTAGTACAAAAGCCCTGAAAAATGGGCTTTTTAAAATTTGCCTTTTTCTGATTATAGTGTAATACATACTCTTCGAAGAAAACTTAAAAAATAAAGAAATTATAAAGAGAAATTATTTATTTCCTCACCACCCAGAATTAATCACAGTCTGTTTGATTGTTTTGTCCTAATTCTTACCCTTGTGTATAAAATATATGTACTTTACCAAATTAGACTCATACTGCAGATAAATGTGGCTTCCTATATTCATTTAACGCCATAGCATGAGCCTTGTCCCAGTACATTTAATATATTTTTTTTAAACATCTTTATTGAAGTATAATTGCCTTACAATGGTGTGTTAGCTTCTGCTTTACAACAAAGTTAATCAGTTATACATATACAATATGTTCCCCATTTAATATTTTTGAATAACATTTGTTATTGGATATGCCACCAAAAAGCTGCTTAATAATTTACTTAATATTCTGCAAGGCAGCTATTGCTGTTCCAGTTTATAGCTGGGAGAATGGATTATAGGACAGCTGACTGTTATGCTGAGGCAGGACAGTTTATGGGGAGCAGACCCAGAATTATTATTATTTTGTACAATTTCCTGTTGAATCCCATTACATACAGATTCTCTTAAGTATTCCTGGATTGCTCCATATTTCACAGTCTAAAATCAAAAGGAGCTACGAGTGATTGGCAATTGGAGAAAAAAAAATGGTTAATTAAAAATTAAATACGATGCTTAAAATCCTTAGAACTCCTAAGTTTTCATGTTTTTCCCATGAATTGAATGAATTAGTAATACAGTTTAGATAACAATGAGTCTAACCTCTGTTAAAAAAGGATGAATAAACTATGAAAAATGAAAGGTCACAGTTTTCAAAGGTAACTGTCTCTCCCTTTTTTGTATACTTTTCTTTCTTTTTCTGTCTGACAAAATGTTCCGTTAGAGCTAATTGGTCAACATTAGGAAAGTGTACAAAAGGAATTTCATTCCGTGTGGAAGATTTGGAACTGGTAGCAAGAAAAGGAGTTGCTCCGGGTGAAAGTCTGATATTTCAATCTCAATAAAATTATGCAGGACGCAGCCCGCTGCTGATGGTATCTTCTGTGGAGGCTTCCCCAGAGCCTACAGCTCACTGCTCCTCTTTTCTTGGGTTCTCAGTCTTTTAGAGAATCCATCACCCCCATCACTTTGACTGTGCTCTTCTTAGACGTTTTCTTAATCCAAAAATCAAGCTCATTTTTATTCAGACTCCAATCTCTTTTCTTCAACTACCAACTGGGAATTTTTATTTAGAGGGCCTAGAATGACTTCAAACTCAATGTCTTTAGAAGCAAAATTTGGAGTGTCTTTCCAGCATCGCCATCTATGTCTACACCCTCCTTTACCCTGGAAATCTTGCATCTTCTCTGACTCACTCTTCTTCATTGTTCTCCATCCTCAAAGACTAATTCTTATAATTTTTCCCATCCAACTGAGATTTTGTCATACTGAGTGAAGTAAGTCAGACAGAGAAAGACAATATCACTTATAGGTGGAATCTAAAAAAAAAAAAAGGTATAGATGAAATTATTTACAAAACAGAAGTAGAATCACAGATGCAGAAAACAAACTTATCATTACCGGGGGGAAGGGGGGGATAAATTGGGAGATTGGGATGGACATATACACACTACTATATATAAAATAGATAACTAATAAGGACCTACTGTACAGCACAGGGAACTCTACTCAATACTCTGTAATAACCTATATGGGAAAAGAATCTAAAAAAGAATGGATACGTGTATATGTATAACTGATTCACTTTGCTGTACACCTGAAACTAACACAACATTGTAAATCAACTATACTCCAATTAAAATTTTAAAAATTAAGAAGATGTAGCACATATATACAATGGAATATTACTCAACCATAAAAAGAAACGAAATTGAGTTATTTGTATGAGGTGGATGGACCTAGAGTCTGTCATACAGAGTGAAGTAAGTCAGAAAGAGAAAAACAAATACCATATGCTAACACATATATATGGAATCAAAAAAAAAAGAAAGGTTCTGTTGAACCTAGGGGCAGGACAGGAATAAAGACGCAGACGTAGAGAACAGACTTGAGGACACGGGGAGGGGGAAGGGTAAGCTGGGACAAAGTGAGAGTGGCATGGACATATACACACTACCAAATGTAAAATAGATAGCTAGTGGGAAGCAGCCGCATAGCACAGGGAGATCAGCTCGGTGCTTTGTGACCACCTAGACGGGTGGGATAGGTAGGGTGGGAGGGAGACGCAAGAGGGAGGGGATATGGGGATATATGTATGCATATAGCTGATTCACTTTGTTATACAGCAGAAACGAACACACCATTGTAAAGCAATTATACTCCAATAAAGATGTTTAAAAAAAATAATTAAATGAAATTAAAAAAATTTTCCCATCCACAATGGGATCCCGTTGTCACAAAGTCCTGTAATAACATCTGCTCGCATTATCTCAGCAGCGACCCCTTCAGTCCACTCAGCGCACCGCCTTGCTCTGTTCGTACGGCTGCTCCAGGTACCATCAGGGCATCCCTCCGGACGAACCCCCAGTGACTCCCTTCACCAAGTGTAATTTCCTTTGTTGCATTCTTAGAACCTTTCCTACTATGTCCCCATTTTGGTACAACCCTATTCTTTTTCATTCTGCTCTGTGTACTTTCTATATTTGTCCAGCGTCCAAAGTCCCAGAGATGACTGCTCTTTCAACTCACAATTTTTCCATTAGTTTACGCAGGTACACAAAATAGATGTTCTCTGAAGACAGGGTTTATTTCCGAGTGTCCGTTCACTAAAGGGCCTGGTACACAGTAGAAATTCCACAGTTATTCATTGACTCATTAAATGCTAAATTCTCATTTTTGAGAGAAAGGAGTACGTATTGTAGTTGCCAATAAACACATCTATCATACCAATATCCTAGGCCATAGAATAAGTTTTAATTTATACAAATTATAGTCACTAACTTCTTGCGTTGGCTCTTGTAACTATTACAGCTGATGCACTGCCTCAGAGCTTATAGGCTGAGAGGGACCCTTGTGGCCTACTCCCCAGGCAAAAATATATTGTTGCCCAGGTCAAGGGTGTGGCAGTCAGTGGGAATGAAGTTCCAGCTGCGCTGGGTTGGCAAGGATCCAGTGGGCTAACTCCCTAGTCTCTGCTCATACCCCCATTGGCTTGATCGGATTGTGGCTTGTGGAACCTTGAAGAAGAGAGGGAAACTCGCTCTTGTCTCCAAGGAGTGGCTGGTGGGGAGGACCCTGTGTCCAATGCTCTCTCCCCACTCAACTGAAACCTCCTTGCTTAGTCAAGCTCACTTCTCCTGACTATAGAAGAAAGAGAAAATTCATGTTGTATGTGGAAAGAGGAAAACAAATTACATACTGCATCAGGCCTCATTTTCCAGGTTACATCTCTTATAGATAAGTCAAGTGTTGCTTGAATTTGGCCACTTAGAAGCAAGGGATCAACGGTAGCAGTGAGTTTGATGTCCAAGTCAGTGGTTCCCAACTATTGGCTGTTTATCAGGGTCATGGAAGGTGAAGGGATGCTGTCAAAGATACTGATGTCTGGGCCCAAACAACCACAGATAATGATTTTAGCTCGAAAGGCTCAGGCATGTGCATTTTTTTAAAAAGCTCCGCAGGGAATTTTGATGAGCATTCAGGGTTGGAAACCATCATTTTAAGATGTAGCAGCAGGGGGTAGATGTATGTGTAAGTTCCTTTCTCTCTTAGGAGTCTATGATTTGACTGAATAAACAAAGTACTATGTCAAAGAAAGTAATTCTGGGCCAGAAGAACATGACTTGGTGGAGAAAGAATATGTTCTGAAGCCCATATCATTAAATTTTATTATCCCACATAGTAGACTGTAACGCAGCTATATGCTTAAGCTACTCTCCTTCCTAAAGTTAGAGGAAACAGGCCTACTGGCTGCCCTGTTGGGTTCTGAATGGCCACAATTTGCAACACCTAATGACCTTCCATCTCAGGGCTAAGGAGTATCAATATTTTAAACCTAATTAGAAAGAGCCTTTGCAATCTTTTCAAGTAGGAAACTTTCAAAATTGAATCAACAAGTAGAAACGGTTCAAGCAGGAAATTAGTCAACAAGGACGAACTCACAGGAAATTGACATATTTAATATGAGGGAAAGAGAAACCACTATTTTCTCAAAATATTTAGTTGAACTCCTTAAGACCCCTCTAATTCCTGGAAGATTTGTCACTTTCTCCTGTGTTCCTTTCCATTTTCCTATTCAGATAATATGTTTGAATTTCCATATGAAATGTCAGATTACATCACCAGTCCCCCACTAACAAAGTTACACAGAAACATTTTCATCTTTCGCAGAGAGGAGCTTTTATTCATGTATGCCACTACCTTTAGTGTGCTTTTGATGTAAAGCATCACCAAATGAGAAGTTGTCATTTTGAAATAGATGTGATCATTCTCAGAAACAGGAGAAAGTTTTATTTCAGAACTTAGTCTGCCCTATGGCTGGTCTTGAAAATATACTTTCCAGTGACACTGTTGGGAGAGTCTTATAGAGACCCCTCTTAGCCAATCAACAGAACTTGAATGGCTTGGTTTCTGTTGATTTAGGGTAGCCTCAGAAAGGAAAAGATGTATTTTCCACTTCAAAATAAGGTCCCGTGATCTGAAACTCTGCATAATATATTCATTCCTTTGGATTAATTTGTTGCTGCATGTGAGACAAACTTATTTGCAGTCATTTACACCATAGTATGAGCTAGTTCACTAGCCACTTTCTGATGTGACTGCCAGCTGTTATTTTATTTGGATCAGAGAGAATAAGATGGATAGCCATTTCTAGGATAGCAAATTGCTGTGAAGACCACCAGCCCCTTGGGGAAAGGGCAGGAATTCCTCTGTAGCAGTTAAAGACTTGTGTCTGAAGCAGCAATGAAATAGGGCAGCCTGGGGCCAAGGAAAATGTTCCTCCAGTAGCACTAAGAAATGATCTGAGATGCAAATGCATACCCTTAGCTTCTCTGTCCACACCCCTTAGCTATCAGCTGGAAGAAGAAAATGGGTGAGCTCCTAAAATCCCCACATAGATTCCTGGGATTCTGTGGGTGAATTTTGAAGGTCCTTTTCCTCCAGGGCTTGTTTCCCTTCGACCAGTTTTCAACTGTGCAATAGTCGTGAAGTGGGGAGAGGGCTGTAGAGGGATGGTGTGGGATAGTCCCCAGCAGGGTGAGGGGATTGGACCGTGAACTCTTCCCCAGGTCCTACTGGGGGCATCCTGAAGGTCAGAGCAATCTCAACATCAGAGGAGGGCCCGGGAGAGGATGAAGAGACATGCTCAGAAGAGAGAAGTGGAAACATCACCTGGTGATTTCTCTCTGTCACTGTGGTGCCATCGTTTTCCCTCTCACCCAAGTTGAACCTTTGTAAGGCATCTTAGATTCTTTCTCTGCTGTCAGTCACCAAGCACGATCCATCTTCCCTGAATATTCCAACAGTGGCGTCTCTCCTCCACGGCTCCACAACACTTCTTAGTCAGACCTGTGTCACCTGACACCTGGGCTGGGGCAGTTTTTCTTCTACCTGATCTCCTGGCCACCAGGACCCATCAATCTGCAGCTCACAATATAGCCAGAAAGATGTCCTCCAAGGGTAACTTTTCTCCCCCCAAACCCTTAAAAGATCTCCTTGTCACCCCTAAAGGGTTCCCCGGATTGGGGGACCCTTACCGCTGACAGTTCTGAGGATCCTTTTGGAGACTCGTGGTGCCGGCGTCACCTCACAAGATCCCACACCACCAAGCCCGTTCCCTTTCCGTTTCCCTATCCATCGCCATCCTTCTAAGTGAAAAGTTTGCCATATGTGCTTGATGGCGTTCACACTCTTCGAAAACCTACTGATTTCCCTTTTTAGCCAAGAGACAGTAGGCTCAGAGACTTTGCAGGCAAAAATGTCTAGCAAGAGTTTACTAAAGTACTTTGTTCTCACTTTACTTCTTTCATCATTATATTGATTGCAAAGTATACGGGTTATTACTGACCATAGTAATAAAGTTTTTTTTTTTTTTTTTATAAAGTAAGTTTATTCAAGTTTTTTAAAAAAGGTAAATCAATTTAAAGAAAATATTAGGTAAGAGTTACTGCATGACTCAGATCTGGCCAAAATTGTGAAGGTGAAACTGACGGAAGTTTGGAAAACACTGGCCCCGTGGAATGTAGTCCATCACTTACCGTGCCGCCCAAGGCCTCCAGTATCTGTATGTCTCCACGCCCCCTTCTCCAGCCATAACCTGATAACCATCTCATCCTGGGGCACCGCGCCCCTGCCTGGCGTGAGGGTTCTGGCTACTTCTCATCTAGCAATGACTTCTGTGTCCTTTGGGTCTCAGCTCAGTTTTCTGCTTTTCTGAGTCATTCTCCTGCCATCTCCCCACCCCTCCCAGCTCCTTCTGTCCACCAGGAGAACTGGCCTTTCTGGATTTATTTATTCTTCATCTATTCTATGGCAGACCCCCTGTGTCTGCTCTGCCCCCTGCCCCTAGTGGGGCTGAGACCGTGTGTAAAGGAATGATATGACGGCAATGTAGTGCAGTAACTACTATGATCACAGTAGTTAATGTTTATTGAGTGTGTATTATGTGCCAGACATTCTGCTTATACATATTTTAAGTTTTCTTCATACTAAGAGTACGACAAAGGAAGTACTATTAATATGGCCATTTTACAGATGAGAAAACTGAGACCTAAGGAACTCAAATAACTTTCTCCAGGCCACAGAACTACAGACAGTAAATAACGGTGCCAGGGAGGCAGTGGCAAGGGAGGGCAGGTTTTGGATGTGTGCTGTTGGTTCGAGACACATTTAAATGTAAATGCATCTGGATGCCACGGTCTCTTAACATTTGCTAGGACACAGAGGGACAGCAAGGAGATCAGAGACCTTGCCTGAAGCAGGAGCCAGCAGTGCCTGAAACGCTTCTCTTCTGCCCTGTATCTGTGAGGGGAACTTAACAGAGAAGACATCAAACAGTGTCTGCGAGCATCCCAACTGGACACATTAGGGTTCGTGATGGTAGAAGCTGATTACACTTCTCTGAGATTCTAAAATGATGTAGTTATCTCTTGTGCAGTCTAAAAGCTCACGGCTGTACAATAGCAGTGGGTTTTCATGCATAAGTCTCCTTTCTGCTCACACCCACCCGGCGACGTAAATATTAGTCCATTTTACAGTTAAGAAAACTGAGGCCCAGGGAAGGTAAGCCCTTTGTCCCAGATCAAAGAACTGCTTCATGCAAAGAGGTGGGGCTCAAATGTGAATGGCTGGTCACAAAACCAATGTTTCGTTTATTTATTTTTATGATACCATATCTGCTCCCTTAGTGAAGAGGTAAGAGTTTTGTTGGTTTGGATTCACATTACATCCGAAAATGACATGCCAGCTTGGAGGGGGGGATGATTTCTGGTCTAGGATGATGTGGGAAAAGAATAGGATTATTAGAAACAAATCCTAGACTTGATATCACAGTGAATATGTCACCGGCAGGATGGTGGTTCCTCAGTTCTTGTCCTCTCAAAGAGAAAGAATTCAGCTGAGAGACATAGAGCAGATTTAAGTAGCAAGAGTTTTTTGTTTGTTTTTTTTAAAATTTATTTGTTTATTATTTTTTTGGCTGTGTTGGGTCTTCGTTTCTGGGCGAGGGCTTTCTCCAGTTGCGGCGAGCGGGGGCCACTCTTCATCGCGGTGTGCGGGCCCCTCACTATCACGGCCTCTCTTGTTGTGGAGCACAGGCTCCAGACGCGCAGGCTCAGTAGTTGTGGCTCACGGGCCTAGTTGCTCCGCGGCATGTGGGATCTTCCCAGACCAGGGCTCGAACCCGTGTCCCCTGCATTGGCAAGCGGATTCTCAACCACTGTGCCACCAGGGAAGCCCCGCAAGAGTTTTATTAAGCAGTGTGAAAGTACACTCTTGAGAAGGGAGGAGAGAGGGCTGTCTGGGAACCAGAAGCAGCCTCTCTATGGGGTCGGGTTGGGTGTTTTAGAGTGGTGGTCCCTCCCCGTGTCCTGCATCATTTGACTGACAAATTGATTGACAGCTTTAGGTTATATCACTTTTCTCCTAGTGTGCAGGAGCTTACCCATAAGCACCCAAGTGAAGCCCATAAGGGGCAAAAACCGCAATGCTAATTTATTACAAATACAGCATAATGAACCCCGGGTTACTCTGAGTCACGTTTTAGGTCCTGGTGTGCCTGCACCAACCTATGATGGTGGCTTTATCTTGCTTGGTCTTGATATGGCTGGAAACCTAGCAGTGGTCCTCGACCAGAAAAGGGGGGATCTCTGGGCATGTTCTGATCACCAGTGTCCAGGTGGGGGAGGGATGAATGACCCCTTCCCGGATGGGGTGTGACCTGCTCATGTCTGACTAACTACCTAACAAATTCAGTAAAGCATTGGCGCTCTGTGGAATGGTTGTGTCCAGGGTGGCATCTCTGTGGGGCACCATCAGTTTTGCCCACAGAGGCTAGAAGGTATACCTTCCGGGCAGAGCCACGCACCCTCTCTTCTTCGTGATCAGCCAGGCTCAGGTCTGAGGTTCGTCTCCTCTTCTGCTGCTCACTTCCCATCCTCAAACCCAGATGGCTGGACCGCTTGCAGTGTCTACGGTTCCGTGCGACTGTTTTCAGACAGTGATGCAGAAACTCAGCATCAACTGTGGGCAAAAGACTGAGGGGGCAGAATGCTGCCAGTAAAGAGGTATCATAGGATGTGAAACCACTTTCTTGATCCTCCCTGCCCACCGCCGCCCTCTAAAGATGGGCTTGCATTTCCATCAGGTTGTGGACGACCGTTCTTGACCTTGACTCAATCCATCTTTTTGTCCCCAGGCTTTACCCACACCAGACTCCTCCCCATTTCCCTGGGAGGTTCGTGACTCTCATGGCCTCATAACCTTTAACATTTCTGGATCTAGAATGACCTGCTTTATCTTTTCCGTATGTAAAACCCTGCCCATCCTTAATACTCAGCTCAGATACCCTCTCTATGGGGAAGTCCTCACCATTTCCCCCTCTATCCTTTTCTCTGAAACTGCGTAACCCCTTAGTTCTGATACCACACGTTGCAGTACTTACAAGTACTTGTTTTAGAGTCATACGGATCTAGGCCTAAAATCCAGTTCCTCCAATTACTAATCACAACATTGGGAAAGTTATTAATTGCTCTGAATATCTCCAAATTCATCTCAAAGTAGGGATAATAATCGTAGCTTGCTCAGGAAGCTGGTTTGGAGCTAAATGACAAGGAATGATACACATATAGCATGATACCAAGCTGAAGACAAAATACTATAACAATTAGTTTTATTTCCTTGGCTACAAATAAGATTTTCCACTCCATCCTTTGTAGAGCACTTACTGGGATACTGGTGTACATTGATCACAGCCTCAGTTTCCCCAGGGGGTGCAGTCTCTGGGGACCGACAGGGAGAGAGCGAGGAAGGGGGAAATGATGAGGGCAGGACGGTGAAGACGGTGCAGGTTTTATCTGCCGTCTTCTGCCGGGGAGAAAGTTGCCACGATGGAAAGGTCACCCCTGCTCTTCCAGGTTACAGCCATTTAAGCCAGAACGTCCACAAACTGATGGATTTCTACACACCACAGCTTCACCTCTGAGATGCCTGGCTCTTGTCATGGCTTCCAGACAAAAGTTTGCAACTCTGGCTTTTCCCACTGGCTAGCAATAAAGATTCCTCACCTCATCTCTTGAAACCCTCTCAACACGTGCATCTTGGACCTCCCCTTGTAAGGACCCTAATTTTAATTCCCAAGACCCAGGAACATCGCTGGGAGGCTTTCCTGTGCAAAATTTTACTGTCTCTCTCCGTAGATAGAAAGAACTAATATTCACGTAGAGCTTACTTATGCTAGGTATTCTTTTGAGCCCTTTAATTCATTCAGCCATTTAGTTTCCATAAGGATCATAGTGAGTAATTTCTATTATTCTCCCCATTTTACAGATGAGGAAATGAGGCAGCAAGAGGCTCACTTACCTAAGGTTACACAGTTAATAAGTGGCAGAGCTGGGATTCACACCAGAGCCTGTGATTGTCACCAGTAAGTAACACCCCTTTAACGGACAGATAGATGGAAAGTCAGTTATATAGATATGCATCTAAAGATTGACTTAAACTCTCTCTTTGAGGCTCACTTCCCCTTAAACTGAATTAGGTACCCCCTTTTCTCCTTCTCTTATCATTCTGGATCTGCCTCAAGAGAGATAACGTATTTTATTTCTCTTTGCCACGCCAGTGTCTAGCACAGTGCCTGATTACAGAGGTGTTTGGTGAATGAACGAATAAGTGTTTGGGACGATGTCTGTCTATTACATCTATGGGAACCAATCGATAATATTCCACTTCTGGAAAGTAGGGCTTGTGCTTTAATAGTTTTAATATGCCCCCAAATGCTTAGCAGCTGTCTCATAATAAATGCTACTTAAAAGCTGGTGGAAGGAATGAAAGAATAAAGCATTTTCTGGAACCCCCTGATGCAATCTGCCCCTGCTCCTTCCTGGGCTCTGAGGTTCACTTGTCTAATGCTTTAGCCCCCTCAGGCTCCATTTGTGTAGCTTATTCATGTTTAAAAATGAAGATGACATTCTTCTATCCTAGAAATACTCTCAGCTCCAGTTGCTATTTTTAAAAGGACAAGTGCTGTAGTGGTTACAGATCTATGTGAGGAACAGCGGGAGTTTACCATTCGTTGGTGCTGTGGAATCATTCGAACATTTATGGTTCATTTCTCCGTTTCTTTCACCATTGGGTTTTCTTAGTTCCTGAGCTGGATTATGTCCTCCATGTTACGAGAAAAACTGTACTAAATCTGATAGTGAGTCTGTGTCCAGGGAGTCTGGAAAAGTAAGCTCTCTCTTTCTGTCTCTTGTCAAAAATGAGTGTGTGACACAAATTATCTTATTTACACAACAGAAACAGACTTACAGATATCAAAAACAAACTTACGGTTACCAAAGGGGAAACGTGGGGGGAAGGGATAAATTAGGAGCTTGGGATTAACATACACACACCACTATATATAAAATAATCAACAAGGACCTACTGTATAGCACAGGGAACTCTACTCAATATTCTGTGATAACCTATATGAGAAAAAAATCTGAAAAAGAATGAATGTATATGTATAACTGAATCACTTTGCCGTGCACCTGAAATTACCACCACATTGTAAATCAACTATACTCCAATAAAATTAAAAATAAAGATAAAGTAATATTGCTGGAAAGGGATTCAAAGTATTTGAGGGTCAAAAACATTATGCTGAGTGAAATGAGTCAGATGGAAAAGACTACGTCTTATATGACTCCTTCTGTTTTTTCCTTTTTTTTTAAAGTTTTAAAAACTTTAAAAAGTTTTTAAACTTTTTTAAAGTTTAAAGTTTAAAGTTGGTAATTTTATTTATTTTTGAAAAATGTTATTGGAGTATAGTTGATTTACAATGTTGTGTTAGTTTCAGGTGTACAACAAAGTGAATCAGTTATACATATACATAGATCCACTCTTTTTTTGTTTTTTAGATTCTTTTCCCATATAGGCCATTACAGAGTATTGAATAGAGTTCCCTGTGCTATACAGTAGGTTCTTATTAGTTATCTATTTTATATATCGTAGTGTTTTTATATATAGTAGTGTCATCTATTTGAATGTTAGGAAAAGGCACATCTATCGCAGCAGAAAGCAGATCAGGACTACCCTGGGCTGAGTGTGGGAACAGCATGGACCACATGACCACAAATGGGCATAAAGATGCTTTTGGAGTTGGGGCAGGCATGGAAAGTTTCTAAAACTGGATTGTAGTGCTGGTTACAAAACTCTGTATGTGTAATGACTTGTAAAAACCATTGAATTATACACGTAAAGCAAGTGAATTTTATGATATGTAAATTGTAACTCATAAAGGATCTCAGTAAAAAAAAAAAAAGAAATGGGTGCGTCTGTGTGTCCTGAGAAGGGTTAGCTACCCTCAACATAGCACACCGAGCTCACGCTATCCGAGGCACTGTGAGAGTTGTGAAAAGAATGAATTTTAGATAGTTCTCCTCTTCCGTTCTTCTGGTCTCTTATTAAGGAGAATATGCCTGGGAAAATCATCCGCCACATTCTCCGTGTTGATATGCAGCTGTACAGACACCTGGAGCCACGGGGACTGTGGGTCCCTTTCAGGTGATGACATCAACCTCTGGTAGGTAATGAAGTCCAACATCCAAGGCAGCCCATGAGCCTGCCCCCAACCTGGGAGTCACAGCTTGCCCAGTGCCCTCATATTCTACCAGGGTTGGCCACTGGGACCAATAGCATCTTATGAAAAGAGTGAATGTGTCTTCTGACATGCGATTAGACTCGCCCTAGAGCTTTCACCTCAGTCAACTGCTCTCTCAGACGGTTCACTCTGAGGAAGCCAGCTGTCACCTTGTCAGCCATCCTTCGGACAGGTCCACATGATGGGGAACTGGAGCTTTCTGCCAGCACCCACGTGAGTGAGTTTGGATCTTCTAATCCAGTGTAGCAATGGGACAACTGCAGCCCTAGGAAACATGTTGACCACAACTTCTAGAGAGACCTTCCACCAGAACCACCCATCTGAGTGCTCCCTGACTCCTAACCCTCAGAAGCTGACGTCATTAATCTTTGTTATCTTAAACTGCTAAGTTTGGGGATAATTTTTAGGCAGAAATAGTTAACTAGTACAGCTTTGCAGTGAGATCAGAGAGTTGATATCAAACAGACTGGGGCTGGCATCACCCCTGTCTGGCTATGTGACCTCTGTGGGCTCTTTACCTCTCTGAGGCCCAGGTTTCTCATTTAAAATATTAACTTTATCTCATAATTCTGACCTCATAAAGATATGATTAAATGGGGAAAAAAGTATGTGGCACACTTAATGCTGGGATTGCCCAGTGTTAGTGAGAGTTTAGTGCTCATTAATTCATAATTAACTTAAAGAAGTACCAGATATTAATCTAAATATTTTTAAGAACACCTCCTTGGTTCCTTAAAAAACTAAAAATAGAGCTACCATACGAGCCAGCAATCCCACTACTGGGCATAGACCCTGAGAAAACCATAATTCAAAAAGAGTCATGTACCACAATGTTCATTGCAGCTCTATTTACAATAGCCAGGACATGGAAGCAACCTAAGTGTCCATCAACAGATGAATGGATAGAGAAGATGTGGCACATATATACAATGGAATATTACACACCCATAAAATGAAATGAAATTAAGTTATTTTAGTGAGGTGGATGGACCTAGAGTCTGTCATACAGAGTGAAGTAAGTCAGAAAGAGAAAAACAAATACCATGTGCTAACACATATATATGGAATCTAAAAAAAAAAAAAAAAAAAATTTCTGAAAAACCTAGGGGTAGGACAGGAATAAAGACGCAGATGTAGAGAATGGACTTGAGGACACGGGGAGGGGGAAGGGTAAGCTGGGACGAAGTGAGAGAGTGGCATGGACATATATACACTACCAAATGTAAAATAAATAGCTAGTGGTAAGCAGCTGCATAGCACAGGGAGATTAGTTCGGTGCTTTGTGACCCCCCTAGAGGGGTGGGATAGGGAGGGTGGGAGGGAGACGCAAGAGGGAGGAGATATGGGGATATATGTATATGTATAGCTGAGTCACTTTGTTATAGCAGAAACCAGCACATCATTGTAAAGCAATTATACTCCACTAAAGATGTTAAAAAAAAACCCAAAACACCTCCTTAATCTACATTTGGTGTGCAAATAGTTTCTAATGAAAACCACTGGAGAAAACAGATTGACTAATAAGAATCCAATGGGCAGTACAGATAAGATGGATGGGAAGCAGGTTAAAAATGGTGGATGTCTGGTGACACAGAAGGGGCCCCATGGCATGATTCATTTATGTATTAACATAAATCCCCATGGAGAGATTTTTAGCTTGCCAGCAGGACCTGGAAGGTTTTGCATGATGGCCTGTATCCTGACGGAATGTCCTGCTCAGGCAGACATGAACAGTCTCTTTTCTCCTTCAGGATGTTGTGTTGTAAATTCTTAAAACTTCCTATTTTCCTGGAACTTCATCACTCCAACAAGCAGGCTGTGAGAACCTCTCCCAGGTGACCAGGTACACAGGTGTAGGAAGGCTGGTCCCTGCCAGGAGTTCCCTTTCTTGCCCTCCCCTGCTGTGACCTAGTGACAGTCAAATGCAGCAGTGAAATCCCCTCCCATCTTTGGCTCCTGCCCTCCACCCTGAGCCCCTGGAAAGGCCTTTGCCCCCCGGGTCCTCACTCTCTCGGCTTCCCCCCTGTTTGATTGAGTCTGCTCCCTGGTCCTGAGGCAGGAGATAGATGGGCTCCAGGTCAGACCTTTACAGCCAGCCCCCTGTTTATACTTTGAGATGGAAATAACAACAGAAACAGGGTAAACAGCTGGACTTTGTTTCCTGTGAACACTTTAAGATAACAGTTATGGCAGGGACAGAGAGGGGCTAAATGCCTGCTTGGGTAAAAGATCAAGAGGTCACATATTTCCCATCCTTAAGGCCAGAGAGATCTCGACTGCACATGCACAGAAAGACTCCTCAGGGGTCAAAAAGGGAGGGATGCCAGACCATAATAAGTTTTGCTAACTTCCCAAAGGCCCTTGTGCTGAAATCCATCTTGGCTAGAGGATGTGCACGCACATAGGGGAGCCCTGAGTCAAAGAATAAAGCAAGATGATTGGCCAGAGGAAAACAAAGACCCGGAAGACTGCCCCTTATAAATGACTTAACCTTCCGAAAGGCACGACTCTTTCTGAGCTCACCCATGTATCTGTCTGCATGTACAGTTAAGTCCCCTACATACAAACGAGTTCCGTTCTGAGAGCACGTTTATAAGTCCAATTTGTTTGTAAGTCCAACGAACTTAGCCTAGGTACCCAACTAACACAATCGGCTATATAGTACTACTGTACTGTAATAGGTTTATAATACTTTTCACACAAATAATACATAAAAAAACACACACAAAATTTTTTTTAATCTTGCAGTACAGTACCTTGAAAAGTACAGCAGTACCAGCTCCATCACCGATGCTTTCACACTTGCTTCCAGATATCCTGGGCTTGAAGCAAAGATACTGTACTACTGTACTCTGAACACTACTGTACAGTAAAGTACACAGAAGCACAACCACTTGTAGAGGATGCACGCACGTGACAGTGTACACCAGACACAGGAACTAACTTAAGTGACTGGACATGCAAACACACATTCACTTCTTTGAAAGTTTGCAACTTGAAGGTTCGTATGTTGGGAACTTAACTGTATTCTGCTTTTCTAATAAACACCTTACTTTCCTCTCTACCTTCCGTCTCCTTGTCAAATTCTTTCCTCAGGGCGGACAAGACCTGGGGCCCAGATTCTAGCCCCTGGCCGTCGTGGTCTGGTGGTTAGGATTTTGTACTCTCACTGCCGTGACCAGGATTTGACCTCTGGTCAAGGAACTGAGATCTTGCTTCAAGCTACTGTTCACTGCTGTCTCCCCCAGATCAGTCCCTCCTCCCACGTGGCCCCTGCATGGTATGTTGTGCCCCGTCTCTCGGACCTGTGAGTGTAATAAATGTCTCTCACTTTCTTACGCCTCTCTTGTGTTATTTCATGTCTGCTCCTGACTGATTATCAAAAAAAACCCCGTTTTAAGTAACATAATGATCACTTAACAACACAGATGGTTTATCCTCAAGAAAATTTTTACTAGAGATGAGGAAATGGTTTCCCATTGTACAGAGAGAAACCCTGAAGCCCTCTAGCTGGAGGTGCCTGGCTAGACACGTGTGGGCTGAGAAGCCTGGCCCTGCTCTCAGCCTCTGAGTCTCTTATCTCATCCCTGAGACGCAAGGACACAGCCCAGAGCATCTGAGACACCTTCAACCTCTTATTCTTGCTTCACCAGAAAGCCAAGCATAGCAACGTGTGCCCAACACTTGTTCAGTAAAACCCTTCCCCCTGGTGTAGTTTAAAAAAAGTCCTTCAGCTGAAGATATTAATATGCTGAGGCTCTAATATTTGGGGGAGCGTGTCCTGGACCCGATAAATGACAACAGCATTCTCAGAATCGGGGTCAGCTGAGGTCACTTTTCTTTTTGCTGGACTGGGGGACTCTGCTTGTTCCCAAGGTGCACTTGGGCTGGTCACCAGGGCAGCGCTCACCAAAGTGTGTTTCTTGGAAGCCCAGACTGCCCGACCACTTTGAGTTATTCCTTCATGGTCTGCACTCTCACCTCCTCAAGTCTGTACCCAAATGTCACCTTCTCAGTGAGGTCTTTCCTAGCCACTGTATCTAAAAATGCAGCTGTTCCCCCAATACTTCTCCTACCCTCTCTTCTTTTCCCCTCGGGACTTAGCACCCTTAACAAACTAAATATTTACTTATTTTGCCTATACTAGGATGTGCGTCGAGAAATTGTTTTATTTACCTCATGTCCTCAGAGCCTAGAACCTTGTCCGGCACCTTGTATGTACTCCATAAATATTTGTTGCATTAATTAATATTGGTAAAATGACAAGAAGGTACATATACCTTGCTTTGCAATGTTGCAATTCCCTAGTATGTTACAGCATCATTTAAAAAAATTTTTTTTTAAATTTATTTATTTAATTTATTTTATTTTTGGCTGCGTTGAGTCTTCGTTGCTGCACGCGGGCTTTCTCTAGTTGTGGTGAGCAGGGGCTACTCTTCGTTGTGGTGCGCGGGCTTCTCATCGCGATGGCTTCCCTTGTTGCGGAGCACGGGTTCCAGGCGCACAGGCTTCAGTAGTTGTGGCACGTGGGCTCAGTAGTTGTGGCTCGTGGGCTCTAGAACACAGGCTCAGTAGTTGTGGCGCACGGGCCTAGCTGCTCCGCGGCATGTGGGATCTTCCTGGACCAGGACTCGAACCCGTGTCCCCTGCATTGGCAGGTGGATTCTTAACCACTGCGCCACCAGGGAAGCCCTGTTACAGCATCTTAATATCTGCAAAATCTTCCCTACGCCTTGCCACATTCTGTTCCTCACCTTAGGTTGACACAGCCAGCACTATTGTAACATTACCAAATTCGGGTCTGCTCCCTCGTGAGGTAAAGCCAGCCTCCTGACACAGGATTGAGGTGAAGGAAAGTGCGACGTTTGTTGCAGGAGCTAAGCCACGAGTACAGGTGGGTCATGCTCAAAAGACCCGAACTCCAGGTTGGTTTTCAGGGAAGGGTTTTTAAAGGCCAGGTGAGGAAGGGGAGTCACAGGGTATGAGATCAGCTCGTGCACAATTCTCTGATGGGTTGGTGGTGAGGTAACAGGGTGGTGCCACAGGGGTCAACACCACCAATCCTCAGGCTCTAGTAGGTCTGGGGGCTACATGCTCATGGTCATCATGCAGTTAACTTCTTCCATTTGGTGGGGGTTTTAGTATCTGTAAAACCACTCAGGAATGTGCATCAGACGCTGTTATTCATGTCCTTCAGGGAGGAACTAAAGATTCTGTGACTGCTACATGGCTGAACTATTGTTTCAGTTGTTACCAGTTCTCCTGGTCCAACTGTTATTTTTTATTATTTTTTGTTACTACACGTTCACAACCTTTCAGTCATTAATTTTGAGCCAGCCTTTTGTGAGTCAGGGGAGGCCTGGGAGACCACAGCTTTTCTACAAACAAGAGGCAGGCAGAGGGCACGGGGTCTGTCCCAGGAAGGTCCCCAGAGAGTCCTGCTCAGTTCCGCTATTATGATCCTCACTTTGTGAAAGGTCAGGCTCAGAGTGGTGAAGTGATTTTCCTAAATTCACACAGCTGAGAAGTGTCACGGCATCCCACAGCGGTGTGCTATGACTCTTGAGTGTTTTCTCCTTACAGATGTGGTTAGTGATTTAGGGGAGATGCAGAGAAGAATTCTGAAAACCTTTGATGTTTTTCAAAGAAAGCTTTGATATTTCTTAAAGCCCAAGCCTTACTCTTTCTCCCCTTTCTTCTGAAGAACAATACATTCATCAAACAGCATTTATTCTGGTAGGATCAACAATCAGATCAGAAACATTTAAAGAAAAATGTTACCTTTTTTTCTTGCTAAAGAATTTCACATTTTGGAAAACATCCAGGTGGGAGCATGGGCAGGGTCAGGCTACAGGGTGGCTTGGGGGCTCCTCCTATCCTACCCCACACGGTTTGTTTCCTTCTCAGCACAGGCTTGTGGGGTGAAGTGAAGCTACGTACCACTGGATGGGGCTCCAGACGACATGTCCAGCCTTGTTTCTCCAGAGAACCAGGCTGAATGCATTCAGGGACCTCCAGGAGAATTTTGTTAATTATAGCCAGCAAAAGCGCAATGGCTGCAGACAGACTTGGGTTCTGATCTCTGCCTTGCCACTTGCCATCTGTGTGACCTTTGGCAAGTTAATTAACTTGTCTGAACCTTGATTCCTTATATGAAAAACAGCATCGATTCTTGTGCCAGGCTGCCTGACCTAGAACCCTCGTTTCTCTGCTAACCAGGTGGGTAAACTTGGGCAAGATAGGTAACGTGTTCTGTCTTGCTTTCCTCATCTCTAACGGGGATAATATCAATACCCAGATCTTTATGGTGATGTGAGAATGATATCATCACATTTTCTGTCTTGCTTTCCTCATCTCTAACGGGGATAATATCAATACCCAGATCTTTATGGTGATGTGAGAATGATATCATCACTCTACCACTGGACTCAGTTGTTTCTTATGAGCACCGAATGAAATACATGTGTTGTCTTGGGTTGGCCTCCCGCGGAAGCAGACGCTGTCGCTATAATTTGGCTGTGGACCGTTTGTCTGGGAGCGGGGTCTCAAGAGGCACTGGGAGGGGGTCATGAAGCTGCAGGAGAAGGAAGAGAAGGCGGCTGCCAGCCAGGTGTGCCCCGTGGCCAGGTTACCGCTGTGGGCGCAGGAGACGCCGACCTGGGGGCGGGGGGCTTTGGGAAACTGGGTCAGAAGTGCCTGAAAGCTGTGTCTCTGAGGGGTGAGGGTTGGCTGCCGTCCGCGCGCTTCGGAGTTGCTTCTCGAACATTCTGAGCAAGGCTGGAGCAGCCTCCCTGCAGGGGCGAGGGCTGCGGGCAGGCACACAGCGCGGTTCCAGATTCCGGTCCTGCGCAGGGCGCGCACCAGGCAGAGAACCTGCCTCCTATTAAGTTTCCAGTGAATGTCTGAAACCTCCCCTCTGCCTTTTAAAAAAGTTTCCATGGCCCGATTCTTTCCTTCAAGTCTACTCTGGCTATATTGGCGATTCCCTCCAAGGAGTGAGACAGAGATGGAGGGCCAGTGGTTTGCTTGAGAGGTGACACCACGGTGTCGCGCGGTGGGGGGCCGGGGGAGCGGCAGGGAGAAGACAGCCCCCCGCAGAGGCTGCATCACCAGCTACCAGGGTCCCGGGGCGGGCGCCTGGGACTCAGCCCTTCGGGCACTCTGGAGACTTTACAGGCACCTCAGAACCATCTCTGCGCGGGGCAGGGATGCTGGGTGGCGTTTATCTACCAAGCCCCTGCCCGTCACGGGATGATGGCTGCATTCTTTCTCTCCAGGGTGAGGGAGAATTGTGGCCCGTATCTCTCTTTCCTATCCTATTTCAGTGCCCGGTTCCGAATAGTTAAGGCGCGGGTCCCCAGGGTAAGAACTAGAGGTTAGTGAATTTTACCAGCTCTCATCCACGTAGCTTCTGTTGTATCAGAAAACAGTTTGAGCAAGTTCTGGGCTAGGACAGTGCCTTTGGGCCATCACCTCACCATCTTCATTAAGGCAACACCGCACTGGCTCTGTCCCTTCCTGGTGTGGCAAATGGAGACACGGTTGCCTCACCCTGCCTGACCCTGCGCTGACACCTATGTGACCCAGACAGAGCATAACCCAGGCTCTCGGGATGTCTGAGTGGGTCTCTCCCATGTGCTGTTCACACGCCACGTCCGTGTGGCAAGCACATCCCAGAGACTGGAATTGCAGTTGCTGATGCCAAACACATTTCAGAAATGCTTGGGGGTTGAGTCAGGCTGGGAGTGATTTCACTGAGTGAAACGTGCAGCTGACATTTCTGGTGGCTCCGCTCCTCCAGGTTGGGTTACCTTTGCTTCATGATGGTGTAAACCACCAGGGAGCAGGACTTGCAAGCGACGGCTCTGCCAGCTCCAGCTCGGGCTGCTCCCAGGCTGGGGCGCTCACTGGGATGGGGGCGGGTAGACCACTAGTTCAATCCAACACCATTACTCCCTGGAGACTCTTTGTCACAGGATGGTCCTGGCTGCAACTGGTTTGGAAAACTTATGGAGCACCTCAGACTTACATGCTAAGAGCCACAAGACATAGATCATATGCAGAGTTCTTCAAGGAGCTAGAAATCTATTTGAGGTGATAAGCATAAACAGATTGGCAAATACCCAGCAATTCTCTGCAGCGTATAGGTGTGCCAAAAAGACATAAATAATAAAAATGACTGCAGGATGCAGAGGAGAAAAAAGATAGAGCCTATCAGCTGATGTGACCAAGGTTAATCACCATTATAAGGTGGAGACCAAGCAGAGCCTTGAAATTTAGGTAGGTGGGATTTAGGTAAGTCAGGAAGAAGAGGAACAGGAAGATAAAACACATCCATTCAAAAAGCACCCAGTAGCACAGAGCAAAGCCTGGACTTCTCAGTCTGTCACTTAGGGCCTCTCCTGTCCGTCTGGGTAGCCGTCCTGATCTACAGTCATGCATTCATTCCATCGGAACTTCTCTGCACTTACAGTCTCCCCTCAGTGTTCCCGACGGATTGGGTCCAGAATCCCCACAGAGTCCAAAATTCTGGGATACTCAAGTCCCTTATTTAACCTATGCACATCTCCCCATTTACTTTAAATCATCTTTAGACTGCTTATAATACCTAATAATACAATGCTAACCTATGTAAACTGTTGTCTGTATGTGGCAAATTCAAGTTTTGCTTTTTGGAACTTTGTGGAATTTTTTTTCTGAATATCTTTGCTCTGCGGTTGGTTGAATGTACAGATGCAGAGCTGGTGGATTTGGACGGTTGACTGTACTCTGCACAGGCATTATTTTGTGCACTGCAGATACAACAGTGAACCGGATGGGGGGAGTATGTGTCCTGGTGGCATAGACAGGTGATGGATTTATGAATAGGTAAGAAGCCAAGGTGACGTCAGAGATTGTGGTTAGGGTGGTGTCTTTTCTATAGGTTTGTTGGGAATGGTTTCTCTGAAAGAGACATTTGTGTTGAGTCTTGAATGAGGAGAAGGAGGTAACCACCCAGAGAACGAGGGAAGAACTTTGGCCAGAGGAACAGCAAAGGGAAAGCCCAGAGGAGGTAACGGCCTTCTCCTGTTCCAGGGACATAAGAAGGTCACGGGCCTGAGAAGGGAGGTGCGGTTAATGCAGGTGTATTACGGTGAGGGCAAGATGGGGGAAGTTGTGCACGCCGGAGAAAGGGGTTTAGGGTTTTATAAGAGGAACGGGAAACAGCAGAGGGAGGAGATAGCATGATTTCTACCTTGACCAACGTATGGAAAAGCACGCGAGCCAGGCACTAAGGGTGAAAGCAGAAGCAAGGAGGGTCCACAGGAAGCCTTTGCAGCATTCCACGTGAGCGATGGATCCTGGGCCTGATGGTGGACATGAAGACAAATGGGTGAATTCGAATTTCAGTTTGAAGTAGAGTGTAAAGGACCCACTAACCCCTTACCCCGTACCATTCCATCAGTAATCCGTGTCTCATCCCAGTTCCTCCCAACCCATATCCCACACACCCTTCAACCACAACAGACAAAGCTCTCCTCCTCCAGCCACATCCAACCCTCATTATGGCTCTAAAATAGAGTTTATTCATCATAACTACCTCTCAAGGCTACTCTCATCCGTCAGGACCAGTCACATCTGATCTCTCCAAAGGCCTCCCAAATCCTCCATTAGAACTTTCCTTCTTTAATACTCCCTTTGTACTTTATCCATAGCCATCGTGACAATCACTTTAAAGTGGAGGTATTAATATGATATTTTTTTCAGCTTTGGAGGTACCATTCCACTGAGTATCTCCCTTGATACTGCTTTGGATGCAGTAGACACTCAGTAAGTGTTATATTGCATTGAGTTAAAGTGAATGACATAAAGAGTAAAAGTCCAGTATTTTAGCGTGGGGAAACTCTCCAGGAACGATGATATCCTGATGATGGCAGTAATGATAATTATGATGACAACTATAATGATGACATTGATCACAGCCACCCTTCACTGAGCACCTGGGATATACTGGACACTTTGCTAAACGCTTTCCACATTTTATTCTCACAGCAATCCTACGATGCAAGATTTATTATTATTGCCATTTTCCAGATGAGGAAACTGTGTGGTAGAAATATTAAGTAAGTCACTCAAGCTCATACAGATAGTGGGGACAGTGCCTTTACTCTTAGAAAGCCTTGCTCTAAGGAAGATCTCTAGGATGCTTGTACAGAAGGTCAGGTGTAGGGAGATGGGAATAGAGACAGGAAAACCAGGTGGGAGACTCTTGTGAGAGTCCTGGCAAGAGACGGTAAGTTTGAACACGTGCAGTTCCCACAATGGAGAAGAGAGGATGGATTCTAGACACAGTAGTTGACGACTAATTGGATGTAGGGAGTGAGAGGGAGGTAGTTGAAGACCCTGTCAAGGTTTCTGTTGAGGCAGTTGAGTAGCTGTTGGCACCAACAGACTCTACGGAGAAAGCAAGACTTGCAAAGAAAAATAGCTGGACATACTACGGTGTGATGTGTTGACACTGAGACATCTGTGAGACGTCAGTTCTACTCTAACACTTATTTTGAAACCTTGAATTGGTTCCAATGTTATTAATACATTAAAGAACAGTTTGAGAATAACGAAGTTTTGTGTCTGTTCATGTGTGATTTCATCTACAAGAAGCACTAGGTGAATACAGAAAAGAGAACTGAGCTGGACCAAGCCACACAGGAATATCAGAACTCACATATTCACACACACACAGATACATACGTCACACATCTACCAGCTACCTCAGGTCACCTGTGTTATGAGCCACTCCTACCCACATCTAGTACTACACATTTCTTTTTTTTTTTTTCCTGTTAAGCCTTTGGCTATATGGGATCTACTCCTCAGTACTTTTTTTAAAAAGTATTTATTTATTTGGTTGCACCAGGTCTTAGTTGCAGCAGGCTGGCTCCTTAGTTGTGGCATGTGAACTCCTAGTTGCGGCATGCATGTGGGATCTAGTTCCCCAACCAGGGATCGAACCCCAGCCCCCTGCATTGGGAGCGTGGAGTCTTATCCACTGTGCCACCAGGGAAGTGCCGTCCCCAGTACTTTGAATTTGCACTAGTGCAGTGATAATTATTGTTAATAATCATACAATTTTGCGTAACTGCAAGTTCAAAAGTATTTCTTAAGTTATCAGTGACAAAATGATTAGATATTATTTATTAAAATTTCACTAGTAAGTGTATTTATCAGTTTTTAAATCTTTTGAAAATGAATACATATATATATATATATATATAGCATGTATGAAATTTTAGATGATTAAATAAAATTAAGCCAACCAGGACATGATTTTATCCAACCATATTATATAGTGAAGTGTTTGATATAATATAAATAGAAGAAAGTACTAGGGCTAATATTTTGTATCTACAATTTATATCTAGTTAACTGGAAATTACAACATATTACTATGCTTCATGCCCTATGAATGCAATAGATATCTGACATGGTAGAGTTAGTTTCTCTGATTGTTCACAGGGAAAATTATATCCAGCAAATCTGTCATTTACGTATGGGTGAAACCATGATGAGTGATAATGTTTTGTAGTGCTACATGTTTCTGAATGATTTCACATATCCCTCTTTCTACCACTTCACAATAATTCACAAAGTACAGTGATTCCAAAGCACACTTCTACAGGCAAACTTCAGGTCTTTTTCAAGGTAAAGTGCTGTATTTATTGCAGTATTGTGTACTTCTTAACTGGTTAATATGTGTAAATTGTAACATTGATTTTATTAGGTTTCATCTTTTTTTTTTTTTTTAATGTGTCATGAATAGAATTCTGGACTGTGGTTCCCCTAACCCTATTTTTTCCCTATAAGCCCTAGTGCTTTTATTGTGTAATTTTGCATAATGTTGCATCATAGCTGGGTCCTTGATCAGAGGTTGTCAAACTATGGTCCACAGGCCTAATCTGGACGATTGCCTATTTTTGTGAATAGAATATTATTGGAACACAGCCATGCCACTTTGTTTATATATTGGCTACGGCTGCTTTTGAACTACAGTGACAGACTTGAACATCTGTGACAGAGACCCAGTGGCCCATAAAGCCTAATGTATTTAGTCTCTGGCCCTTTACAGAAAAAGTCTGTTAATGCCTGACCTAGATCAAAAGGAACATGAAGGATCCAAATGAGGGTGTCTAACCAAAGTTAAGAGAGTGAGGCTAAGTTCTCCAATCCGAGCTCATAAACCCTTCATTCCAAAGTCAAGGTCAAGATAACTGATACAAATAAACACATTTGCAAGAGGATGAAAGAACTCAGTTACCAGTACTGCATACCCAACAGACATAATAAATACTGGGAAAATATTTTTGAAAAACTATGATATTAGATGTTTCCAAAAAATCATCAATATATACATCATGGGAAAAATTAGAACTTTCTTGGGATTTCTTAAATTTATTTCATATTTTTAGTTGTTTTACTTTGAACTGCATATGGCATGGTCGGTGGGGGGGCAACTCTTCCATACTTAGGGCCTACAAGGTCTTAATTCAAGGAAGAATTGTGTCTCCAGGACTGGACTTTACAGGCAGGCCGACAAAGGGCTGTCAACATTTTGTGGCTATTTCTCTTCCCAAACCACCAACTGTCTTTTTAGAAGCTGACCTGGCTCTTCTACTTTCCAATAGACCACTTCAGTATAAATTCCAGCCCCATCATTTTCTGTTATTTGGGGGAAATTAGTTAAGCGCTCTCTGCTTCTTAATTCTCAACTATACATTGGGGATAGATAGTCGATAATTCATATAAAGTTCTTAGAACAGTATCTGGTGCACATTTAGGTGTTCAGAAAGTGTTATTATAAATGCCTGTTTAAACTCCCAATATACGTTCCCCCAAGAATATTTAGTAAAAACTGAAAGAGGAGAAGTAGGAGTGGCATCTTTTCCAATTAGAAGGAATTAGTCTTTTCCCTATCAACCTTAGATCTTTGAAGTTAAACCGTTCTTCCTGTCCTAACTGGTATAAAATGGTCCTTCAATCACTCTTTTACCCATATGAATGCAAACCACTTTTGAAAGTACTTTAGTCCAGAAGGAGAGGAATGACCCATAAGGACGGACACGCGAGGTTCTCTACTTAAATCATCACAACTGTACTGCAGGGGTCGCACTATCCTCACTTCGCGGGTGATTCAACCAAGGTTTAGAATAGCTCCTTAGCTTGCTCAAGACACATAGTTTCTTTGGCTTTATTGATGGTTCTCATCCAGGAGCATTTTTGCCCTCTGGGGGGCATTTGGCCATGTGAGGGGATGGAGGTGGGGCAGGGGTGGCACTAACCTCTAGTAGGTAGAGGGCAGGGATGCTGGTAAACATCCTACAATGCCCAGAACAGCCTCCAATTACCTGTCCCCAATGTAAATGGTACCGAGGTTGAGAACCCTGGGTGAGATCACGCTGCTTCAGAGGTGTTTTTATTTGTTTTGTTTAAAGAAAATAAGTGAAAAGAAAGTACATGCATATAATGAGACAGTCTGGGACCTGGAACCTGGGACCCTTTGCTGCAGTGCTTGCACCTGAACAAATGTCTCCTCAAGCTACAAAATACAGAGGAACTATAAGGGACTAAAAATAACTGCGTGCATGCACAGTTGGGGCAAATTATGCACAACAAGATACAAAAAGACCAACTGCCACTTCTGAGGAGCCGGGAGCAAAAGCAGGGGGTCAGGAGCAAAAGGAGGGCACTGCGCATGACTCCTGCACTCAGCACCACCTAAGGGGTGGGCAGACCACCTAAGCCACCCCTCTGGCTGGACCCCTGGACACACCCCTATAAGGAACCAGCTCGCCCCTCCTTAGGGAGTGAGTGAGCAAGGGAACCTGTTGCTTGTTCTCGCTCCCCTCTGCTGCAGCAGGGGGCCCAGTAAACCCTTGCCTGGATTTCTTGACTCCTCTGATCAATTTCTATTGATTGGGGAAGGCCAAGAAATCTGATTGGTGACAATAAGATTTCTAAAGAACTTGCTGAAATGGTTTCATTCGATTATTATTCAATGTTGCTGATGAAATGGGACTCTTTTCTAAAAGTCTTTAAAGTGGATGATTTAACATCTATTTTTAACCTCTTCCACTGCTCTCTGAGACTTGGTAATATGGCTTTTTGTAAAATGCTTGGAACATGTCAAGGAGAGAGGGAGATGCTTTTCGACACTGCAAATACCAAGTGGACATTGCCCTACATTAGCAGATTTCCCTGAGAAGAAGCTCAAGCGGCCAGACGTGATTGTTAGGGCCACTGTGAATTATGCTGTGCTAAGCAGTGATACTTAGAGGAAGTGTTCTGGGGTATTTTTTTTTGTAAAGCTGTGATTCACATCCCTTTGGGACTCTGGCAGACAAGAAGCAAATGCTGTTGCTGCCTCATTCCAGTCCGCTTACAGGAGAGGGCATCCAGCTACTGTGATTTTTGGCTGCTAAGGGTCCATGGCTGCCTCCAGGGAGGTCATGCCCCTTCCTACGGAGCAGAGGCCCAAGATAGACTTGTTACTGGCCAGGGTTCTTGGCCTTCCGCAATCAATAGAAATTGATCAGAGGCCAGACATGAAATCCAGGCAAGGCTTCTGGGGGGCTCCTGCTGCAGCAGAGGGGACCGAAGGAGACACAGGGGACCCACTGGAACTCAGGCAGGTGTGGTCGGAGAGGATTCCAAGCTCTACCTGAGGAGCAAAGGTTTGCTGGGAGGCTGTCTCTCCCAACCCACACTTTTCCCTGAGAGAGCAATTTGTCTCTTGGGCCTGAAACCAGGCCCCAAGGCAATGGGAGCTTTGCCAGACACCCAGCTCCCATCAAGGTTAATGGGGAGGAATTTTTCTTACGTAACCATTCTTAATCAATTTACACATTTAGGATTATCCACACAAAGTAGTCTGTGAAACTGCATCCCTTAACAATACTATTAATCATGTCTTAAGCGAATAGATCTAATTGAATGTTACTCTTTTCTTCCATGATCCCTGGAGTTCTAGAGAAATAGCTTGATCTATTTATACTCCTCGGTTCACAAAGACAGATTATGGTCACCAAATAATTAAAATGACAATTAGGGCTATTTCCTAATCATAATTCTGCAAACAGTCCTTGGTGAATGCAGGCTTTTTTTTTTTTTTTTTTGGTAATGACAGGTTTTTAAAATACACAGTCATCGAGTTCAAGGGAAATTTATGTTTTTTCTCTTTATTCTGACCACATTTCCAGATGGACATTTTTTTCTAAGTGAACACACACATTTATTTATTCATTCCTCACTTGTTAGTCTAATATCACCTGTGGACCAGGCACTATTCTAGGTACTGAAGATACAAATATGAGAATAAACAACAGACAGACAAAACCCTGCCCTCTTGCAGCTCACTTTCTAATGGGGAGACAGATAAGAAACAGAATACACTGATAAATATACAGTATATTATGATATCAGATGTTGATAAATGAAAGGAAGAAACATTTAGCAGAATAGCACCTCACCTTAATGAAGGAGATGATAATTTAGATAAAATTGTGACACAGTGTTTCTCATCAGATGACAATTTCGCCGAGACCTGGATGAAGTGAGAGAGCCAGGCAGATGGGTTTTGGGGGAAGAGCTTTGAGTCAGGGAACAGTTAGTGCTAAACCTCTGAGATGCCAACATGATTGGCAGGTTCAAAGAGCATCAGGGTTGCTGAGTGCAGCCCAGATGGCAGGATGGAGCATGGGGTCGGCAAGGAGGCGGCTGTGTCTTACCAGAGGTGCCAAATAGCGTGGGCAAGTCAGTTCTTTTTTTAAAAATTATTTTAATTTTATTTTTTATTATTTTTTATTGAAGTAGAGTTGATTTACAATGTCGTGTTAATTACTGCTGTACAGCAAATTGATTCAGTTGTACATACACATATATTCTTTTTTTCATATTCTTTTCCATTATGGTTTATCACAGGATGTTGACTACAGTTCCCTGTGCTATACAGTAGGACCTTGCTGTTTATCCATCCTATATATAATAGTTTACATCTGCTATTCCCACCCTCCCACTCCATCATGTGAGTTCTTCATAATCCCTCCTATTACAGGACAACTGGCTTCCTCTGCCCCCGTTACTAAAGGCTAGTGACACCTCACTTATTATGGCAATCAAAAATATGCCCTACTGATTTCCAATGGCACACTGGGATGTGGGATTCGTCCCAGTGAAGGACTAAGCTTTCCAACAAGGAAGTGACATGATCAGGTTCACATAGTTGAGGTCACTATGGCTGCTGCATAGAAAACAGATCGAATGGGTGGAGAGTTGAAGAAGATCAACCATTTAGATGGTTCTTACAGTGGTCCAGGTGAAAGACAATAATGGCCAGACTATGAGGTATCAGTGGAGGTGGTGAGAAGCAGCTGGTTTCGGGGCAGAATCTGAAAGTGGAGCTGGCAGGATATGCTGATGTTGGAAGTGTCCTGGAAAACGTTAAGGTTTGCTGTTGCCATGACTGTTCTTGTTTTGCTTATCATGTTCGAAATAATGCAGATGGCTATTTTATCCTCCTCTGTGTGTCATTTGTGTGTGTGTGTGTGTGTGTGTGCGCGTGTGCGTGAGCGTGTGTGGAAGCTTTTACATCTGAGTGTCCCTTCTATCCCTGGCTTTCCTCGCCTCGACACTACTATGCTGGAGAACTGTTCTGTCAATTGCAGGATGTTTAACAACATCCCTGACCTTTACACACTAAATGCAAGAGGGCAGTATGTGCATGTAGTACATTCCTCCTCGTGTGACAACCAAAAATGTCTCCAGACATTGTGCAGTTTTTCTAGGGAGTAAGACTGTCACCAGTGGAGAATCACTGCTCTCAGCAAAGGTGGCACCGAGGCTGTCTCTACCGGAGTGACCTCGGGCAAGTCATTGAGTCTCTCAGGGCTCAGTGTTTTCCTTTGTGCTTATCATAAGTGTGAGTAAGATGTCTGCTAACCCAAGCTGGAAACTGTATGAATTAGTTAACCAACTCTGTCTTCCTAAGGAATTAACTTCCACTGAATTTCAGATGAATAGTGTCTCAAAAATATCTTAACAAAAACACAAAATTAGTTTCTCTTTTGGGAGTGAAAAAATGTCCCCACCAATTATACAGCTCATTTTCTCAATGTTGGCCAAGATTTGAACAGGGAATATTTGCTAATAGGCATTCCCAGATTCTGAAAAAGCATCTGCAATTTCCAGGACAATTGAGGACTTATAACCAGAGCTGTCCATGGGTGGTTTTCTGTGGTCCTTATTGGGCAGTTTGGTCCAATAAAGTGTAGCTGTTTGTTGACGATATTGAATTATGGCAGACACTGCTAGGGATTATTCTGTTCCATCACATCTGCTTCTTTGCCCATTTAGAGCTGTAGGTAATAATGGTACATTTTCTCTTATCTACCCTGAAATTTGTGATTGAGAGGTGTTCATGATCAAAAGGATGGCACTCATTTGAATAAACTGAGGCTGAGATGGGCTTGTGGGCTCTCCTCTAAGCAGTGTGGAGCTGGAAACACAGCCTGGGCCTCTTCATCTGAGGTCTGGGCTTTGCTGGGCACAACTGCAAGGTCTGCTTTTTTGCCAGATGTTGAGGAAGCGAGTCAGCACACAGATTTACCATGGGCTATGAAGGTGCATTTACAAAACCATGGATACAACAGAAAGTCAAACCACATTGTTATATATTTGTGTATGTGCTGTAAGATGGCTGAAAGCTGTTCTGTGTGTGTGTGTGTTCTCTATTTGGATGACCTATATGTAGGGTTTCTACTTTATGAAATCTATGGATGCTTTTTATTAAATGAAAAAGAAAAATCAATTTTCTATATGTAATGTCTGCATTCTAGCTTTTCTAAGCTTGGCCACTGCCAGAGATTTTTAAGGAAAGCAGAGTCAGCTGAATGTACCTGCCTTTTTTGGCTTTGCCTGAATTCTAGATGGCCAGGGATTTCTTTCCTGGCCATACTCAGTTGTCAATGCTTGATGCTAAATGGTGGATTGATTTGTGACATTGATTAAATTAAGCAGCATATGTACAGAGTGGTCCCAAGAGGACTGAATCTGGTGACTGACAGGAGAAACCTTGAGATGACTTTCGTTATTCTGACAACTAAACTCTACGGAGATGGCAGTGATGTGGTCCACCATGAAGAAGGCCCAACATTTATCGAGCATCTGGCCTCTGAAGAGCTCTGTCAATCAGGGTTCTACCTGGAAAAGTGGTTGAATAAGAAAACAGAATACATTTATATCCCAAGGCAGGTCATCAACATACTTTAGAAGGCATTAGGTCTACTTATTGGAAGTTCTAAAAATTTCATTGGCCAGAGGAATTGCAAAGAAATGATTATTCCCTTTATTCTTTCCTTCAACAAATATTTGAACATTTGTTTTCACAGAGCTTAATGCTAGGCAGAAAGGGGAAGACAAATTCAATAGGACATGGGCCTTCTCTTAAGGAGTTCATGAGTTCGTATGGTTCAGACTGACATGAATAGTTCTAATTGGACTACATACACATGACAAAATAAAACTCATCCAGTGATAGAGGAGAGGTCACATATGCAAAATAACAGAAAAAAGTACAGTTAATTCTAGTTATGAAAGGAGATGTGTTTAGTGAGTATCTTAATTTGGATGCTTCAACCACAAATAACAGAACACTGTACGCAATTAAAAGTGGCTTAAACCGGTGCTGGGGATCTTGTCAACATGCAGATTCTGATTCAGTATTTCTGGGGTGTTACCCAGGATTCTGCAGTTTTAACACGTTTGGAGTTATGTTGATATAGTTCGTCCAGTGGCCACCCTTTGAGCAGCAGGAACTTTTAAAACAAGATTTTGTATTATCTCACATAACAAAAGTTTGGAGGTAGGCAGGTGATGACAGGGCTGATTTAAAAGCTCAAACAACATTCATAAGGACCCAGGCGCTTTCCATTCTTTTCTCCCCATCCTCGGCGTCATGGCTCTGTCTTCAGGCTTTTCCCTCAAGGTCTCAAGATGGCTGCCAGGGCTCTAGGCATCACACACAGGCATGACAAAGTGCATGAGCAGCAGAAGATGAATAGTGCTCCTCTTGTGATTATTTTCAGAGGAAGAAAGGCTTTTACTAAAAAATTCTTGGCACCAAGCTTCCCCTTAGTTTCCATTGACTGAAATCATGTCTGATGTCTGTCCTTCACTGCAAAGGCAGCTGGGAAAGTGAGTCTGAAACTGAGCAGGACCTTGTGGGGCTCCTGGTCATGGAAGCCTTTCTGTGTCGCCCGTTTCTTGTTTGTAGGGAATAGACTTCAGCCTCCATGACCTTCCCTGAGTTCCAAAGAGCAGGTTCAAACAGTTGCTGATCAAGGAAGGGAGGGAATGCAGAGACAAGAGAGGAGAAGCCAAGACACAACAGTGCAGCCTTGGGGCAGGGCCCTGGTTCCCCCTCAAGGGATACACGTAACAATATCTTTGAGCTGTTTCGAAGATACTGAAACCCCTACTAGGGGGGAGAAGTTAAAGGTATGCTGCCCACAGGCATGTAAACCCCAGACGAGATGTAATCAGAAGGTTGATGATGCTGACTCCCACTAACCAATCAGAAGAATGTCCGCTAGCTGATCACACCCTCTTTGAACCATTACTATAAAACTCCTCACTACCCCTCCAGGTTGGGACACACAGTTTTGGGAGTATTTGCCTGCTGTGGCCCCCTTTGCCTGGCAAAGCAATAAAGCTCTTCTTCTCTATTTCACCCAAAACTCTGTCTCTGAGATTTAATTCAGTACTGGTGCTCAGAGGCCAGATTCTGGCTGCAAGTGTTCAGCCGCTACAGTGAGATACGGGCTCTGATGGCAGAATGGTGGGGAGGAGAATGGTCATTCTGTTGGGCAGTCAACTGCATCCATCAGTGGGGCTGGCGTTCTCTTGGCCATGGAAATCTTGTAGGGCTAGGAATACCCCGCTGAGCTGGCACAGGGAAGGGAAGATTGCCATCCATCATATCACGTGTCACTTAGATTATGTCAGAGCCATCTCGCTCTACAGGTGCATGTTTCACCCCCCTTTCTGTTGTCTGCATTCAGAACACTAACCTTTCTCACCTAGAGGACTGTAATCGAGGCCTAAATGACCTCACTACCTCATCCCTCCATTTACACCTCTCTCCACCCTGCATAGAGAGTCAGAGACTTCTATCCTGCAAATGCGACTGTGATATACCTTGTTCAAAATTCTTTAATGGTTCCTCATATCCTTCATGATAAATGTTAATATTAAAATATTAACTCCACAGTATAGTATACTCTTCAAGTCTCATTGAAATTTCCTCTCTACTACTTGTCCTGCCACCTCTCCCAACACTCTCCATTAAAGGCCGATGTCTTTGGGGTGGGTGGGGGTTCCCTGGTGGCCTAGTGGTTAGGATTCTGAGCTTTCACTGCCGTGGCTCATGTTCAGTCCCTGGCCGGGGAACTGAGATCCCGCAAGCCACGCAGCATAGCCAAAAAAAAAAAAAGTCAACATCTTCGATGTTAAAGAGAATACTAATTCTCTTTATTATTGCTAGAGACCAACGGTTGCTAGGGCCAACGAGTAAATTCTTTGGGTATAAAGTCATATACTTGAGAATTCCTTTCAATATCTCTGCAGATCATGAAAAGTGGTTATTGGAGTTCCCCTGATTTGGAACATCTACATTTTCTGATCTACTCCTTATGCTAGATGCTTAATTATAAAGGTCATCTTCAAGTATGCCAGGAGGCTCCAGTGAAGACTCTAGGGTCTTTCCACTCACTGAGGGAGTCAAAGTCATTTGGAGTCAAAGTTCGTATTTCCTTAACATTACCCTTAGTTTGCCTTCCCTTCCATGATTGATTAAGTTCTACCCAAGACTGGAGGACTTTCCAGCGTACTGACTTTTCAATAGGCATGGTTTTTGTTTATTGATGTCTCTGCCCAGCCTCTCATTGCTTTTATTATTCAGCCAGATGTGGGTCATAGACTCCTTCTTTTCCCTTCCTGTCCCTCACAGCCCCTCTCTCCCCTACCAAATCCAGCATGGAGCCTGTCATATCTTAGGTGCCTAGGAAATGTTCTTTCCATTTTCTTTCTTAGGAACTTATTTAACACCTCTTATCAGGTTTGGTGCTAGGGGCTTAAAGATCCAACACATGGCTCCAGACTTTAGGTGATCACACGTGTTATCCTTGGGCATGTTAGTTTGATGATTGCCATGTTGAAAGCATGTCCATGGAGCACTGACAATGGTGAGGAAATAGCCCTTAGGTCTTCCTGATGGGTTAGGAAAGACAATTTGGGGAGGGTGTTGGTGACAGAAACCTAAAAGCAAGGAGAACCCGGCTGCAGAAGTGGAGATGCCATTTCCCTAATGATTAGTGATATAGAGCATCCTATCATGTGTTTGTTGGCCATCTGTATGTCTTCTTTGGAGAAATGTTTATTTAGGTCTTCTACCGATTTTGGGATTGGGTTGCTTGTTTTTTTGATAGTGAGCTGCATGAGCTGTTTGTATTGTGGACACAGGGTGGGAAGGGGAGGGTGGGATGAATTGAGAGAGTGGCATGGACATATATACACTACCATGTGTAAAATAGATAGTTAGTGGGAAGCAGCCGCATAGCACAGGGAGATCAGCTCGGTGCTTTGTGACCACCTAGAGGGGTGGGATGTGGAGGGTGGGAGGGAGACTCAAAAGGGAGGGGATATGGGGATATATGTATACGTATAGCTGATTCACTTTGTTGTACAGCAGAAAACTAACACAACATTGTAAAGCAATTATAATCGAATAAAGATTATATTAGAAAAAAAAAAAAGAAGTGGAGTTGCCAGGCAGGATCCCAGTGAGAGGCACGTTGGTGTGGGGAATTTGACAGAACCGTGAGCCGCTAAGCTTGGCTGGACCTAGAAGAAGGGGGAGTGGTAGAAGGTGAGGCTAATGAAAGAAGCAGCAGATAATGAATTTGGAGGCTGTATGGGAAGTGAAGACTTTTATCATGAACCACTGAAGAATTTTGAGCATGGCACGTCACAGTCACATCTGCAGGCTAGAGGGCCACTCCAGCTGCTGTGCTGAGAAGGGAGGGAGTGGGAGAGAGCCTTTCAGGAGGGAGTTCAGAGTTCAAGTGAGAAATGACCATGTTCCGAATCAAGACAGCAGCAGAGGGCGTCTGATAGCGTGGTGTGGACCATTAGAGAGCTATTTGGGAGGTACACTTGGTTCTGTTAGGTGATGCATATGCAAGAGAGGAATATGCCTTCCAGGTCCCTTCATTCTGAAGAGATCCCCCCTCGCTGGAATTGCTGCATGACTTCTTGGGTACAAAGTTGTGTGCCAGACATATCCAGGAGCCTGCAACTGTAACTCAGGCTTGATTCCTGGTCAAACTCACTAGCAAACGCCTCTCCCCGCTTAACTCTTAAGGAATTGAATACCATCGCTCACAGAAGCAGAACACTGGCCACGTGTGAGTATTGCACTTTTCCTCTTGGGTATGATCTCTATTTTTATTGAACAACTGTCAGGAGACCATGCAGCATTGCCAAAAACACACCGAAAATAGAATGAAGGCAATTACCTCAGCAAAGATTAACACAGAAAGTAAAATTGCACTTATGTAATGCTCATCTTCCAGGTACCGAGACCAGCCTGCCGCTGGTTTCTGTGTGTCTGTTTCAGCATCATAATAGCACCATCCCTGACCACGTCGGAGGGACCGACTCTCTCCACGATTCCCTCTTCCTGTGTTCTCTAAGCCTTTTCTCAGAGCAGACACCGGAACACCGAGTTGCTCCCAGGGGTGAGTTCCCAATGAGACGCTGCAAACAGATGAGAGATGATATTAGCTAACAACATTTCAGCACTCCTCTGGTGTTTGGCAACTACTTGTCAGTGAACTTCAGGAAAATACTTGTTTTTTTGGAGAACGTCAGGCCTGAGAGGAACTTTGCAGATGACTGCCGAAGACGAGAGGCCAATCCTCTCGTTTTCCAGAGGAAGTCACTGAAGCCTAGGGGATTAAGTGACTTGACTGTGACTTCCTTTGTCCCTTGAGTTTAGAGAAAAGACTGAAACCTCAGCCTCCACCCCAACAAGGGCATTTCCCCTACACCCCTGGCTTTTTGCAAAGAAACAGGGACGATAGGAAAAGCTTCCCTGTCAAATCCCTAACACCCCCCGTGGTTGGAGAAAACTTTAATACAAAAGAAGGAAATCAACCCCATAATTAGATACAGCACCGACTCAAGACCAACTAGCAGCAATATTGCGCTGGCTTCCATGAGAGCTACAGGAGGAAAAGAAAGCCTGCATCAGCCACTAGAGCCTCACATGTGGGTCTGCTGGAGTGATCCCATTTTCATAAAATCCAGCTAATAACAAAAATAGCTACAACTAATTGCTAAGGAGGGCCACTTGGGCATCTATTGTTAAGGTCACCCTGCTTTTTTCCCCCCCAAATCTCTGGCGTTGCAAACTGAGCTGGCTCATTGCAGTCTATTAAACTGTGGTCATAAAATGATTAACCTCGCTGCTGGAACTCTGACCACACCTTGTCAGGCCAAATCTTATAGCAGAAAAGTAACAGGGGGACATAGAAGATAACGGAGATCTTAGGAACAAATGGGATACCTGAGACACAGTGATGATTCTGTCCTGTGCACCTAGGTCCCTATTATTTTAGTTAGAGAGAGAGAGGCTATTTGCCAAATACATTGATGTCATATACACTATCTCTTGATGTCATATACACTATCTCAATTCATTCTTAAAACCGCCATATGAGAGGATTATTAGAAAATGTTGTCCCTTATAAGCAGAAAAACTGAGTCAGAAAGGTTTTGAACCTCCCCAAATTTGGACCTTCTCAAGTTTAGACCCACTTAAAAAAACTGTTCTGCAATCATCTCATATTTACAGAAGAGTTGCAAGTTTAGTCCAGAGCATTCTCATAGACCTTTTACCCAGATTCCCCTAATCTTAACATTTAACATCACCAGGTAGACCTAACTTTGACAGGTTTATTGAGACGTAACTCACATACCATATAATTCACCCGTTTAAAGTGTACTGTTCAATGGTTTTTTTAGTACATTAACAGATATGGGTAACCACCACTAGAGTCAATTTTAGAACATTTTCATGACCTCAAAAAGAAACCCCATACTTTTTAGCTATCACTTTCCTTCCCCCTCCTCCACCCCAACCCTAAGCAACCATTAATCTGGTTTATGTCCCTATAGCTCTCCTGGACATTTCATATGAATATGATTATATAATATGTAGTCTTCTGTGACTGGATTCTTTCACTTACCATAATGTTTTCAAGGCCTATCCATGCTGTAGCATGTACTTTATTTCTTTTAATGGCCAAATAATATTCCACTGTATGGCTATAACATATTTTGTCTATTTGTCACTTGATGTATATTTGGGTTGATTCCACCTTTTGGCTTTTATGAATCATGTGGACCTATTCTAGAATCAAACGTAGAATCAAAATGTCTACTGTATTGCTAACAAAGCTGATGGGAGAACATGATTTTAGATCTGTAAGGACCTGGAGGGTGTCCTAATATATCACTCTTGAATTAAATTCACTTATCCATCCAGATGCTAATTAAAGACCTTTCCTTGAGGGCGAGTCCTCAAACACATGGCAGAGGGCCGTCCAAACACACATGGCCTATGGATTTACCATCACCAAAAGGGGGGAATGTAATAGATAATGCTCAGTTTCTTTCTTCAAATTCATCAAGCCGGTAATTTGACCTTCTCCTTTAGGGATCAGTAGGGGCCAGAGAGATGACTTAGGTTACCCCAGAAGCAGACCCTTGAGATAAAGGTGAGAGTTCAATTTATTTGGAAAGTTCTATTAGAGGTGTAGGAAAGGGAAACAAGGAAGCCAGTAAAGGCTTCACTTTTGAGCAAGTTAGCGCTGCGGATAATTGGGGCACAGTGATGCTGAGGGCCTCTGGGAGACAGTGTGGACCGTGCCTTCGAGTCATAACAGCAGAGGAGTTGTGTAGACTCTCTACCCATCAACTCCCATCAGTCACTGGGGGAGGTGCAGTCAGACTCCTGGCACTCCAGGCTACCCCGCAGAGAACCAGGTGCCTGCAGTTGGAAGATGTGGGGCTGAGAATGGAGCTGCCACCGGGCGATGGTGGAGGACCAACAGTTACCAGGGACAGGGGGTGTCATGACGTCCCCTTACGGAAAGGCAGGGGGAGCAAGAGGAGGGCTTCCATCCTGACGATGAGACTTTCCAAGGAGACACTGATTAGTGAATACCAGAGGCAGCACCTCCGACCTGCACTTATTCATCTGTAGAATGAGGACTCATTCTGTGTTCACTACACCCTTGATAACTGGGGCTGAAATCATTTATGAAGCAATATTCCAGTCCAACCCTACCCGGAAGGTATTTCTGCCTATGGATATATATGTTAATATCTAATTGTGGTGTGGTGGAGAGAGCACACATCTTGGAGACTCACGCTCCTGGGCGCAAATCTTGACCCCAACCTACATCATCTGTGTGCAAACTGAGCGAACAGTTTAGTCTCTGAGAACAAGTTACCTCAATGCAAAGTTGTCCCCCACTTCCACTCCAAAGTCTGGTAACAAATTATGTGAGATGTTTGATGACACGTGGGACTGTGGCTGGTTTATAATGTGAGTTCAATAAGTGGTAGTTTTTCATACTTCTCACTGGGAGCAAGGAAGAAATACATTAACTCATTCAACAGATATTTATCAAACCCCTACTATGTGCAGAATTCTATTGTCATTACTGGGGAAAATGACAAAGAATTCAAACCTCTGGCCTCATGAAGCCACCATTCTAATAAATCACAAACACTCGGATCCTGTTTCTGCATGTCAGGTCCTATTTTTATTGCCTAGAAAAATAGGGTTCAATTTATGTTATTCACTGGGCTTTTAACTTCTCAAAACATAAGCTTCATACCAAAGTGTCCCCAAAACGTTCTCTCTCCAACCTTTAATCAAATATATTCTGAGAAGCGTTTCTCAAATATTTTTTATGTTGCATTGGTTGGAATCCTTTTGGTCCCAAGTGACAGAAACTTTGAATTTGTTAAAGCAAGAGACACATTTATTGAAAAGAGACGATGAATAAAAAGCTGTGGCTGGACCTCCAGACAGCTGGACCCAGGGACTCAATTGCTGTCCCTCTCATATCTGTCCCTGTGTGGCAGCTTTATGTCACACAGCAGTGTGGCTTTCTCCACATGGCAGACAGCATTCCTGCCCATGGCTTCTACAATTCACATCTTGTATCGTAAGCAACCAGAGAGACTAACCGAATGCTCCCAGTTTACTAGTCCAACATTCTGATAATTCCAGCTTGGGACAGGGATTCTCTTGGGTCATTCAGCTTTGTAGTTACATGACGTCTCCCATGGTCACCTTCCTGGCAGGAAGCATGTATAAATAGCTGCTCGGAAAGCTGGAGAAATGAACAGACAACAGAGCTAGAAGAAGCCACATCTTATTCAGTCCACATAAGGTGTCCATCAGTAGAAATGAGCCCACAATCCATTACTACCTGCAAATTTTTCTAGTATGTTCAAAACAAACACATTAAAAAGGGATTACTCACCATTTATGTGTCAGGGAAGTGATAATAATGTCTTTATCACACATATTAATATTCTTGAGTGCTCCAAAAGTACTGTGGAACTTAAAAACATTTTCCAGTTTCAGAGAATTAATTAGCTTCCCTGTGGAGCAGCTCACAAGCAGTATTGCCATCCTGGAGATGGAATGATTGAGTTGGAAAGGCAAGTGATGCTGAATTATTCATCTTTGCAATAAGGATATATCAGGCATCCACACCATGCGTGGCTCTGGGCTGAGGGTTGTGAGGGCGTAAACAGATTGAAATAAAGTCCTTGCTCTCAAGGATCTTACAGTCTAGTTGGGGAGGTGAGCTTGTCAACCTCTAGCTCTAATACAAATCAAAACAAAGGGCCCAGAAAGGACGGAGAGACATGAGAAGCTACAGGAGGCTCTGAGGGTCTGAGATAGGGCTGGGAAGAAAGTTAAATTGCAGAGACTCATGAAAGCCATGTTTAGGAATTTGGTCTTTCACTATGTGGAGCTACTGTTAAATAAGTAAATAAATAAATATTATGAGTTCATTTAAATGGCTAATCGTAAAATTATTGTTATTATTTTGGTACTAAACAATAAACTCATTTCTCCCACCTCCACCAACCCCTAAACCCCCGCCTCTGGTAACCACTAATGTGTTCTCTGTATCTATGAGTTTGGTTTTTTTGTCTGTTTGTTTTTGGTTTTGGTTTGTTTGTTTGGAGTCCACATATGAGTTGAGCTCCTACAGCGTTTGTCTTTCTCTGTCTAAGTTATTTCACTTCGCATAATACTTTCAAGGTCCATCCATGTTGTCACAAATGGCAGGATTTCCTTCTTTTTTTTATAGCTGAATAATATTCCATTATACATATGTAAACTATGTTTTCTGTATCCATTCATCTGTTGCTAGACCCTTAGGTTGTTTCCATATCTTAGCTATTGCAAGTAATGCTGCGAGAAACATGAGGGTATAGGTATCTTTTCAAGACAGTGATCTTGTTTCGTTCAAATAAATACCCAGAAGTCGGATTTCTGGGTCATATGGTAGTTCTATTTTTAATGTTCTTGAGGAACCTCCATACTGTTTTCCATAGTGGCTGCACCAATTTACTTTCCTAGCTAGTCCTCCCATTCTTAACGAAATAATCTCAATACGTGGAAGAAAAATGGATCCGTTTGCCTAAATCTTTCAAATGATCGGTTTGCCTGGTGAGTTCTGGATGAAAACTTATAGTATCGTGTGAAGACTGGATGGTTTGTATAATGGGCGTTTCTTAACATATCAGATGTTCATTACCCGTGGAAGTTCTGATGCCTATGCTCTCTTTGTGAACCACACTGCCGCGAAGTGAGCAAATCTATGAGAAACTGTGGAGAGATGCACACAGAGGGGTCAACGTGGAAGGAACGTGAGGACACGGCCCTCAGCTCCTGCCGGATGTCGAGAGTGCAGTTCAGGCTGCCAGGCTCGAGAGTGAGCCATTCGGGAGGTACTGAAACTTCCAGCTCTGAGTTCAGTGACCCTCAGCTGACCCAGAGCCCGCGGAAATGAGCCTGCCTTCCCGAGAGCCTCGTCCAAATTCCAGATTCAGGATAAGGAAGGATTGTTATTTTAAGCCAAGAAGTTCTAGGGTGGTTCCTTATAAAGAAGAGTCAACGGGAACACCTTCCACAAAAGACCCATGACAGTAACACCTTTTTGCCTTGAGCCCGTTCATTCCTTGGACAGCAGGGTTTTAGACACCCCAACTATTCAGATTTCAGAAATTCAACTCAAGGGCTCAAAGAAATGCATTTCCATTTCTGCGGAGAGTTTCAAAGGGAGACGATTCAAAATTCGAGGAATTTCCTTGACACGCAAAATTACTGAAACATATTGCTTCTAAAGCAATTGACCCCTATTTCTAAAACGAGTTAAACTGAAAACACCAGTAAATGATGTTTGCCTCTGTATTTCTGTAACATAACATACACCGGCAAGTTTTACGAAAGCTCCACCTCTGACCCAGAGGGCCCACTATTGTAGATGTGAAGGTCACAGACTCTCATGGCCCTTCAGTGCCAGGCTTTCTTCTCTGATTCGCTAATCACAGGTTACGAATATAGCTTCTCATCCCTTCTCTCTCCTCTGCTTTTTTTTATTGGCTCTCAAGATAAGGCAGGGGCAGCAATCGGCCAGCTCTTCATATTAAGCAGGATATTTTGCTGAGCTGGGACTTGACTCCTAGTTGCTACAAAACAAATCTAAGTTTATATGGAAGGTGACAAACTCCATGCCCTGTCATTTATTCTTTTTATAGCATGGGCGATACCAAGAGTCAGCAAGTCTTGTTGATTACATGAATCGACTAGAGCAGAAAGCATCCTAGTCTAGAGATTTCCTGTGTCAATAGTTAGAAATTGTTTGTTTTAATTAAGAGAAAACTAATTCCACTGCTTCTGATTACTACATACATTTTTACAGAGAAACACATAATCCCAGTATTAACAGGGATAAACACAGTTTATCCCTCTTAATACTGGAGTGCGTATTACTCTAGATGGGAGTCTAAATACATATAGATGTAATAAAAAATGTATTATACTTTAAACTCATTTTTAAACATTTAACGATTGCCAAAGAAAAACATATGGAGATTTTACTATGCCCTAGGCACTGCACTAAGTTCTTCATAAATACTATTTCATTTAAAGCACAACACTATGAGATAAATAACATCAACCCAATTATTGGAGGTCACGGTCACAGCTGGCACGTTGAAATGTCTGACTCTAAACCGAGATCTGTCCATTCCAGATTTTAATTTTCACTATTCTCTCATCCCTGCATCTGATTTTTTCAATTAAAATTGTATTATAACCATCATTCCTGACAATATTCACCTATCCACTACAACAACAGTTGAATGTCTGACTAATACTCCATTTATAGTTCTTCAAAATATTTCACCATTTCTCTCTTGTTAAGACATTTGAGTTTGGTTTTGTTTGTTTTTAATTTTCTACTAGTATCGATATAAACAATGGCAATAAATACCCTTGTAGATAAATCTTGTTGTACATCCTTAATTACTTCCTGAGGATGAATTTCTAGAAATAGAGTCATCGGGACAATGACATACAAACATTTTATGCTTTCAATAGTAAAATTTCCCTTCAGAAAAACTATACCAAATTACACACCTGCCATTTATTTATCTGTGAATTCATTTAAAACAAAACAAAAAAACCCAAATAAACAAAACTACAACCTTTCCAATCTCAGTATCATCTTAGAAATAGAAAATATCTTAGGAGTCTTTTTTCTTTTTTCTTTTTTTCTCATCTCCTACACATTATGGACCTTTTTCACAGTGCATACCTGATCTGGGGTATCTGTCCTATAATTCATAGGAAGTGGAGACAGAAAACAAAGAATGATTTAAAATATCCCTAAACCACAAAGCACAAACAGTCAGCAATGAAATACTGCTCTAACAGTTCAAAAATGCATCCAGAATAAGAGAGACTCATAGGGAAAATGAGGAAATCTTGGCAGGATTCCAACATACTTGACACAGGTTACAAAATGATAAAGATTTTCTGGTCCTTCTCCACCTGGAATGGGTTTGCTCTAGGTTTTGGCAGCTGAGTATATACCACTTGCCGTATGCAGTTGTGCAACAGCTTGGTTTTCTTTGCCTTCGGAAATTCCACAAACAGAGGTGGGGTGGTCAGTGGGAAGATTGTTTAGAAACAAAAATGAATTAAATAGTGTTACATTTCTAGGTCATAGGGGCTGTGAGTTTAACTTTTTGTGTCTTCTCTTCCACCCAAACTCTGAAAAATTTCATCGCTGAGCCCCTTTAATTTTAGGGCCACTGGGATTTAGCTGAAAGAGAAAGTGACCTTCCGCTGGTTAAGCTTTCCTTGAGTACGTTACCCATTAGATACAAAACATTGCTGGATGTTGCAGTGGAAAAAAAAAATAATAATAATACAGGTCAGTGAAGCAATAGAAATCTATAACAAATCTATAAATATGTAAATTCTGCAAATGATTGGCAAATACATCTGTGACAGCAAAGAGAAGGGAAAGATTAATTCTACCTGGTGAGGGGATGAGGATAGGGGTGGAAAAGAACGTGATATCAGTAGACCGTGGCAAGGCCGGGTCCTCTGGACCTTTTTTTTTTTTTTTTCTTCTTCTTTTGGTGTAGATCTGATAAAGAATTGAAATCATGAAACAATAACATTATGAAAACCAATAATTTGCTTTATTCTTACACACACTTTCTTCGGGGATATATAGACTCCATTTCGGCTGCACGTTCAAAGTCATCCTGGAAGAGGAAGGAAAAATTGAAATTTCTCACACCTCCTCTGCTTTGGGAAACTGGACTGGTTGGGGGTAGGGCTCAGGGTCCAGGACTCAGTCCCAAAACTTTGGGCTTCAGGAGCTGCAGGGGACCATTCCGGGGTCTGATCTTGTAGTCGTCGGGGCGGGGGTATCCCACTTTATTCACCCTACCGCAAAATCGCCTAGTGCAACACTTAGCACCCAGTAAGCAATGGTTTGTCCAAAGGATTTCATGCATCAGCCTTTTTCCCCGTTAGAGGACCATCCCCCCATCAGCACGTTACGCTCCCTCTGCCAGCTCGGTTCATCTCCGATCTCCAGAGTTAGAAAAGCAGGAGAAAGCATCGGCCCGGAGTACCCTGAGAGTGGAGCTCTGCCACGGGGGGGGGGGGGGGGGGGCCGGGGGGGGGCCGGGGTGGGGGGAGGGAGGGCGGCGAAGGCGGCGGGCCGAGCGAACACTCCCACCTCAGCTTCCTCCCCCCGCAGCAGTCGCCCAGCCCCCGCCCTCTCTCTCCATCCCGGACCACCGCCCGCGAGGCGGGAGAGCGGCGCCCGCGCCGCCGAGGCTGGCTCCGGCGGTCACGTTCGTCCCCTGCAGCTCTTGCAGTCCCCTCCTCCCTCCTCCCCGGCCCGGGTCTGGAGGCGATTCCCCTCTAGCGACTGAGCCGAGCGTTTCTGGGCGAGCGGCGCTTCGCCCCCTCCCGGCTTTGTCTCCTCCTCCGGCGAGGCTCCGGGCCCGGCGCAGGGTCTGCAGCGGCCGCCGCAGCGGCGGGAGCCCAGCGGTGCCTCCCGGCGCGGCCGCCCGGGGCCGCACCCTCTCTCGGCGGAGGCGCCGGCGGACAGCGGCCCAGACACGCACCGCCCGCGTCCCGCGCACCAACGCCGCAGCCGCCGCGGGAGAACCAGCCCACCCGGCCGGCCGGGTCCGAGGCCGGCAGCCCCGCTGGCAGTCGGGTGGGGACGGCGGCTGCTACGGGTCTGGCGGTGCCCCCTGCGCTGCGAGGATGGAGCAACCACCCCGGCCGCGGACCGGCGCAAGGTAAGGTGCAGCCGCCTGTTGCTTTTCGCAAAGCGCGGCATCGTCCCCTCGGCCCGGGCGCCTAGGCCATCCCTCCCGGCACCGGTAGAGGACAACTATCACCCCATTTCTGAGTCTTGTCCAACCACCCGCCCCCCCCCCCCGCCCCCGGTTCCCTGGCGCAGATCCTTGGAGAGACCCCCTCCTGGGGAGTTGGGGGCGGGGGTGGGTGGTCTACCCTCTTTGCTCGCGTGCCGTCGGCTGCAGTGCAACGGTCTGCAAACTTTTGTGCCCCCTCCCTGCGTGGTGCTCAGCCAGCGCGGTGCAAGTTGCGTGTCCAGTTCTCGCTTGCGCCCTTCCCCCACTCCTCCCCCCACCCCACCCCGAACCTCCCCTCGCCCTAGGCATCTGCCTGTTTTCTTCGTGCGTTCTTGCCAGTCGACTTTTCGCTCCCTGCAGCTCCCGCTAGAGAGGCGAGGGTTTGGGACCCAGCGGGGCTGATCCTGCCTGTAGGGGTTGAGTGGGAGCGGAGATGGAGAGCTGGTATATAGGTGGGACGTGGGGGGAGGCTGCCCCCGCCCCTGGGGCTCCGTCCGGCGCGGCGGGAGTCGGCCCGCTCTTGCATTTGCCACCTCCAGCTCGGGAATGAACCCCCTGGAGTGGCTCGAGGCTGTGCGCCGTGGGAAGGCAAGTGCAGCTGCGGGTGGGTGAAGTAAGTGGTTAGGGGAGGGACAGGGTGCTGGTGAGGCGGGGGAGGAAGCTGAGGATGGGGACGGATCTGGTTGAGGGTGGGACCAAAAGGCTCCGCTAAAGGGGGCGAGGGGCCGGCCCCGGGCCGCCTTCAGACGTGGAGGAAAAGGAATTTGAGCCTGGGAGCGGGGGACCGGGTGCGTACAGACAGATGGCGGAGGGGTTGATACCTGAGAAACGCAGAGGGGCAGACCCGAGCCCTGGAATGCCGGGCGCCGGCGGCCTTGGGAAGGCAGGCTTCTGGGTGCCTGGGATGGGGCGACCTTTCTCCCCGGGAGAAACAGACCTCCCGATTCTGTGTACGTTGGCGTCTTGGGCGGTGACTGAGTGGTCAGATCAGGGACCAGGGGAGCTTTTCCCTGCTCGAAGAGGACCCCCGTGTCCCCTCCTTTCTCCGACACCGGCTTCCACACCCTTCCACTCCCCACGCCCACCCTCCCTGCCCCGCGCCGGGGAGTTAGGGATGTTTCCACGGCCGCAGGGTGGGAAGGGGATTCCGGTACTCCGGCGGCAGGCTTGGCTGCTGGGTTGGGGAGAGTCCCAGCGCCTGGCGAGTAGACCTCGGTCCCAACTGGTTGGAGGACAGCGCAGGGGGCGGAGGCTGCAGTGGGAGCCCCCGCCCCCTCTCGCACCCCTCCCCACCTCGCACCTGGGCGGAGCGAGGGACCCGGGGAGCCCCAGACGCCCGGGAGGCTCGGAGGCGCGGCACTGGAGGGCGTGCGGCGAAACGCAGGGCGCTGGGCTAAGGAGTGTGGGCATCGGGGGAGGGGAGGCCCGGCTCCCAGACCCGGGGCCCCAGGCAGAGGTGCGTCTGCCCACCTCTCAGCCCCCCAGGTAGATCCTCTGGTTGTTGCAGACGCTTTGGCGGATGCGGAAAGGCGAGGCGCTTTCCTCCTTTGCACCCCGGCAATCTGGAAGGGGGCCTAGACTGCTGTGGCGAGGCAAGGGCGGTCCCTGGGATCCTCTGATGCTGGCGGGGGACACCCCGGGCTGTCAAAGGCCTGGAAGCGCCTCCTTTAACCCTTCTCTCTCTGAGGAGGTGCACGCCCCTCTCCAAGTGGCGCCTTGGGCTGAGAATCCAATTCCCGGCTGGTTCCTCCTGGCTCCATAGGAGGCGAATTTGGAGGTTGCGTGGGTCAGGAGCCCCGTAAATCCCTCTGGTCTTCCCTGTGCAGCTCTCCCACGTGCAGGCTTTGAGGGGGCACCACCGGCTCTGCGGTTGCCCTGCGGACATCTTCTGCTCTCCGGACCCGAGCTGGGAGAAAGCAGAGCTCAGCGCAGCCCCCTTTTCTGGGCCCTACGCCCTGGCCAGACCCTTCCGGAAGAGACATCGACTGGCCAGGGCTCCGGAGGAATCCTGAGTTCGGTCACTCCCATCGGGGCCCCCCCGGAAGCCGCGAGCTCCCTGTCTCCCCACAGCAAGCTCCAGAGTCCCAGGCAGCGGACAGGGGATGCCCTCGGAGCAGGCTGGGGTGCACCTGCTGAGCGCAAACTCCACACCCTCCCCGGCCAGGCGTCGAGGGGGATAGAGCGTTGGCCTCCTCCGAATTCCCTGGATAACCGAGGTAGGATCCCAGAATTAAGTCCCTCACTCGGCACCACTGAACTCTGGACACCCCAGGACCTGGTTCTTTCTGGGTGCTTGTCGCCCGGTTTTGTGCTCCCGCCACTTGCTTTGCCTGTAGAAACAGATTGGAACGTGTCCCTTGGCAACTCTTGAAGGAAGACTTAAAATCCACACCGAGGTGTTTTTTTTTTTTTTTTTTCAGGTTGCTGAGCTATTCTGGGGAGACAGGTAGTAATAATAACCATCAGCACTTGCATTTACTCTGTGCCAGGCTCTAAAGATTTCATTCATGGGCACTAATCCTCACAACAACCCTGGAAGGTAGTTATTACTCCCATTTTATTGGTGGGGAAACTAAGCCATGGAGAAATTAATTTCCTTGCTCATTGTCACCCAGCCAGTAAGTGATGGGACTGGTTAGGCTTGCGGGTAGAGAACACTGGTGTGCCCCCTTCTTTGAACCCCATTTGGTACCAAGGAACCTTTGTCCCAGGGAAGCATGGGTGAGGCCCCCCGTTTTCTGCTCAAACCCCAGGCCATGCTGGCAGTGCCATCCTTGCCCTGGAGGCCCCTGTAGCTGTGACGCTGGGGAGACCGATGGTGCATATACCCCCTCAGAGCCCCATGGGGCGCACCTCCAGAGGATGGGGTCCTGGCACCGGAAGCAGATTTAGGGAATTGGCTGCTGGCACTGGATTTCTTTTCTGAATCTTTTGGAGGACATTCCCTTTGTAAACGTGAGGAAAAATGGAAGGGGGATCCGAATGTGAGCAGGGCTCTGCTCTAGGGCCACACACTGTAGATACAGTATTCTGCAAATGAGTCCCTTTCTAGTGACCGCATCACAGAATATTAGAGTCGGCTCAGATATCACCCTTCCCAATCCAGAAGCCAGGAGGGGCCTTCTTGATGTGGTCAAGGCCACACAGTGTGTTTCTGGTACCACTAGTACTAGAACCACCGTCTTCTGACCCATGGTCAAAATAAGCTCTGTTTATGCATGTATAGATTAGGTTCACTGTGGCTGTTTTTCAGCATCTTAAAATTAATTCGTGAAAATTTAACTAGGGAAACGCTTGTTTATTTAAAAAGTAGACCATTTTGCTAATTTCTCATAAATGCCTCCATCTGCATAACCAGAAAAAGCCGCTTTCATGTAGTGGATAAACCACAACAAATGTGTGTCTTTTGCCAAACATTGCAGTATACTATTGATAAGCCTTCCAATAAAAAAATTAACTAACCATGCAACCCTTTAGATGATTCTAAATAAAATTTAATGGATTCTCAACCATTTTAGCCAAGTCCTTCTATCAAGTTGAGTGGCTCTGTCCTGCCCCAAACCCAATTATTTGTGAAAATAAGAAAATGTTGGACCTCAGAGGGAAAAATCCTTTTGCATCCAATGAGATGATTTGGTGTTATTTCTTTGGGACTTCTGACCATTGGGTTAAACTTTAGGCCAATGTCAATTTGAGGGAAAATCACATCTTTCTAGTGGACATACTTGAGGCTCAGAAAGGGGAAAATAATTCTTTGTCCTTTTCTCACTCGCTGAGTCCCTTTAACAAAGGGGACTTTCTCTAGCAGTTTAGGGATTCCATATGCCCCTAGACATTCTTGTAGGACAGAATTTTGATTTCTAAGAGCATCCCATGTCTTTTCTCTGTAGCTACAATACTAAGATGTTCTTCCCCTGGAGCTGAACCAACAAAAAGTCAGTAAACAGAGAGGAGAATTGGGAAAGCCTGTTTCTCAGAGTCACATTGTGTGTGTGTGTTTGGGGGGTGGGCGGTAGCTAAGAGTTACAGGCGGATGGTGGAAATTTGGTGCCTTTTATGTCACCTGGAACAAGATTTCCATCCCTGATGCTGTGCTAAACCAGGACAGAGGCCCTCGGGCAGTGATGAGTGGGGTTGGGGTGAAGGAGGAAGAGGCAGAGGATGAGGGGGATGGAAAGGAGGCTTGGCTGATGAAGGGCCTTGAGGTGGCAGAGATGGCCCCGGAGAGCCTGCACTGAGAGATGCTGTCCTTCCCCCCCTTCCCCTCCTACCCACCTCCTCAGTCCGCCATCTGTGTTGGGTTGACTGATCTGAATCCCAGCGTCCTCAGTTATCTCAGGGGAAGCATTCACTTTCTAGAGAATTCATTAGAAACGCATATTGTTTTTATGTAAGGAGGGGAAAATATGCACAGATGCCCCAGTCCTCAGGGAGAGCCCTGAACCTCAGATCATCCCAGAAGGGTGATCTTCTGAAGGTGGGGATACTGCTTTAGTTGGATTATTGCAGTGTTAGAGAATAAAAGATGTGGCATTGAAATCAGGTGTGACAACATCCCAGAGGAATGGTTTCTTTTTTGGGAACCTCAGGAAGAAGAATTCTTTTGCACCTGGGCAGACATCCTGGTTTCCAATTCCTAGCTTTTCAGGGGTGTCAGGGAGTTAGCTGTATCCTTATCCCATGTGTGTGGTCCATACCCCCTCTACTTACTTACTTACTCATTCCTGTGTGGCCCACATAACACTTCTACTGGGGCAATTCGTTGGGGGTGTATTTATCTTAAATCATATAAACACAAGTTTGTTGACAGAATAACAATTATTATTAAGCAACAGGCTCTGGGAAAATGTTATTTAAAAAAAGAAACCTTTTTGTTCAGAACACAATGAATAAATATTTGTATGCAATACACAGTAAGAAGTATCGATAAAATTTTTGGTTTTGGTGAGATACTTAAAAATAAAAGAGAATCAAGAACCAGAGCATCTGAACTTGACCAATTTTTAATAACAAGAGAAGCCAAATAATAAGGATCTGTGGAATTAGAAGAGGACAGCAGGGGGAAGAAAAGAAAAAGAAAACATAAGCAAGTAGAACCTGAGAAGCTATTCCCTCATGGATTTTATTTTAAATAAAAACATAATATCTTAATCTATGGTTAGATTTGAATAATCCATAGGATTAATAGAGTTACTATTTTATCTTCAGATTGTGGCTTCCATGAGCTTTATTCTACAAGTGATTGGGAACCATGATGGCAGCCCTTGTACCTGCCATACTAGTATCTACCTACCTGTGCTTTGTAAAAACCTGGTGAATTAATACATCACAACATGACATATGAAATGACCATTTGATATAAGAATGAAGTCTGCAACCTTCTCAAGAGCTGACAGGCCTGGAACATATTTTTCCAAAGTGAATAAGCTAAGAGTAAGGGCTGTATAATTCATTTAAATAAATAAATAAAAAAAGAATACATATTGAAAAAGAACCACCCGGATAAAAACAAGATTTTTCTCTTTCAGAGGATAAATTAACAGATAGTGAAGTTTATAAAATTTATGGTTTCAATTTCTCCTAAGCTCTCTGAGCTGCTTTTTATGTTAATACTTGTCCAGTGACAGTTTTTGAAAAAGGATTTAAGACACTTTTTGAAAAAGGATTTATGCCTTTTTAAAAAAGTTATTTTATTTATTTATTTTTGGCTGTGCTGGGTTTTCGTTTCTGCGTGCGGGCTTTCTCTAGTTGCGGTGAGCTGGGGCTGCTCTTCATTGCGATCCACGGACTTCTTATTGCAGTGGCTTCTCTTGTTGCGGAGCACGGGCTCTAGGCACGCGGGCTTCAGTAGTCGTGGCACGTGGGCTCGGTAGTTGTGGCTCGCGGGTTCTAGAGCGCAGGCTCAGTAGTTGTGGAGCACGGGCTTAGTTGCTCTGCATCATGTGGGATCTTCCCGGACCAGGGCTTGAACCCGTGTCCCCTGCATTGGTAGGCAGATTCTTAGCCACTGCGCCACCAGGGAAGCCCTGTGCCTTTTATTAGAAGTAAAATGGAAAACAAATATAAAAAATAAAATATTGTGAGTCATTCTCAAGCATGGAACAATACAAATTTAGATTGGTTTCCTTCTGTTTCTTCTTTCTTTCTTCTTCTTCCTTTTTTTTTTTTTTTTTTGTCACTGATAGAATTTTCATCCTGCATGTAAATAATCAGTACCTTGCTGGCAGAGACAGCTGGACAAATATTTCCCCTGGTAGTAGCAGGAAGAAGGCACCGGGCACTTGTATATTTGTCCAGAACTAAAGCGCAAAGGTCCTGGCTTCTCCTCTAGTTTTTTTTTTTTTTTTTTAAAATATTTATTTTTATTTATTTAGTTAGTTGCAGCGGGTCTTAGTTGTGGCAGATGGGCTCCTTAGTTGTGGCAGGTGAACTCTTAGTTGCAGCATGCATGTGGGATCTAGTTCCCTGACCAGGCATCAAACCCAGGCCCCCTGCATTGGGAGCGTGGAGTCTTATCCACTGTGCCACCAGGGAAGTCCCTCTCCTCTAGTTTTTTAGCCTCAGTTCTGGTCTAGAAAAGCAGTCCTTGCATAGGCCTGCATACAGAGGGCTCGCCCTGGTAACAGTGACTAAGCAGTGTCCCTTCCTTGGCTACACTGGGAATTTACGCTCTGAGAAGAATCCTGGTCCAGCTTGCTGACCTTCCCTAGACATCTGGTCATGAGCAATTACCAAGCAGGAAAGTTTTCCATCCTTTCTACAGATTATATTTAAGCTTGAGTTGGCAAAGTCACGTCATCTCCTGCCATGGAGTGTTTTGTAGTCATTTATTCGGGTGGTCGGCCTGTTTTTTAGTTGCTTCTCAAAAACACTTCCTACCAACAAAATTAATACCCTTCCCTAACGAAAGGTATAAAGTAGACCCTTGGTGCTCAAAGCATCTGCTACAAAACTCATGAGAGAGGGATGGCTGAGAGCCACCAGGTCAGGAGGCCCAGGAGAGAGGCCACAGAGAAGCAGTGGCGGGGGGGGGGGGCGGGTAGGGAGAAAGGGAGTAGGAGGGGCAAGCATCAGGGGAAACGGACCACCCAAAGGAAGGGGGCCCAGCGGTTAACACAGGAAGACTGAGAGATACTTGGTAAAAGCCAAATCCAAAGGATAAGGAAAAAAGGCATAAAAATAAGAGAAGATGAAGAAAGCTAATGGGTGTGATAAAGGCCTGAAGAAGAGGTGTACAAGTTATTAATAATGCACCTAAATAATTCCTCAAGGTCTAGATCAACCCAGAGGCAGGCTGAGACCTCAGCCAGAGGGCAGGCTCTCTTTCCCACACTCCCTGTCCTTGGTTAATGTGACTTCTCCATCACCAGGCCAAGGGCTCTTCATCTTATTTATGCCATGGTGCCCTTTGGCAGTCTGACACATTTAGGGACCCTATGTTTAGATATATAAATTGCAATACGTAAGATTATAACACGAGCTGTATAAACCATTGTGACCTACTAGTGTACGCACAACAGGATCTGATGGTGGGCCAGTGGGATGAGTATAATGCTGCTGTGGGTAACTGCAGACCTGCACCGTGATAGGGAAACGTCCCATCTGTACGCTTGGGTGGCAACATCACCGGTCCCAGTCCTGTGCTTAAGGTCTGTGGCCTGCATTTATAATAGAGTGAAACGCTAAACTGTAGTTCAACATTAGTAAACAAATTCATGACTTTTGTCCCATTCGGGTTCATGGGTTGCTTGAATCCTGTTGATAGATGCCTTGGAGGTCTGCGAGTGGGGTGACCATATCTTTCATGACCGGGATACTTTTGAGAATGAAAGGGAGCATAGTTGTTGCTCTAAGAAGTGGGTGTGAATTGGGATGGGCCTGGGCAAATTGTAGCACAGGGTCCCTCAGCTGTGGAGACCTCCTTGGGGTCTCTCTTCCCAGATCAGTTTTCACTTCTCTGGCCCAAGGAATTGGCATTATCTGCCCTATTCCTAGGGATCACCCTTGTAGATACTGATGGGCATTGGGAAGTGGAGAACACCTCTAGCTGAAAGAAGCCACATGTCAGGGCCACAGCCGGGCGATGGGATGCCTTTGTGAGAACTGGAAAATGGGCTCCCTTGGAGGAGCCGCAGCTTCTGGCTCCTGGCTGTGTGAACACCGGCCTGCATTTCATTTCCCAGTGGCTGCCTTGGCCGCATGTCCAGAAGCGTCGGCCAATTTCTCCTGAAGCGAGGTTGAATTACTAGACTACAGTGCATTTCAGCCCAAAGTTTCAACTTCTCCCAACAGTTTTTTTTTTTCAAAGCAGAGCTGCCACAATGGCTTTTCAAGGTTCACTTCCTGTCCCTACCCACTTCTTACTTATCAGGAAATGGCCTCAGTGTGGGCAGGTGGATGGAGACCCATGGGAAGAGGCCAGGATCTGGAGAATTCTTAAACTGGGTCATAAGACCTCGAGTGATGGAGAAGGACTGAGGTCACGGAGTGTTCCCTAAGCACGTGGCTCATATTGTCCGGTGCTGGGGGAAGATGACCGCAGGTCCCTGAGCCTGGGGATCGCCGTGCGTCTGTCTGTACCGACTGGTCAAGTGGAACCTGCTTAGTAGAAAAAAAGTCTCTTCTAAGAAAGCCTGTGACTCTGCAGGGGGGGATGCAGCATCTCAGAAACCTTGTCTTTAGGTGCATGTAGAATATTTGATCAGCAGCCGGGCAACCAGCTTTGGCCCTAACCAGCTGGGTGGTGATGGGCTGGTTAGGATGACTGCCCGCTGCTCCCCTTCCTCAGACAGAGGATGCTTGGAAGCTAGATGGTTTCTGAAGCCCCTTCCAGTGCGGTGGTCTGCAAGGACATTGTTCTATTTATACGCCATTCGCTGGCCTTCCTCTTTAAGCGGGTCCAGGCTCACTTTCCTGCTTAGGGCTTCCAGACCTTACGTACCACAGATCCAACAATGACAGATGGAGGCACTCCGCCATCCTTAGGGTCTGTGACTAGAGTGAGGGGATGGGGGTGGGAAGGTGGAGGGAAGAGTAGCCGGGAGGCAAAGGGATAGAGTAGGAAAGGAGTGGACCAACTGATAACTTTCCTTTTGCAACAGTAATAATCGCTCAGGAAAGATGGAGGGAAGATGGAGGAGGAGTTCCTAAAATTTTGACTGTGTGTTCATCTGTGTCTAACTCTTTATAACCGTGTAATCATGTGAATCCCTGCTAAAAACTTTTCAGTTACTCCTGGTCGTCTCCAGGAGGGTTACATCCTTATGATGGTTTAATAGGTCCTTTGTCACCTGGTCCTGCCTATCTCTCCATCTGTCATTTTCCTGGGCATACCTACGCCCTGGTGTGTTCCAGCTGGTGTGTTAGTACTAGTTAGTAGTGACAAGGCTTCTCACTTCTCTGAAACTCTACCCTTGGTGATGCCACATGGCAGCCTGAAATCAGCTACGGCAGGGGCATCTACACCACAGAAACTGACAGGCATTATAAAGCAGTGCTGTTTTCCCAGGGAGTCTCGTGTTAAAACTGACTAGCACACACCACTGCCCCTGCCTCGCCCAAAGACTTGCACTTCCTGCCACAAAAGCTTCTCTTTCCCGTCTCTCCATCTGCACTTCCCGACTCCTGATAGCTCATCTGTCTTTCTTTCCTTCTCTCTTCCTTTCCCTTCTACTTTCCCTCCCTCCCTTCCTTCTAAGGGTCCATCCACCTTCTCATCCAGAGGTTGCCAGACTCCGTTCTCATCCTTGAGTGAGTGAATCTGGCAGAATTTCCTAACTTTTAACATGCCCCAGTTTTCTCTACGTAAAATGGGTGTAATCATTGGTCGTTGTGAGGCTTAAATGAGTTAATACGTATAAGGTACTGTGACTAGTACATGATAAGTACTATTTAAAAGTCTTTGTTTCTAGTATTGATCACAACATCATGGATCGCTTGCTATGTACCCGGCACTGAATATTGCACATAGGAAGAGAGGTTCAACAAAACAAGCACAAGACAATGTTTAAGAGCCTTGAGCAAAGCCTGGTTAGTTCTTCCAGGCATATCAGAATGGACTTCATGGAGCCAGGGGCGTTGAAACTGAATCCTGAAAGACTGATGGCAAAACCCCGCCAAACTGGCAAGACAGACAGAGGCATCTCAGGAGGAAGAGAGTCACGTGGGCACCGGCACACAAGAGGGAACAGCATGGTCTGTTAAGTTTCTGTGTAGCTGAGCGTGAGACCGTGGAGGGAGAGGGGCTCTGATCATATCTGGGTTATGGTAACGTCCACAGGGAAGTCAGCTGCGGTCTCCTCTTAGCTCTGCCTTTCTGTTGCCTGCAGCAGTGCGGGTCTGAGCTTCGGATTTGCCAAAAAAAAATGTCAGACATCCAGATTTGTATGCGAAAGCTCCTAATGGTTAATGGTAGAACTCACTCAATTAAAAAATAAACAAAATTAACAAAACAAAGCCTATTCGGAGGCTATATCCAGCCTCCTGTGGGAGAATGGGATTCTAGGTCCTCAAGCTGTGCCAGGATAAGGTCTGCAGTTGAATACCTGACTTCGAATGTGGTTCTACTGGGCTCAGTGTGGCCCACAGGTGACAGTGCCTCAGGGTCTCAGAGCCCTGGTTTTCTGCCAAACGGCCTCGCCACAAAGAACCTTTTGGCTTATGGAGATAAAAGCCCTTGCAAAGAACCCGACACGTGTTAGAATTTTTCCCAGACCCCACGGACTGTGGCAGAGGTGTTCCCTCAGTACAGCCCAAGCCTGATCTCCGTCACCCAAAGATACCCAGATAGTCTTACCTGCCTTTTTAATTTTAACAATAGATGGGGGAAGAGAAATGTAGGAGTATTTTTTTTTCCCCTTCATTCTGTTAAAAACATCACAAGGAGCTTGACATTCCATTTTGGAAGGCTGGATGTCACAGATCCAACTGAGAGCGATTGATTGCTTCTGCTTGGATTTAAGATCCTGGGGAAAAGGTGCACTCGACTTCTATGCGGTGTGTGTTGATTGTTCTTTCGAAGCGGGGGAGAGTCTCTGAGAAGCAGTCAGCCCCGCTAGGTGTTAGTCGGGGTCCTGTCAAGATCTGCACTTAACGTTTGTGAAATTTCCCCTCTTTTGAGTCCCTTCCATTCCAGGCTGGCTTTGATCGAGCAGGTTTTAAGAAAACGATCAAACCTTAGAAGAGAGGAATTATTTCTAGTTGAGGGAGCTTGGTGGATGCTGGCTTCCGTAAAGTAGAGAGGTGGCTAGGCCAGCAGCCTACTTCATCAGGCCTGATGAAAAGCACCCTGTAATTGCAGCTTTGTGATGATAATACATTGAATCCTGGTGTTATTCTGATTTGGGGTTATCTGTATTTGTTTCCTTGTATTGCCTGATTGAACTTGATCATGAGAAGCTTCGGAGTTGCAGGCAGGCCTTGGAGTAAGGACACCTGACTTAACAAAAGCACCTCAGATCTGGATTCTGGCCTCACTGCCGAGCTCCTACCACCTCTTCTCCAGGAGCTGATCTGAGCCTCAGGGTCTGTCTCACTCGCGTCCAAGCCCTAAGCCCCCTGGGCCCTCAGGACTGAGGTGTCTGGTGCTGCTGTAGCTCTCACCCCCTGTTGGTGTCTGGGGTCCCGTCCCATACCAACCACTTCAGGAACCGAACCCCAGAAAAACCAAGGTCCTCCTCTTCTGAGGTGGATTTGAAACACTTAAGTTTATTGAATTAACATTATGGGTCAAATAGCACAATTGCTGTGAAGGAGGTGTTGAAGGCCTAACCCCTAATGTGATGGTGTTTAGAGATGGGGCCTTTGGGAGGTGATTAGGTTTGGGTGAGGTCAGGAGGGTAGGGCCAGACACCGGAGAGCTTGCTTCCTCTTTTCCAGGCACACACACCCAGGAAAGGCCACATCAGGATACAGCAAGAGCATGGCCATCCGTAACCCAAGGAGAGGGCCCTCATCAGACCCTGACCATGCTGGCACCTTGATCTTGGACTCCAGTCACTAGAACTGAGAGAAATAAATTCCTGTTGCACCCGGTCTATGGAATTTATAACAAAGTTAACAGGCAGCCTGAGATGACTAACATAGGAGGTTACTATAATTTAGCCTGGCACCTAGCCGTCTTGTGAAACATATCTGGGCAAAGATGTGCCTTTTTCATACCATGGTGTCTGAGGCTTACCACCAGCCTAGCACTTAGTAGGCACTCAGGAACTTCTTGTTGAATGAGAGAATGAGTGAACACTAATGAATGGAGTGGGAAATGTCCAATTTATAAACAAACATTTAGAAAACAGTTCATTTGAGTGTTGGAAATTTCCTGCAACTGTGGTCTGGAGATGAAGGAAACATAAATTCTTTTAGAGAAGAAGCTGTTAACACCCTGAACTTTTTACTAGTTCACCCCACATAGGGTCTCCTGGAGCGCTTCTCCGTAAAGAGATGCTGAGTTGAGCTGCTGGCCTACCAAAAAAACATAATTAACTTAATGTTAGTAAAATGACAAAGAAAAGTCATTTCTTTATACACGAGTCATAGAACCTCAACATTGGAAAGGACTCGTGAGGTCCTTTTTCGTTCTAAATACCCAATGGGCAGGTTGCCATAGAAGGAAGTGATTTTTTTCTGGCAAAATCGTGGCTTTCGGGGTCCTTCTTGTTCCTCTGAGAGATCCTTCAGACGCTAGGAGGACTTTCCTCCATGGCTTTTGCAATTTGAGAATGGAGATACTGTTTCCTCAAGATGCTATTCATCTTTATTCATATCTGGGTGCAGATGAGCTAAGAATGTGTGGGTGTGGGATTTGAAGCGTCTGACGTGCTTAGGTAACAGTTGGCGTGCCAGTTGTATAATGAAGAATAAGTATTGACAGCGTTAAATTGTGGCTGAATCTTGGTTTTGGTGTTTTAAAAAAAAAGAAAAGAAAAACAGAATAAAATTTCTAAAAGCGACAGCGTTGTTTTTATGCCAGGGGTGTTTTCTAAATGTTGGGACAACAGTGCTGGGAAATGTGGGCCTCCCATACGTGTCACTTTCTTCTGCCTAGCCTGGTTTTACTACTACCCCGCATAACTTTCTTTTTAATTGGCAAGGGCTGTACTGTTTCTAAATATACATTTGTGTTGTACTCGATGGATGGAGGGAAATAGCTTTGGAAATAACAGGTAAAATTTTAATTCACTTTTCATATTGAAGGTGGAAGAGCCAACTGGTTTCTCAGGAAAATTAATGGCATTTTATTGAGTTACTAGGTAGTTACTGTTTGCTTCCCAAGCTCCAAAAACTCTAAGTCATCATCAGCTTCCAGGGCTTTCATCAGGTGAAGCTGTGCACCATTACTTCTTTAAGAAGCAATGTTCCTTTCTCCACCTTCTCTGTGTGCTGACAAGAATAGAGACAGAAATACAGAGAGACTTTCTGCTACTCACTTGTGGGTGGAGTAGGCAGTGTGAGTGTTACCTGACGGGAGCTGGGTAGCATTGTGGATTCTACTAGGTACAGGTGCCTCTAGTTAAAAAACACATGGATGTTCAGGGTCCTGGATTAGTAATGTAATGCTTAGGTCAGGGGGTTTTAACCATTTTTCCTGCTAGGTATCCTTTTGGCAGTCTAGTGAAACCTAGGTATCTCTTCTTATTTTAAAAAAATTTTATTTAAACAAATTAATATTTGTTTAAATAAAATGTAAAATATTAATTAATAAATATTAAAATTAATATTTTTAATTTGTTTAAATAAAATGTAAAAAACATTTTTAAGTGTAAAAGTATGTAGGATTACAAAGAACAAAAAAGAAATATAGACAAACACACTGATTTTCACAGAGCTTACAAATGTATGCATGACCTATATCACTGCCCAATCTGTCAACAATATTTTAAAAATTACTTTAAATAACACACTTTAATAGTTAGCTTAACCATCAGATGTGTCTGAACTTGCCTGTTATAGACTTATAGCCCACATGCCTCTCATATTTCAAAAGACAGTGTTAACTTATGAAGAATTAAAAATTCTCATTTGAACGGTCCAGTTTTGCGAAACTCTAACAAATAATTTAAATGGCTGATTTCTTCCCACGTATTCATAAAGGACAAGCAAGTGTAGATACGTAAGACTATAAAGCATCCTAGTTGTGTGGTCTCTAGGTGGAGAAGGCACCTTCCCTGTTTTGTAGCTGAACGACGACCAGATTAGAAATTGACTAAGAGTTGCCCCTGTATAGTATGAGGGGCTATAGTTAGGAAGAATGAACTACCATAAAGTTATGATGCACGTAAACGATATTTCAGGATTCCTGGAACAAATGTGTTGTCATGTGGAAAAAAGCTGTGATTTTTTTACTGCTCATGTCACAGGTACCGATAATACTAATGTAGTTTGTTGCTTGCCTTGAAATTTGAAGGAAATGCTAAATTCCAGTTGGAGATCAGTGGAGAAAAAAAATCAGAAAAGACCTTCCACGGTTGTGGATCCCTTGTATTCTAGCTATGGCCACAATATACGGAGGGGTAGGGCATGGACCCTGAGTTAAAAACCTCTGTCTCAAGGTGTGAGTAAACACCTGATAACAAACAAAGCAGTTTTCAGATGGATAAGACCCATTAGAAGGGATCATAAAAAGAATGTCATTTTCTGTTTGGTACTTTATTTAACAAACATGGCTAAGGAGTGTGGCTGGCCTCCTAACTGGTCCCTTCGGAGAGACATGCCATTGATTTGATCTAAAATAGTGTTGGGTCTTCTTTGAGAGCGGGGAGTATAATATTTTGAATATTTTCATCAGTGTTCATTCTTAAACTGTTTTGGGGTGGTTTGAAATAAGCCAAAGTTGTTTGAAGTAAGGCTGTTGAATGCAGAGGGTGATCGAGGTGTGTAGACCCCAGATTGGGACTTGAAAATCCCAAGGCTTCTTTTCAGAGACGACTCACCAGCTACGCTGAAGGCTGCTCCATCATGGGTGGAGGTGGGGTAGGGATGAGATCCAGAAAAGACTGTGTTTCTAACATGATAGCATCTTTGGAGTCAGCCTTTGGTCCTCTGGGGTGACAACTTTATACACGCACTTCACTTTATAGAGTAACGTTCCAGGACAGTTTCAAAATATTTAGTGACAATATTCAGTGCCACAGTTTACACAGTCTTGACTAGACCTGCCCCGCCCAGCAGAACCTATGCAATTTCAGCTTTCCAGTAGCTACACTACACATGTAGAAAGAAAAAGGTGAAATTAGTTTGAATAGTATATTTTACTTAACCCAGTATCTCCAAAAGTATCATTTAAACTCAAAACCAAATTAAAATTTATTAAATGTTTTTCACACCGAGTCTTTGAAATCTCGTGTGTATTTTATACCCACGGCACATTGCACTTTGGACACTGGATTTTCATCAGAAACACTTGACCTATATTTAGATTTCATAAAATGTACCGTTGAAAAATCAGATTTACATATCCAAGTTGTAGCAAATATACTTAAGCGTTTTCTAATAACTGAATGAGTATTAGTTTTTAAATTTTAAATAAATCACAATTAAAATTCAACCTTTAGCTTCTCAGTCTTGCAGGCCCCATTTCCAGGGCTGAGTGGCCACACTGCTGGTTACCATACTGTATGGTGCAGGTCAAGACTGTATGGGGCTATATATACCGTAGGACCTACTGTATAGCACAGGGAACTCTACTCAATACTCTGTAATGGCCTATATGGGAAAAGAATCTAAAAAAAGTGGATATATGTACATGTATAACTCATTCACTTTGCTGTACACTGGAAACTAATACAACATTGTAAATTAACTATACTCCAATAAAAATTAAAAAAAAAAAACTGTATGGGACACCACTGGAGAGAAATCCATAGGCACCAAGCAGACAGTCAAAACTCATTGGCAAAATTATGGAGAGAGGCTTTTCTTTGCAGTTGTCTGTCTTTTCTGTGAATCAGTCCTATTAGTCTTTTTGTTAATCCAGTATTTTTCCAGAAGCTCCTGATCTTTTCTTTAGAATCTTTCATATGACCACCCCCCAAAAAGAGCCTTTTCTTAGGACTATTGATCCCCTCCATCCAGGGGCATCCTATGGCTTCTGCCTCCTAGAAGGAAGGTTCAGGGATCAGGGTAGGTGATTAGCTGGAGACAGGAAGCTCATGCCTCTGCCCCAGGTTCTCAAGACTGAGAGTAAAGTTTTCTGACTCTGAGCCCCACTGGATGTCCAGTACCTCTGATTCTGATTCTGAAAAATTGGGGTGGAGCCCAGGAAACTGCATTTTTATCAAGTCTTCCTTGCTCTCCCTACCTTCCCCCACCAAGTGACTCAGAACAGCTTAATTTAAGAACTGCTGACCTAAGCATCCTTCCTCCCACGTATTCTTTTTGCTAGTGGTTCATAAGGTGTATTCTGAGGACCCTCTTCATCAGAAGGCCCTGTGTCTCCTTAAACTGAAGAGTTGTAGGCCTTGCCCCAAACCAGCTAAATCAGAATATCTGAAGGTGTGACACTAGGAATCGGCATTTTTAAGAAGCTCTCCAAGTAATTCTTATGCCTACTAAAGTTTAAAGACTTTAAACCTTATGCATTGTGACCACCTAGAGGGGCGGGATAGGGAGGGTGGGAGGCAGACACAAGAGGGAGGGGATATGGGGATATATGTATACACACAGCTGATTCACTTTGTTATACAGCAGCAACTAACACAACAGTGTAAAGCAATTACACTCCAATAAAAATGTAAACAAACAAACAAACCAACCTTATGCAGACCTTCCTGCTTAGAAATTTGGAATTTTTCAATTCCATCCTTTCTCATTCATCCTTCCCCGACGTCTGACCTTTAGAAACCCACTTGCCATATTTATTCTATCTCCCCTGTGTTAGGGTTATTTAACGAATATGCATTTGTTCCAGGGACTGGGGAAAGAAAAATATAGATCGTGAGATCCTGTCTCTGACAGCAGAGAGCTTGCAGACATAGGAGGGAGAGGCAGATTTATGGAAAACTGAGGTCATAAAGCACTACAGGTGGAGCGCCACATATATGTGCTGGGCACCTTGAGGACACGAAGAAGACAAGAGTCATTTATGCACCTGGGTTGGGAGTTGATGAGAATGGCTTCAAAAGGGCTTCAGAGACCTGCTACCGACCAGGGTTTGTGGCCTCCTTAATCAGCAGAAATTGATCAAAGGCCAGACAAGAAATCCAGGCAAGGCTTTACTGGGGCCCCTGCTGCAGCAGAGGGGAGTGAAAACAAACAACAGGTTCCCTTGCTCACTCACTCCCTGAGGGGGGGAGCTGGTTCCTTATATGGGGTGAGGGGTAGGGATGTGTCCAGGGGTCGGGCCGCAGGGGTGGCTTAGGTGGTCTGCCCACCCTTAGGTGGTGTTGTGTGCAGGGGGCACGCGCAGGACCCTGCGTTTGCTCCCAGCTCTTCAGAAGTGGCAGTTGGCTTTTTGGGTTTTTTTATTTTGGTCTTTTTGTATCTTGTTGCCCATAATATGCCCCAACTGCACATGCCACAGAACTGTCCAGTCTGATGCTGTGGCTTCACAGATTTCTGCTGTGGGTGACCTTCACTTGAAACCCCCAGGCAAGGGAACTCTGGAGAACAAGGCCAAACAAAGCAAAGTCAACCCAATACAAAACCACTGCAGCTCCTTGGGACACCTGTGCTGGGTTTGGCTCCATGCAGGAGGGAGTGGGGTGATGGGTGGGACGTCCAGCCTCGAGGTCCCTGCTAAATCCATAAGGACTTTACCTCTGGATAGCAGTGGCTTCTACGTTGGAGGTGTGACCTGATAAATGAATTTTCTTTATGAGAATAACTCAGGCAGTGGTTCTCACATTTCTGGCATCAGAAACAGTTTAGACTCTCAACCATGAGGGAGGATCCCAGAGAGTTTTTGTTGACATGGGTTATATTATCCATATTTACCAAATATGCTAAATTAGAAGTTAAAACTGAGAAATTAAAAAAAAAAGTTTACTAATTCATTAAAAATAACAATAGTAAGCACATTTTGTGTAACATAAAAGCAATTTTTTTGTGAAAAATAATTCGTTTTCCAAAACAAAAATTCAGTGAGGAGAGTGACATTGTGTTACGTTTCTGCACATCACATTAATATCTGATTCCCACGCCTGCTTTTGTGTTCATTCTGTTGTGATAGCCCGTGGCAGAAAGCCTTGGGAAAACCCTAGTCCACTTGTGACAGGTGAAGAGCAGAAAAGACAAGTCATGTCTTTAGTGTCGTGTCTGTGGTATTATGGAAATAGTCTATATCATAACTGGAGTCAAGTCATATCTACAGAATGATGGAAAGAGTCTCATCCTCATCGATCCCTGGGAAGGGCCTCAGGAACCCCCCAGGAGTCGCTGGACCACGTTTTGAGAGCCATTGGTGAGGAGGGTGTGTGACCAGGAGCAGGCAGTGTGACCAGGAAACGGGGAGGAGACCTCGTAACAGTGTTGGAGGAGGTGAGGGAGGGCCTGCATCAAGGTGTATCAGCGGGGATGAGAAGGGAGGGTGAGGGACAGATGCCAAGGAGACAGATGCCACAGAACCAACCAAGCGGGTGTGGGGATGAAAGACGGGAGAGGCCCTGAGGATGTCCTGGGTCAGTGGAGATCCACCAGCTGCTGGTATCCAGCCCTGAGCTGGCCAGGCCTCTGTTCCTCAGGGTCACAGCTGAGGGGGAAGGGAGGTGTCAGGTCCAGCCCTAGAGTAATTGTCCGCCGGTCTAAAGCTGCCTTCTATGGTGTGATTATACATTGGCAGGAATGTATCTTTTAGGATGGGCAGAGTTCCTGAAAGCCTTCCAGGCTGCGCGGTTCATGTATGCAGGGACACAGGGAGAGAAGGCTGTTTGGTGAGTAGCAAAGATGACAAGGGTTGAGGTTTGGGGAACGCCCTTCTCTTTGGGACTGGACGCATTTGTGGTGAAAGAGCATTCACAAGGCACTCAGGAAGCCAGAACGTGGTTTTACACAATGTAAGTGTGTGTGCGCATGCGTATGTGTATATGTGTGTTCTATATATATGTGTATAAATACGGTTTTATATATGTATATGGTGTGTATGGTTTTATATATAAATAGCTATATAGGCTCAGGGAGCTGCGTATCTGAAGTTGTGGATGAAAGTCCTGGTTTACCACCAACTCCCAGGGTGACTCTGGACAACCCACTAGGCATCTCAGGGTCTCGAGCTCCTTGTCTGGGAAACGTAGAAGGTATGAAACGTAGGAATTGTGTGATCCAATCCAGGTATTTTACAGGCCACAAAGAGTGATCTTCTGGAGGACACAGCGATTCCATCAGTGTCAGCGTTTGCTCAAGTAATGTTTTCCCGGCCCTGTTTTCAATCTTGCCTGCGAGGGGTTGGGAAATGAACAGAGAAGCAATCCATCTGGTGTCAAGGGACAGCAGCTGGGTCTCTCAGGAGCTGCAGGTCTTGTCATTGGTTTGAATGTGGTCCCCGGCTTGGCCTGGCAACCTGGCCCCCTCTTGTTTCCTTAGTCCTTGAGAAAGCCTTTTGTGCTAATTCTGTCCACACGCGTGTGCCCACAGAGCAGTTTGACCCTACTCTGCTCAGTGATTCCCCACGTGTGCAATGGGAGGTGGTTTTAGATGTGCACAGATGGTATTTATGTATACTTTGATAGTATAGAAAAATAGAGCAAGCATAGCAAAACCATTTAAATTGGTATTATTTCATAGGCTAAGAGTTTAAATAAGTAAATTGAATTTTAGAAAGATTGCATAAATGCTAATGCAGGTAAAACTTGGATGTAACAAAATTCTTTTTTTAAAATAAATTTATTTATTTATTTATTTTTGGCTGCGTTGGGTCCTCATTGCTGCACGTGGGCTTTCTCTAGTTGCGGCAAGCGGGGGCTACTCTTCGTTGCAGTGCACGGGTGTCTCCTTGTGGTGGCTTCTCTTGTTGCGGAGCACGGGCTCTAGGTGCCCAGGCTTCAGTAGTTGTGGCACGTGGGCTCAGTAGTTGTGGCGCACAGGCTTAGTTGCTCCACAGCGTGTGGGATCTTCCTGAACCAGGGCTCGAACCCATGTTCCCTGCATTGGCAGGCAGATTCTTAACCACTGTGCCACCAGGGAAGCCCTGTAGCAAAATTCTTGAAGGGAGGATGTGAGTGACTAATCTGTGAGTAACATTAACTTAATCATATTAATGGGGCTTTTAACAAATTCAGAAAAGGAGATGGTCTTATCAGGTGATCCCTGATCCTTATACCTATGTTGGAAGTGTTTTTATTTTTCATGGGTTTGGTATTTCAGCCTAAAAATTCCTTCTGGGGACCTGAGCTTTTTATATCTACTTTTTATTGGTCATGTTAGGTACTTAAAATGTTAGATTTTAACCTGGATTTAACTAAGGGAAAAAATCAGGCAAATTAAAATGAAGGGAAATTCTGTAAAACGACTGACCCTGTACTCTACAAAAATGGCAATGTCAGAAACACCACCCCTTCCAAAACAAACAGAAAGAAAGCCATGGCTTGGGGACCATTCTAGACTAAAGGAAACTAGAGGTTTGACAGCTAAATATAATGCGTGATCCTTGATTGGACCCTGGATCAAAAAATAAGAAGTTATAAAGGACATGTTGGGACACTTAGGGAAATTTGAAAATCAACTGCTTATTAGACAAGAATAGAGTTATCGATTTTAAATTTCCCAAGTGTGATAATCTTCATATAGGGGACTATTCTTGGTCTTAGGAGACTCATGGTGAAGTACTGAGGGTTGAAGTACATTAATGTCTACAACTAACTCTCAAGTAGTTCAAGCCAAAATATACATACATTCACATATACCCACATGCATACATAATGCCCATATACACACACAGATACATACACACAAAAAACACACATGTGCACATACAGACATAGACATGCAGACATACATGCCCATATACACACAGATACAAACACACAAAGACACACTTATGCACATACATAGACATAGACATACCTGCCCATACACACAGACACACATGCATACCTTCACACATACACACTCACATATGTGCAAGGAGAGGGAAAGCAAGTGTGACAGCAAATTAGCAGTTGGTTCATCCAAAGTGCCCATTGTGCAATTCTTGTACCCTTTTCATAGATTCAGACTTAAATGTTTTTCAAAATAAAAAGTTGCAGAAACTATTAGACTTTGTGAAGTAGAGAAATCTCAGTGATAATCTAAGACTTTCATCAAGTAGAAGTAAGTGTTGAGAATGTGGATAACAGTTTCTCGAGCTTACTACTGTTACCAAACCAAACTTGGGTCCACTCACCCGCACACAGTAAATCCAACCTACTGACACCAGGTTGTGGTGAAGAAATTATAGCATTTATTGCAGGTACCAAGCAAGGAGAACAGGCAGCTCTCGTTCAAAAGACCTGAGGTGCCCAGTGGCTTTCACGGAAGGGGTTTTAAAGGCAGTGGGAGGGAGGGGGCTGTAGGTGCGTGATTAGCTTGTGCCCAGTTCTCAGACTGGTTGACATCAAGGTGAAGTTTCAAGAATCATTGACCTTCTGGTTTCAACCAGTCTGGGGTCTCTGTTCTTGCAGTCAGCAGTTTTCATGTGGTGGGTTCTGCTTCCCGTACAAACAACTTAGGAAGGTGTATCAGGCCTTTATCTATAGCTTTCAGGAAACTGGGAGTTCGGTGACTCTGTGATGTGGCGGATTTATAGTCTAAAGCGTTACCAGTTCCCCAGCCCAACATCTATTCTTTGTTTCTCCATCTTCACGTTTCCCATCATTAACTCTCGATTCAGCCTTTTACTTCCAAAGACAAGGAAACAGGGGCTTGTGCATGGTTTCACTAAGGAACGTGCTTCCATAGTGCATAGACCTACAGCTGCTCCACAGCTAAGATTCCCTCCTCCAAGTAACCGTTAGACATAGTTGGTCTCTGATCAGCAGAGCCAAGGGTGGTTCACGGTGACTGCCTGGATTCTAGTTTGCACAGGCTTTACTATGACCGCTGATTAAACAACACTGTTACGTACCGAATAGCCTCTGGTATAATAAGACTTTTGTGAATTCAGAAGTCCTTCACTAAATACTCATCAAGGACTTCCATGCTCCAGGCATTGTTCCTCGGGGCTCATGGAAGACCTTTGAGATCCTGCTTCTCATGGAAGTTGTGCTCTGGGTGGGAGGGATAGAAGTCGCTAAGCAAGGAATGAGATGGACTGGGTGATTTCAAAAATTGCTAAGTCTTGTAAAGAAAAAGAAAATCATGAGGGTGACAGGACAGAGAGCGATGAGGCAGGTGCGACAGGATAGTCATGACGTGAAGGCTTCTCTGAGGAGGTGACCCATCATCAAGCTCACGAGGAAGAATGTTTTATTTTACATGTCTCTGTTATTGACTCCTCATTCCCCCAGCCTTCAAGTTTACCCTTGATGTCAAAGTCAAGGATCTTCTGAAACCTGAGTGGTGCCTGCTGGGCTGCCACGGGGTCTGTGCGTCTGGTTTATCCACGCCAAGTGACTGCAGGGTGTGTTCGTTTCCTCGTTCTCTTGTTTGATGAAGGTGGATGTTCTCTGTGTACTTTTCATCTTTATGATGGACTTTTAAGAAAGTTAAATCTAAAAACCACAGAAAGCCCATCATTTGCTCACACTGACACATGGTGATGAAAGTGAGTTATTACCCCCGAATAATGCCGCAGGAAGTCTTCCAACCAGCAGTTTTCAGGAACGCCGCACTGGCACCCCTCTGAATTACTATCTGCTTTTGCTAATTCACTATGACAGGTTTCTAAAGCAATTCAAGTTCATGTAAAAGCGGTGACAGAGAGATTATTCAAACTTGCGTAAAGGAGGGTGGAGGAAAGAACTATATGACATTCTCCTTGTAGCACCAAGCAAGATCCATTGAGATTCATTTCCTGGAGGCATTAAATATGTTTTATTTTTTCCTTTTCAGCTACCTTTTCAGTTTCATCTGATAATTGTATTCTATCTGCAGTGCTTGAATTTATCCCAGAGCATAGAACCAGTGAGCTGATTCTCTAGCCCGGAGGCCGCCAAGGACAGGATGTGAAGACAGTATTCCTTAGCATTAGAGAAATTCCAATTTTTAAAATTCAGGCCAAAATGATGTCCCTCATATAAAATCACTCAGGAGATAGGCTGGCAGGTAAAAAAGATTCTACGTAGGATTCAAGATATCTGTGTTCCTTTATTTCCCGTTTCCACCTAGGTGAACCAGAGCTGGCCTTCCGGATGGCAGGGTGTGGGCCATAGCACAGCACGTCAAGGATCTAGAGTCCGAGAGCCTCGTCCGAGGTCCAGCCCCTCCACTTACAGCTGTGAACTTGGCTCCAGGCCTGGCCCAAAGTAAACACTCAGCAGACGTGAACCTGCTTTCCTCCTTCCCCCCCGTCTTGTTTCTTCATGCCTAGTGGCTCACGCTCCCACCCACCTCTCACCACCCACCCGCTCAGCCCCGGCCAGTCTGCTGGCCTTCGTTCTGTCTGTAGGAGACTCTGAACCTCTTCCTGCTCCAAACCTGCTGAGTTTGCACTTGATGCTGCTCCCTGGGTCCCCCCTTCAGATCACCCGTGGCTGCTCTCAGCTTAGCTCTCAGCTCAGACTTCGCCACTCAGAGCAGCTCCCATCCTCGATCACACCAACACATTACCCTGATGGGTTTTCCTTATGGCTTCTCTCCCTCTCCTAAGTTATCTTGATGCTTCCTTTGCTGGTTTTGATGATCTTTCCACCCTGAGCTCCGTGGGAGCAGTGGCCTTGACTACTGTGGGTGCACCAGCCCCTGGCATATACTAGTTGCTCACTAAATATTAGTTGCATGGGAGTTACGGGGGACTCCTTGCGAGGTGGAGGAGCCTCGTGGAGCCGGTCTGAAGGTCAGATGGTACGAGGTTTCTGAGAGGACTTTAGAAGTTATAAAACTCTATGCAAATAACACATCGTTCAGTCTTCCCTCCCATGGAAGCACCCCTTTCCCATTGCCCCAAACTAAGGCATACTCTTCATATTCCTGCAGCATTTTCTGTAAAGGTCTGGCATTTCTGACACATGCCTTAACTCCTGATACATCTCATTAGCAGGAGTTTCAAATGAAACTCGGAGGAATTTGAAGCAAGAGGAAAAATTCTCCGGCTTGGAAACTGGTCATCAGCAAGCCGTTCCCAGGTGCAGCTTCGGTGCCGAGGAGCACGCAGAGCCCGCAGCATTGCAGTGATGCCCAGCTTTCAAGCTCCACACAGCTTCCCTGGGCCAAGCGTGGCTTCAAGATAACGGCATCCTGTGCCTGGTTTGGGGAGGAGGAGACAAATGCACAGAGTTCAGCTCAGAGGTGAGCACAGCCCTTGTTCCTTGTGTCCCTTCAAGACAGCAGTGCTGTGATCCAGGAGGGCAGCGTTGGTCATAAGCCTCTAAGCACATCCTGCCTGGGTGCAGTGTAAGGACTTTTTCTTCCCCGTCTACCTACCTGTGTGGAAAATTTTCAACCTTTACCATTTATCACCTTTTCAGGCTTCAACCAAGACGTAGCCTTTAGATTCCATATATATGTGTTAGCATACGGTATTTGTTTTTCTCTTTCTGACTTACTTCACTCTGCATGGCAGACTCTGGGTCCATCCACCTCGAGACAAAGTGAGAGAGTGGCATGGACATATATACACTACCAAATGTAAAATAGATAGCTAGTGGGAAGCAGCCTCATAACACAGGGAGATCAGCTCAGTGCTCTGTGACCACCTGGAGGGGTGGGATAAGGAGGGTGGGAGGGAGACGCAAGAGGGAGGAGATATGGGGATATATGTATACGTATAGCTGATTCACTTTGTTACACAGCAGAAGCTAACGCACCATTGTAAAGCAATTATACTCCAATAAAGATGTTTTAAAAAAAAAGATGTAGTATTTTGGCTTTGAAAGAGCTTCATTTAAATTGTGGAAGGAAAAGAAGGGGGTTTCAGAAATCTCAATCCATGATTCATGTTTAGAAAGATGTGTTTTTTTGGAAGTGTGACAATCATCCTGAGAGAGACTGGGTCAGGCAGTGGACAGCACTGATTTTGGATGGCCAAAGCCCTCTCGGCCACCTCGTTGTAGACACAGTATGCAAGGGTCCTGTGCCTTTTCCTCTGCCCACTCCCTCTCAGGTTTGCCAGGAAATGAAAAGGGATTCGAGTTTCAGTGGAAATTGGAATCTCTAGTTTAAGAAAATGAAAACAAACCTTGAATTTGGGAAAAAAATTACTTTATCTGTGGCTCTCAAGATGGATAGTCTCCCTCTTTATTGAAGTGTAAAGATTTTCGTAAACTGGGTCAGAAAAAGAAATTGCACATCCACCGTGTTCCTCTCCCCTCCCCAGAGGACCAGATCCTGTCCACCTCCTGGGACATGCGGTTTCTTTGTCAAACTCCTCACATATATGTCCATATCTACTGAAAAAAAAAAAGTATATAGCACAAGGATGTTGAGGCTTGATGCAAAAATATTTTAATTATATTCTTTTTAATTTTTAATTAGAATGAACAATGCAACACGAAATTTCTTTTTTAAGCAAAAATTTCCCTAGCTTTATTGAGATATAACTGACATATAACATTGTGTAAGTTTAAGGTGTACATTATAATGATTCAATATATGTACACATTGTGAAACGATTACCACAGCAAGTTTTGTTAACACATTCATCACTTCATATCGTTATAAAACATTTTTTTGAGAACTTTTAAGATCTACTGTCTTAGCAACTTTTAAATATACAATACAGTATTGTTAACTATTGTCACCAGCTGTACGTTACATCCCCAGAATGTTTTCATCTTATAACTGGAAGTTTGTACCCTTTGAACACTTTCATCGATTTTCCCTATACAATGAGTAAACTTGAAGAATGGACAATATCTGTTCTTAGAATTGAACTTCGTTTTAACAACATCCTGAGCCTAACTTATCTGTAATAAATAACTGAGCATAGGAGAAGTGACTAAATTTTTTATCAGTATCTAGAAATAAATACTTGAACCTTTAAACTTGCTTGACAAGAACCACACTTTCATCTCCTACTGAGTAGAGGCTAAGACTATTACAGTTTACAGATTTCGTCTTACAAACATTATACCATTAGACAGGTAGACTGCTAGTGTTCATGAGAAGCTAAGAGGATCCAGGGACATTGAAGGTCATGGCCATGGCAACACCAAATTTCTAACATGGACTATGCCTTAAAATCAGCAAATTATTTGTAATAAAGATAAATATAGTGACTTTATAAACTCTCTTAAACTTACATTCCTCCCTTAAGTCAACTGATAAATAAGAATGGGGCACTTTTCTCTTCTGGAGAACTTAAGGGTTCTTATATGGAGCTTTGAAGAGGAGAGTTGAATTAATTAGCACAGAAGCCATCACAAATTAAAACAGCTCTGAAATACTGCTCAATCAGAGGATTAAAACGCACCTCTTTTTCCAATTGAAGTTACGTATGTTTTCAAGGAAAGAATTAGAAACAGAAGGTAGATCCTAAATTCCTAAGGGACTAAGGGTTTCACATCATCTGACTCAAGGCCAGGTTGTCTGGGGTGAGGCCAACCACCAGACAGAATGTTCCTGAATACTACGCAAGTGATTCTTTTGCTTGTTTGCTTGTTTTGGAGGACGGAAAGCTTTTTACTGGCTTTTGTGGAGAAACTAACATTTGAGCTCTAACGCTCAAAGAAAATTCTTTGTTCCTCATACTTGTCTGTATTGCTTCTTCGGGAACCTTTAGGTCGGAACATTTCATCTTTGATTCAGCATACTGCATCAACGAATCGAAAGGAACTTTCCTAGATGCCAGTTGTGGGACTATTTTCCCCATACCCTTATCTTCATGGTCTCCAAATTAAAAATAAATTCAGACTCTGAGTTTGAATTTGTGGTGTTTGATCCCTTGTCTAATGTCATATATTTCCATTCTATTTGAAGGAGAATTTCCTCGGTTTGGGCCTTTATCACTTTTTGCCTTTATGTATCCAACTTTGCTCCTTCTTTACCCCCTTCCTCAGCTCAGTTCTTACTTTATATTTCCACCAGATTTGGTTTTTTTTTTAAAATACCACTTTGAGTGGGTTACCTCTTTGCTTAAAGCATTTGGTGACCCTCAGTTGTCTATAACGTCAGATTCCTAAACCCGGCGTGCGAGGCCCCCGTGGCCCTATTTTACTCTCCTGATATATTTCATGGTGCATCTCACGTCGGACCGTCATCCAAACTGTCGTTTGACTCTTTAACACACTCTGCATCTTCTCTCTCCTCTTCCTCTTTACTTATCCAAAGCCATTGCATCCTTTTGAGACCTGGGTCAAATACTAATGCAGAAGTTTTCCTTCCCCACCCCTGATTAAAGTAATCCCTCCTTTTAAATAAACTTCTATCTCTTGAATTTATTTGCTCTATGTTTTTTGCCTTTCGTAAGCTGTGTCCCAGACTATATGTCTTAGGGTCCCAGACCACGTCTCATAACTTTGCGTACCCCCATTCACTGCCTATCTCACCAACTTACACATTATAAGTATTGAGTAATATCTGTTATTTGCTCTCAAAAGTGAGGTAATGCTCTTTCTAATAAACAGGAAGGCTGGCTGGCTTCCAGTTTGAAGGAGTCAAATGAGCTTTTCTGTTGAGCTTCCGCAGCCATGTCAGATCACTTGACTTTCAGGATGCGGGCTGCTGTATCCCAGGTTCTGAAAGGTCCATGAAGGAAAGTGTCAAACATATTTGGAAGAAGGGATCCTGCTAGATCTGGAAATGAGGAGAGAGGGGTCACCCATCTCAGCCCATCGGTGGCATCTCTAGGGGGGCAGTGGGAGTGGCACATCCTGGGGGCAGGTAATAATAGCAGGCACGTAGAGAATTTAAAACTAACGTGAAATGGACTCAGTTGTTTTGTTTCTTATCGTCACCAAACACTAGCGTATCTAAATAATGTCAGTGATAAAATACTCTTTCTTCCCCAAAATATGTTGTTGTGGTTACTGTTAAATTTTAATAATATACGTAAGCTCCAAATTAGCTCATTGTTATCATTATTTAATAAACGCTGTAGTCTACGTGGAAGTTAATTCCAGGGGAGAAGTCCCGGCTATGCAGACTGTTCCCAGTAATCCTGTGTGTCCCAGGATACACCCGTTCTGGGACCTTTCTCCTGCTTCAGGCACAGCTCAGGTCTCCAGAACCTTTGATATTCTTGCATTTAAATAGTACCTTTGGAATAAACCACAAGAACACAATGATTATAAAAATGAATAAACCTTGAGTTACATGCATTCTGTCATTCTCTGAGGCCATTTTTCGTTTTTATTTGTGTTTATCGTTGGGATACTTCACGTATGTGATTTCGTTTGGTGAGGGCACATTTCACGATTATCACTGAAAATCACTTTTTCAGATAGAGGAGGGGTATGTTAAAAACGAATTACTCTGAGAGTACTATGTAGGAAGAATTTCTGTGTATCCGTTGTGCTCCTTTTACTGAAGAACAGTTTCCAAAGAGGTCTCCAGAGAAGGCTCTACACAAATGTCAGAGAGGCTTTTTCTATCCAGCAGCTGCAAGATGTGATCACTCCTCTACCCTCTCCTGCCCGATCTCTAGCATTCTTACCCCAGTGAGTCTTTCTCCATAGCACTTATCACCTCCTGATATATTATACATGAGTGTGTGTGTGTGTGTGTGTGTGTGTGTGTTCGCTTGTCAGTATTGTCGCCTCTGTTAGTCTCAGGTTCCATAGGGTCAGGAAATTTGTTTTAGCGACGCAGTATCCCAGGCGCCTGTCAGATGGTCTGGCCTGTGGTCGATACTCAATCCATATTTGCTGAGTGACTGAATAAATGAACGAATGAGAGAAGTGTCAGAATAAATCCCACAGAGGCCTTTCGTTTATTTTCTTCTCTCCGGAGCCCATCTGAAGCGGGGAGAATGAACAGACCTTCAGACGGGTTCCAGAAGTACCTTTTGCCGATCTTAAAAGAACGTGGTTTTCTTGAGGTCGGTGGAAAATTGCCTCAGCTTCCCTCCGCATCCGTTTAACCTGTAAACCTAACTGGGAAGGTGGCGGTATAATAAGAATGACCATATATTGACAATGTACTATAATTAGGCCCTTTAAAATGTCTTATCTCAATGAATTCTCAAAAAGCCATTGTATAGGTGAGAAAATGACGCCACCAGCGTGGTCATCTGGGCCTGCCCCGTCCCCCCAGGACGGGGACCGGGAAGGAAGGTCCAGGTCCCCAGGACCACGGACCGGGAAGGAAGAGCAGCTGGGGCCCGCGAGGCAGAGCCCGGCCCTTCGCGAGATCCTCTCCATCTCTCACAGCCTCTGCTGCTTTGGCACCTGCTACCGCCGGCATATGCTACCGCGAAGTGTTAGGTGTCAGCGCGTCACCGCACAGCTGGGAAGTGGGGCGGAAGAGAGAAGCAAAAGGACGAGCACAGCAGAGCCGGGGAGCGTAATGCAAGGCTTCGGAGAGGTGGGAGAGCGGTGTCAGCTCAAATCCTGCAAGAATACAGAAGACGGTCCTCTGGGGAAGGATGTGTAGGAAGCCTTTATTCCAGAAGAGTCGTGCGCGAGGAAGACGGGCCATTTTCAAACATCCGTGTACTAAGTTAAGTCTGCCTCTGCAAAAGTTCGCCTTATTTTCTGTCTTACTCTTTGAATTCCTCACCCTAGAGCCCCGCTTTTTTTTTTTTTCTTTAACACTCCATAAATGTTTTAGAGATAAGTCACTTTTTTAAAAAGTGCATGCATTTTTAAATTCCAAAGTTTAAAATTCTACTAACAAAGTGATAACAACACTAGGGAAAATAAACAAAGCATCTACACACAGCACTACAAAAGATTTTCCATTTTTTCTGGGTCTTTTCCTTTCCGGTCGTTGTGCATATGCATTCCCGCTTTTATTATGGCATATGCTTCTATCTTTAATGTGCTAGGATCTGTTTCCAGACGGAGTTGTTTCCACGGCTACCAGTACAAGCAAGGCATCACCAGGGCCAAGGATGAACTGAAAGGGTGAGAGCATCCCTGGTAGATTTACTCTTAGGGAGAGGTCTCCCCCAAACCAGAGGCTGAGCTTGTGAGATAAAAGAATGAAGGAGGTATCAGAGAAGATTCTAAGGAAGAGAGAACAAAAGGGCCTAAAAGACTGAATACAAAACATGGAATGTAGGTGGGGACAGAGAAGAATGAGGGGAGGAGAAGATATTAGTGGGAATTAATGAAAGGAAAATGACTTGCATCTCCCTGACATTTAGCTCGGCTGACTTGTACTAGCCACAGTCTCTGTCTGGACAGTTTCTCCGTGAAATCTGGAATGTCTGTCATTTTTCTACAGGCAGAGTAACGAAAATGGCAAAGAATGATTTAAAATATTCTCAAAGATGCACTTGGATATACATGTGAGGTCAGATGTTGCAGACCTTGGTCTGTCATTAATAATGTTTTAGGAGAAACAGACATGCCATTTCTCACTGATTTCAGAAACTGGGAGGCTGAGAGAGATGGAGTATAAAACAAAACCTGTAAACTGTCAGAAGAACTCACAGAAAAAAAGCTGACAGTGTCTTTTAAACAACAGTAAGATAACCTGAAGTCTGGCAGAGATTGTGAGAGCTCTTGATCATGTTGGGTATCTTAGGCTCTTAAATCATTTCTCTGGTTACGACTCATGGCCAGGTGTTAGATTTTACCATGACTTATAATGGCACCCATTTAAACTCATCCTGAACTGCTTCTTCTGGAGAACAGACTATCCCCACCTGTATGCCATGAGGGAGTTAGGCACAGCCATACTGAGAGATGCCATATTAAAAACAATGGTTTCTCTAATCGATAGCATTTAGTTTATAGAGGTGAATTATATCATGTGGAAATTGGAGACAAAAAATTTTAGTGTCCATACTTGGTGGCACCAGATGGCTATTGTTTTTTCCATGTTTAATTAACAACCTAAAATAGCCTGCATGATACTTTTCCTAGATGTGGAAGCAGTCCAATGCTTGGCTGAATTGTGCTGCCTTCCTGTTCCTGGTGGTCTGTTTTTAATAACGTGTACAATAATGTAATAGAGTCATGATTGAAAAGCCATCAGAGATTTGGGTGTCCTGGAACAAGACCAGGGTGGACTTAGCAAGCCCAGGCCCAGATGGGTTCAGGAACCTGAAATGAATGCTCAAGCCTTTCTCGGCCAATCCATCCATGCCGAGGTGAGCAAATATGAGACTGACCATCCGGTTGCAGGGGCCTGGAGAAGATCACAAGTGTCTATAGCAATGGTTCTCAAACTTTGCTGCAGACTGGAGTCTCCTGCAGAGGTTCTACAGTCCTCCAAGGCCTGAGCTCTGCTCTAGAAACCAGGATTTCTAAGGCTGGAGCTAAGGCATCAGTAGTTTAAAATATCTCCCAGGTGGTTCTGATACATGGCTATAAAATAAGGTAAGGTATAATAATGCTCATGAGACATGCAGATAGCTCAAGGAGTACTTCAAAGAGAAATAGCAAAGACTTCTTTGGCAGGGAGTAAGGAGGGGATGGTAGGTGGAAGGTACAACCTGGGCAAAAACAGAAATAAGAAAGCAGGTAGTGGGCCAGTGTGAAGTTCCTGTTGCCTAGAGCATGGAAGCGTAGAGGAAGAGCAGGGGAGAATGTCAGGGAGCATCAGAATATGCTGGAAAGGGGCTTGGATGCCAGGCTCATACCATCTTAGTGGAAAACCGGTATCACTATTCATACATAGACGTTTAACCTTAGGAACCAGTACCATAAAAATAAAGTTGTTTCTTGTTAGATACCGTCACCTGCCAATGATTCTGTCTTTAACACCTTTAACTCTTCGCAAGAGGAGATTTGCAAGTGGTGTTAAAGCTGGACTAGCACTGAGCAGGGTGGTGGCAGTGAGGATGGAGGAGAGGGGCTGGGGGTGAGACAGCTCAGGGACAGACACACCCAGGCCTTGGCCAGTGGCCCTTGTTGACTCTGTCCGGGGTGATGGGCATTTCATCAGTGTTGCCCCAGAGAATGCAGAGTCTGCCGTGTGTCAGCTTGAATGCTGAGATACCTACAAGGGGTTGGCTGAGAAACATGGTAAAAATCACAACAGCAAATCTCTGAATGTGCTTTCAGATCTAATCATCCCCCCCCTTTTTTTTTAATTTTTTAAAAAAATAAATTTATTTATTTATTTTTGGCTGTGTTGGGTCTTCGTTTCTGTACGAGGGTTCTCTAGTTGCGGCAAGTGGGGACCACTCTTCATCGCGGTGCGCTGGCTTCTATCGCGGCCTCTCTTGTTGCGGAGCACAGGCTCCAGACGCGCAGGCTCAGTAGTTGTGGCTCACAGGCCCAGTTGCTCCGTGGCATGTGGGATCCTCCCAGACCAGGGCTCGAACCCGTGTCCCCTGCATCGGCAGGCAGATTCTCAACCACTGCGCCACCAGGGAAGCCCCATAATCATCCCCTTTTATTCTGCTTGCAGGAAAGGCAGCTCCCAATGGTTTGATAATCCCAGGAAGAATGTACTTGTTCTCACTGTGAATGAACTGAACTGGTAACATGTAATTTAACTCAACATACTTGGATTTAGAGAGTGTCATTTTTAAAATGCAATATTGAGTAACATAAGAATTTGAAATGTCATGGAATTTGAAAACCGTGTACCGCATGGCTATTGTCTTATATGGGCACATTTTATTTTGGTGATGGTTGGATTAGGTTTGAAGCAATGGAAAAATTGTTGTGTCCATATGTGCGTGTGTGTGTGTGAGATGGTCACGAAGCACTAGGGTAAATGGGAATTTTCCAAAGTAAAGTTTTGAAATTACTAGCCAAAGAAAGTAATGAAAGAAATAAGCCTGCAGTCATAGAACAAATATTATGACCCTATATTTAAAGTCAGTGGCCAAGAGATAAGGAGATGTAATTCTCTCTAACCCTCTGGAGTTCTCTTAAGGACTCTGAGAGGTGTAATCGTGTCTGTATTTGGGTTACATGCTGCTTTGATTACGTAGACTATTAGTAAAATCCAATCCACAGCCTCCTACGATGACGTGACTAAGCCGTTTTGCTGATCGTAGATCTTACTTGGCAGGGTGACCTAGAATTATTAGTGGAAGCCGGTAGTACTGGAGACAAATGCGCTTCTGCTCATTTCACTAACTCATCTGTCCCAGTGGCATCAACAGCACTTACCTTTACCTTTTTAATTGTCTTAACTGTCTTTTGTAGCTGCGTCCTCTTTAGAATAACAAATGAAGAGCTGCAGTCTCTACTTCTCCACTATTAACCACCCATATTACCCTCAGCTACAATTCTACTTGTGTTGTGGTGATAGAAAAGCTCACACAAGCTGAAGATGAATAATGCCTATTGGTGACTAAATATCCTTTATGTACCGGGGTCTGTGCCGAGCATGTCACTTAAGTCGTGATATAGCTTAAAATTCACCATAACATTATTGCTGTTTAGTGTCGCTATGTTACCGATGAGGAAACCAAGACTCAGAGAGGCTATGAGAGCAGCCAGGATTTGCGTAGCTAATAAATGATAGAGCAGGACTTCAAACTGAGGTGTGTTCACAAAGCCTGGTCTCTTCTGCTTCTCTACCCTGCCTCCAAATGGCTCTGCCTGCTTGCTCGGATCCCCGAATGCCCTGAAGAATCACAGCAGGGATGGATTTGCTAGTCTCTGGAGTAGAGCAGGAGGCATGGAGCTGCTGCCCCACTGAGCTGGCGTTCACTACAGCTTGTGTATCACAGCCAAGAAAATCCATAACGGATCCACCAAAACATGTCATGACTCAACACAGTGAAAGTTTATTTCTTAATCACGTGATTGTCCGATTTGAGGGCAATTTGAGGCTGGTGGTGAGGTGGGAAGGGGACTTGTCTCCACGCATTCAGGGACCGAGAGGGACTATGGCACTCTTGTCATCAATACATAGCTTCCAAGTTTGTCACTGTTGTCTCCATTGCACTCAGCCAGGAGCAGAGCAGGCTTAGAAGTGTGTACCTGGGAGACTTTTACGGACCAAGCCTTGGAAGAGGCATACATGCCTTGCATTCCCATTTCATTGGCTAACATTCAGTTGCATGGCTATCGCTAATTGCAAAGGAGGCTGTGAAATATAGTCAAGCCATGTTTGCAAGAAGAAGAGGAAATAGATTTTAGGGAGTATTCATACCAGGGAAGAAGAAGAACGCTCCCCAGTCAGGAATCCAAAGATTGAGGTTTCAGTCTTGACGACCCATTGTAGAGCCACTTGATAAGTTTTTCATCTGAAAATCAGAATCACCGTCCCCTGCTGCTTTCTACTCCATAGGATAATTTAAGATCGAAATTAGAATTAAATAAGATATGTGGGCATGCTTTATAAGCAACTTCATAAGACTTAGCATGGGAGAGTAGACAAAGTTCTAGACTGGGACGTGGAATCCAAGTTGATATTCTTTTTTCCACTACTCCGTGGCCGTGCAAGCATGACTCACTCATTTGAGGTCTCTGAGCTGGGAAGCCTTTTCTGTTAAGTTAGAAGGAAAAGCACTCACCTTACCTTCTTTATAGGGATCCAGAACATGTACAAATCAGCAGCCTGTGCAAAAGTGTTTGAAAGTCATTAAATGTCAAATTTTTGTTTTTGATATCACTGGGGACTATTTTACTTGGAGAGTGCTTTCTGAACCCAAACTCCCTGCTTTATCCTCTCCTCCTGACGGAATGAAGTAGGACATTTATGCACAAAATAATATTTTTTTCAAAAAATTGAAATAGATGTCTCAGCACACACCATGAGTGGCCATAAACTTCTGAGGGAACAGCCCGAATCACCTCCGTGTTTGAAATTCCCATCATGCCCGGTGTGTACAGTCCCTGCGCAACTGATACTCACTGAATTACATCCAAGTTTCTTTCTTTTTTTCTTTTTATAAACAAGTCAAATGTAAATAGTGTGTCTTTTTTGTTTGTTTTTTATATATTGGAGTACAGTTGATTAACAATGTTGTGTTAGTTTCAGGTGTACAGCAAAGAGATTCAGTTTTACATATACATGTATCTATTCTTTTTCAAATTCTTTTCCCATTTAGGTGATTACAGAATATTGAGTAGAGTTCCCTGTGCTGTACAGTAGCTCCTTGTTGGTTATCTATTTTGAATATAGTAGTGGGAATCTAAATTTAAAAAAGTAAAAAATGATACAAATGAACTTATTTATAAAACAGAAACAGACTCACAGACTTAGAAAACAAACTTATGGTTACCAAAGGGGAAAGGTGGTGGGTAGGGGGATAAATTGGGAGTTTGGGACTGATACATTCAAGTTTCTTATTTATTTATTTATTTATGGCTGCGTTGGGTCTTCATTGCTGTGTGCGGACTTCAGTTGCGGTGAGCGGGGGCTACTCTTCGTTGTGGCGTGCAGTCTTCTCATTGCGGTGGCTTCTCTTGTTGTGGAGCATGGGCTCTAGGTGCACGGGCTTCAGTAGTTGTGGCATGCAGTTTCGGTAGTTGTGGCTCACGGGCTCTAGAGCGCAGGCTCAGTAGTTGTGGCACGCGGGCTCAGTAGTTGTGGCTCGTGGGCTGTAGAGCGCAGGCTCAGTAGTTGTGGCACACGGGCTCAGTAGTTGTGGCACACGGCCTCAGTAGCTGTGACTTGTGGGCTCAGTAGCTGTGGCTCATGGGCTGTAGAGCGCGGGCTCAGTAGTTGTGGTGCACGGGCTTAGTTGCTCCGCAGCATGTGGGATCTTCCGAGACCAGGGCTCGAACCCATGTCCCCTGCATTGGCAGGCGGATTCTTAACCACTGTGCCACCAGGGAAGCCCCTGAAGTTTCAAATAGACTATCTGGCCAAAGACAAAGTGACCAAGGGGCCAGCACAGTAATAGTTAGTGACACTGGCAGTAATGTGAAGCTCTCCCCGCTGCCATTCTGTCTTTGAAGGGAGGGTTTATCCTGGCTGATCACATTCCAACTTTCTTATTTGCTAAGTCACTTCTCTGAATATGATAATAGTCACTTAAACAGACTCATGCTTTCTTTCTGCATTGAGTGGTTCCAGAATTAGAGTGATTCATTAAGTTATCTTCCTTTACCTCTTTTATTTCTCTTGTAACTTCTTAATTCCAGCCAAGGCGCTGATTTCCTTCCAGGTTGCCTTCTGAGTCGAGTCGTGCAGAGGGATGATCGTCTGGTCTGCCTTCTCATTCAGTTCTGGGCTCAGTCAGCTATGAACCGACAGGCAGAGCTTGCTCTGCTAATCGTGGCGTGGGATGATTCACTCTTCCATTTTTCTGGGTTGTTGCAGGTGAGGCTGCATCTGCTTTTTTTCAAGCTTTGATAAGTAACAAGAGACAGTAGAGAAAATCAGGAAGGGACCGGCTGCCTTTAGTTCTAGAATGGTTGCCGAAGTGTAGCACCGAGGATCCAACTTAGGCTAATCTTGACTTTATCCACCCACGGAACAACTAGCAGCATGTCATTCTGTAAATGGCCCCTCCAAGAAAAGAGAAACTGCAAATAAAGCACTTGCAGAGAGGGAACTCTGTGCTTCTCAAACTTTCACGTGCACGGGAATCACCTGGGATTTTCTTACCATGAAGATCCTCATGCATTCGACCTGAAGTGGGACCAGGGGTCTGGCATTTCCAACAAGCTCCTCAGGGATGCTGCTGGGCCAGCTACCACACTTTCAGGAGGGGGAAGAGTTGTTGAGGAAGGGCCCATTCATACCAAGGCCTCATTCTTCATACATATTTTCAGATGATGTAGTTTCTGTAATAAGGAGTAATATCCAGGCTGCACTTGTAGCAACAGATAAGAAATTGCAATCAGGAGGAAAGTGGGATCTTTTATGTCTTTTCAATCTACAGTATTTTACAGAGTTCCTCCTCTGGGTCATTGTGAATTTGCATAAGTTAGGCAGCTCCAATTCTAAGATTGCATGTACACTGACAATGAACAGGAAGGTAACAGCCCATTCCATCTGAGCGATAGGATGGGCGTCACTACCACTAATTACCCGGCAGAAGGGCTCCTTAACTATAAAAGCAGGGATGTATCAGGATCACAGGAAATTAAGGATCTGGGTTGGGCTCAGATGCTAACTTGCTAATGATTTTGCACAGTACATTGGG